>NC_057945.1:17689923-18054233 GCF_018555375.3 Anguilla rostrata
CCTATTATCTGGGAGCTATTGAACTTTGAAAGCGTTAGCCGGCTGCATTTTTTTCCGATCGGCGGCTTAAAGTCAGGTTTGGAAATATTCGTGTAAAATCGCACGGGATCGTAGCGCCCGAAGCATAGGCTCTGCTTCTCGGGGCCGCTGTCTGTGAACACTCTAGCAGTGGTTTGATGGTCCTAGGCCCTATTGTCTGGGAGCTATTGAACATTGAAAGCGTTAGCCGGCTGCATTTTTTTCCGATCGGCGGCTTAAAGTCAGGGTTGGAAATATTCGTGTAAAATCGCGCGGGGTGGTAGCGCCCGAAGCATAGGCTCTGCTTATCGGGGCCGCTGTCTGTGAACACTCTAGCAGTGGTTTGATGATCCTAGGCCCTATTGTCTGGGAGCTATTGAACATTGAAAGCGTTAGCCGGCTGCATTTTTTTCCGGTCGGCGGCTTAAAGTCAGGGTTGGAAATATTCGTGTAAAATCGCGCGGGGTGGTAGCGCCCGAAACATTGGCTCTGCTTCTCGGGGCCGCTGTCTGTGAACACTCTAGCAGTGGTTTGATGGTCCTAGGCCCTATTGTCTGGGAGCTATTGAACTTTGAAAGCGTTAGCCGGGTGCATTTTTTCCGGTCGGCGGCTTAAAGTCAGGGTTGGAAATATTCGTGTAAAATCGCGCGGGGTGGTAGCGCCCGAAACATAGGCTCTGCTTCTGGGGCCGCTGTCTGTGAACACTCTAGCAGTGGTTTGATGGTCCTAGGCCCTATTGTCTGGGAGCTATTGAACTTTGAAAGCGTTAGCCGGCTGCATTTTTTTCCGATCGGCGGCTTAAAGTCAGGTTTGGAAATATTCGTGTAAAATCGCACGGGGTCGTAGCGCCCGAAGCATAGGCTCTGCTTCTCGGGGCCGCTGTCAGTGAACACTCTAGCTGTGGTTTGATGGTTCTAGGCCCTATTGTCTGGGAGCTATTGAACTTTGAAAGCGTTAGCCGGCTGCATTTTTTTCCGGTCGGCGGCTTAAAGTCAGGGTTGGAAATATTCGTGTAAAATCGCGCGTGTTGGTAGCGCCTGAAGCATAGGCTCTGCTTCTCGGGGCCGCTGTCTGTTAACACTCTAGCAGTGGTTTGATGGTCCTAGGCCCTATTGTCTGGGAGCTATTGAACTTTGAAAGCGTTAGCCGGCTCCATTTTTTTCCGATCGGCGGCTTAAAGTCACGGTTGGAAATATTTGTGTAAAATTGCGCGGGGTGGTAGCGCCCGAAGCATAGGCTCTGCTCCTCGGGGACGCTGTCTGTGAACAATCTAGCAGTGGTTTGATGGTTCTAGGCCCTATTGTCTAGGAGCTATTTAACTTTGAAAGCGTTAGCCGGCTGCATTTCTTTCTGATCTGCGGCTTAAAGTCACGGTTGGAAATATTTGTGTAAAATCGCGCGGGGTGGTAGCGCCCGAAGCATAAGCTCTGCTTCTTGGGGCCACTGTCTGTGAACACTCTAGCAGTGGTTTGATGGTCCTAGGCCCTATTGTCTGGGAGCTATTGAACTTTGAAAGATGACATGCTGGTGCTATGCCACATCATCTGACGGTATATTTCCATGATATTTATAGCTGGCTTGCTGACCATTGCAACACTTGTTGAGACTTCCCGCTCAATGCTGCTTAAAACCGAATGTCTGGCCGTTATTTTGTTTTTGTTTGCTTTTACATACAGACATTGTAATGGCAAAGCGGCGTACTCTGATGACTTCTAATCATGCTGCCAGTTTTTATTATACGCAGCAGTCAGCACCGCACAATGTTTGTTGGTAAGCAATGCACACCTTCTGTAGGAATTTCACGTTGCCATCTGAATAGGTGCATGCTATATGAGCAGATAAAAATAGAAGTGTATCCACCATAGATAACAAACACATGCCAGTCGTGTCATTTTATATTCTTCCAAATATATTTGCAAGACACGCTAAGGATAAATGCCTTAATGAAAGCATTCCAACAGTAAAACTTATACGGATGACATTTTGCATCAGTTATCCATGACTTTATAAAGTCAGCTGTGTTGCCAATGAATAATGCATTTTTTAGATGCTGAAACCAAGCAACTGCAGAATGCGAGAGTGGCTTTAGTTAATTACTTTATCACAAGGGAGGACTAAATACAAAGCACTCGACAGCGTACTCACGCACGCACACGCACACACACACACAAACTAATTATAGGCCTGGAAGTACACATTTATACTGCTTTTATTTATACTGTGGATTTTTTTATGGACATTCAGCCCACTCCTATGAGGGTATATCTTCTGAACACCAAGGAGCTGCAGGAACTTTACCTTCCCATTACCATCATGAAATTACAATCTGGCTGCACAAACTCTGGAAACCAATTTCTGACAGAGAAAATAAGGGCGCAAATGAGAAATTTAATTGGAAAGCAGCTCGGGCTCAGGGGTTCTGTTTTGGAGGGTCCTAGGTGAGCAGATTTGGTTCTTAACAGGATTCCATTCTCTGCTTTTATAGGGCAAGATTTAAGAGGCAAAGTAGCTCTGAATCTCAAAACTGTCATTAATTTTGTCCCTGACTGAAATATGGGAATCTATGAGTTGGAATTTATAGTGAATCAAGGGTTTAGGTCAACATGCACAGATTCCTACTTGCATGTATACATATGCATACTGTACGCACACGGGTACAAACAAGTTAGGAGTGGATTCAGCCTCTGAGCTGTTCAACATCGCAGTTCCCCTAGAGGGCACTCTAGCTGCACGATAATGTTAGCAGGATTTCTGAATGCTTATCAATTTAAGGCCGTAATTTCCGAACACTTTCATTTGAACATTAAAACCCAGCAGTGCTTCAGAAACTTTGTAGGCACCACTGTTTATTTTCTGCGAAATGGTGTGATTAGTGTAGCAGGCAAAATAAAAAGCCATAATTAACAACAGAAGAGTGGCTCGATTGATTACACATAAAAGTCAGAAAACCCCCCGCATGGTTTGTTTGGATTCGATGTTGGGGTTTTACCGCCCGTTTAGTCCCTGGGCTCTCTACTGCTGTTGTGATGGTCTCAGCGGGACAATGGGGCTTACAGGAGATAGTGAATGTGTAGTGAGAGGCTGATTTTGAATATCAATGAGTGGTTTCTTGACCCAGAAGGATACACCTAACAAACAGATGTATCCCTTTGCGTGAGTGTGTGTGTGTATGTATGCTTGAGTTAATTATGTTTATGTGTGTGTAGGAGTGTGCGCTGTCTTTACCTTTGGGTGTATGTCGGAATTGTGGCCCTGGATAAAAATGCAAGACTTTTTCTCCTCAATGACACTCTTCTCTATGTCAGCATGACGGTCTAGTGATTGGCATGAAAAGTTATGACATACTATTTTTTACAACATTTTGTTACAAATCTAGAAACCCAGTGGGACCACTGTACATTCACTAGCATCTAAGAAGACTGGTGAAATAATTATCTCATTATTTTTGGCGAATTTTAGTTTCATCTCCCATCTAGAGTACCATGAATGCTTAAATAACAGAACTGTTTTGTACACGTGGCCTAGCGAATAAAAGTCACCCTTGTTTAGATCCCTAAAGCACAAAGGGGACGTTGTTAAGTTTTTTAACCTCTGTACTGAACGACTATCTGTTAAGAGTCGTTTGTCCTTCTTCAAGCCTCAAAGTAATTATTGCCACACGTTTCAAACAGTTCCCTTCCCCTGATCTTGACTTTGGTTGTCCTTTAAGTTCTTGATGAGCTGATCGTGGTGCGGGCAGCTTAGAGCGGGGGCAAAGCAGTGAAGCTTTAAAACAGTCGGGGGTCTGTTGTTCTTGGCAGGTGGCCGATTGGAGGGATTTCAAAGTTTTGTTCCCCTTTCTTTTTTTTGTGAACGTTTTGAGCATCCCTTCGCATCAGATTTCTCCCGATGACAAGATTTTGCAAAATGACAGGAAAGTAAGACTTTGTGAATTCTAGTTATTGGAGTGATCATGCCTTATCAATGACTCATGAATCTGAACCAATCACAGTGCTTTTTAGTCAAGATCAACCAGCTACTTGACCCTGGGTAAAGCCACAAAAACTGGTCATAAATCCCAGCTTTACTTGCCAGTACACATCAGGGCCTGTTTCCCGTATCTCGCTCACGGAGATAACCTGATTACTGTAATTGACATTTTCGTATGAAGCCAGGATTTTCGGTTTCACAAAGCGAGTTTACAGTCTGCCCGCGCAGCAATGTCTAAAGACCAAACCTGCGAAAACTCACTTTTACGCTGAAGTTAGCTGGATAAAATTAACACAGCCTACTGTATATATGCCACAGGGTGAAAACGCACACACAGCAACAGCAGAAATTAACACACTATTTAAAAGAGGGTTTTTTCGATGGAGTCATTATTGTAACAAGAGCATTTAAAAGGGGGTGTGTTTTTAGAGAGTGACAACATCCTTTAAGACACTCAGAGGATTATCTTTATGAGTGCTACCAATTTAGTTGTGTGGGCATTATTTACCTGCAGAATTAATAGGAGTGCACATTGCCAACTCTGTGGAGTGAAGCAGAGCCCTAACTGCGTGTTGGGCTTCGCTTCCTAGCACAGTCTGGCGCATTTTTATATGCTGCTGCATTGCCAATGCTGAAAATGTCGTAATTAACTTTATTTGTACACTTTCAGAAAAAGGGTACCTAAAAGTGCCTAAAATGGTGCAAACAGTAGTCACTGGGATGGCACGGTATTGGACCCCATAGCCAGCAATACATAATTAATTTGCTCCTTTTCTGTTTGTAAAAGGTACTTATTTATACCCAAATAGAACAGAGTACTGTATTTTCAGGGTACATTTGGGAAATTCGTTCCTTTAAGAACAAAAACGTACCTCAACTTTAACTTAATTTCTCGGAGTGTACAGCACCTTTCACACAAAGTGCTTTACAATCGAGGACAATAAAAATCAGACAAAATAAAAGCAAACAATCAGGATACAAGATTAAACAACAAATACAGAAGTAAACAGGAGGAAATGAAAACAGTGCAGAGGCAGACATATTACAATGAGAAATATCAAGGTCACATAAATGAAAATATCAGCAGAGTATGTCGAGCAATCAGGAAAGTTTACCTTGCTTTCAGCAGGCACATATCAGTGTGTTCAGATTTCCTGGCCTTGCCAGGGTGCAAACTATGAAAGAAGGCTTCTGTGCAATTACTGGTAAATTTGCTCTCATTTGCAAGAGTGTTTGACAATGGTAATATTTGCATAATCACTAATAAATGTTTCATAATGTTTCAAAACCTCCTTCCTCAAGTAGCCCCCCAGCCAAATTGGTCCCTGCTAGGGTCCAGGTCCTGAAAAAAAAACTTACATGTTACATTGTCACATATTCAGGATGGTAAGCATGCCTTTTTGATAAGCAGTTATCTCACCCAAATGAGTGTCTCTCAGTTAGAGTGATCTGCTCGTTCACTCTCTGGTGGAGGCAGAGGAAGTAGGGTAGCAGCGACTGAATTAGCCTAGGGGAAATTCCAAAAGGGTTTTGTAGAGGTAATGCAGGATGTACTGCACCTACCACTGATACTGGTGTAGCTGCAGCCAGCCACTGGTTCAGAGCAAGTGATGCCAGGAATGCCCTCCACCAATGGCCTTTCGACATTGTGCTGTTGCATAAGCTCCTCAGCAGGGGTGAAGGCAGGGGTTGCTCGTCCCCCCAGACCTCCGCTGTTCTGGTTGGCTGCATCAGGATAGTTTTGGGAGGTTAACAGCTTACTTTACCCTGTTGAAAATGTAGAAGTCATTAACAATTATATAACTGAATGTTTTAGCTTATCGCCATTTTAAAATTTAGCAGAATTAAATCAGACATTCTTAAGTGAAAAAGTCTTCTTTATTACATTTTTCTGCATATTGAATTTTTCTGCAATTTTCTGCCAGGCTTCCTCTCTGATGTTCATCGCTCTGGGAATGTTTGATTTTCCGGTTAGGATTGCTTTCTTTTCGTCATAATACTCAATGATGAGTTCTTGCTCTTTAGAGGTTCAAAAGTATGCCCTCTAAATTGTTGCCATAATTTAGTGATCTACAACCCCGATATAACATAAAAGTTACATTATGAACAATCATAGTGTAATTGCAATGGAGACTGCCCTGAGTGTGGCACACACAAACCCAGCCCTGGTCAGATCTGCTAGATTGGTAGCAGGGGTCAGAAGGCACAGAGCCACAGAGAAAGTGGGCACTGTTCCAGAAGTTTCTCATCCCTGATTGCATTCAGACATGTCTGACATTGGCTTGACTCCAGAGCTGACATGTCAGCCATTAAGTTGCTGTTAAATTGTGAAGGTGACGGCACCCTTTTGAGTCAAAGATAAGTCACCTGGCTTACCCTGCTCCCTACCCAGAGCTCACTGAGCTACCATATCCCAACACCACCAAACCCACAGAAACCTCGTCAGGACTGCTGTAGTGCTGTCCACGCTACCCAACTTTGTTTAATTATGGTGGTGCTGGTCTTTGTGAAGTTGTATCGTACTGTATATAAAAAATATTTCATTTCTTTATGCTCCCTGTGCAATAAGTTGTGTTTTATACGTGTGCATTTCTTTCTGTTGCATTTACTTGATTCAGACATGTATTTCAAAAATAATAGTTGAATGGTGCAGTCTGTATATATATATATATTCTGGGATATTGAAGTATAGTAGAGACGAGCGATAGGCTTACTGATCTCCTCAAGGTCAGAGAGGGTGACCACAGAGGGACCTTCATCGATATGGACTTGCAGATTTAAGGAGCCGTCTATGTTGTCCCTATTGTAATCAGAGGAGACAGCATTATTTTAAATAACTTAATTGTTTCGTTTTTCCATTCGTCTGCCTTAAGTTATGACGGTTCAGATAACAATCGCAATCAATGCATTGTACATTGATCTCCATCCGTCTTCCCTTGGCGTGTTCTAACAGGTGGATATTTTCCACAGTAACTTGTAAAAAGTCAAAGTGCTGTTTTAGCCCAGCAATGTGGCCTATGTTCCGTTTATCTGTTAACCACAGAGAATACCCTTAACCACAATGATTTCCAGTTGTCATGCCTTCTGTGACCAATCTTTATTGCTACAGACCAGCAGAGGCTGAGCTGGAATTCAATGCCACAACTTTCCAGACCACAGTACAGATCTGGGATAAACAATAGGTATCACAAAATAGCTACTTCCAAAAAAACTAAATCTCTCATGTGGAAACACTGCAGTATTGGCTGCAGGCAACAGAAAGATGGTCTAGTTGGTCCATTAATACATGATCTGGAGTGACTGGCATCTCTGTGTGTTAAGGGCTTCAGACCCAGGCATATACAGCCAAGCCAGAAACTATAACCTGCAGCCCATTATGAAACTTGTTTACAATGTTCTTTAGAAAGTTGCTATGTAACCAGAGCATATTGTGTTAGTGTGTGTGTGTGTGTGTGTGTGAGAGTGAGAGAGAGATAGAAAGAGAGTGATAACAGCCTGGTAGAGAGAGCATCACAGTGTAAATGGACTTCCGTGTTTAGCACGTAGTGAGTGCAGACAGTGAGCGGGTGGGTAATGATTAATGAATGCAGCATTATTGGGTAGTAAAATGTTGGTGTTGCTTAGTGGGTCAAACAGGACAGATGAGGCCTGTCTAGTGGAGCCTTTTTTCATAAGGCCTTGAGGGTGGAGCTTAATAGGTGACTCATAATGAGTGTGGCCTGATGGTGTACCAGGCAGAAAATTATGGGCAGAGCTGAATGGATGGGTTCTTCTGTGGTGCTGGAACTGATGCCAAGGTTCATTGCATGAAAAGATTGTTTCTTTTACTTGTAATGCAACTTCCTGTGGACTTAAACAATACAGATATTTGAAGGAAGCTGTAATTAAACCCAAATAATAATTCCTGTGTGCATCGTCCAAAGTCAAATACTTTTCCCAGTCTATTCCCAAGATCCTGAACACAGCCCTAAGCTTGCATCAACCCTAACACTTACTGTTTCCCAACAAATTACAGCATGTATAAAATTCAGCAGCCTGGATCACCTCACCAGAATGCTCTAGGGAACACCTCACGCCTGTCCTTCAGAACCTCCACTGGTTACCCATCAAATGCAGAATCACCTTCAAAATCCTGATCATCATATACAAAGTCCCTCATGGCATGGCCCTTTCATACATTGCCTCTCCTTTGAAAGCCCACATCCCCTCCTACAGCCTCAGGTCCTCTGAAGCAAGCCCTCTGGCTGAAGGCCTTGGGGAAAAGGGCTGTTAGTGTAGCTGCCCCTGGCCTCTGGAACGCTCTCCCTATGGAGCTCAGAGATTCCCCCACACTGTCCTCCTTTAAATGCTCCCTTAAAGACCCACATCTTTGACAATTTTAATGTCTGATAGACCTTTATGTTATTTGTGTGTATTATTATTATTATTATTATTATTATTATTATTATTATTATTATTATTATCATTGTTGCTTTTCATATTTAAATATAACATATTATGAAAAAAAATAAATAAATAAATAATACCCTAAACCTAACCCCAAACCCTATTCCTACCCAAATCTCAGAAATGACATTATTCCACTTGGAAGCATGGGAAAAGTGAATCTCATCATTTTATGAAAAGAAATTTAAGGAATTATGCTGTTTTCCAGTGAAATTGATTTTTTCATCATAAATGTCTAAAAAGAAAAGAAAACACATATTTAGGATTGCTGCATTTCATATATCGTCTTTTGTATTTGGCTTTTTTTTTTACAGTAAAATTGATTTTCTATCATAAATGTCTTCAAACCTTTGGAGATTTAATCCTAGTAAGATATAACCTGATCATAGCCAAGTAATCCCAACAAGTAAAATACAATGAAAATGGTCCCGTCATGTTTCAGATTAAACTAAATATAAATCTTGAGAAAGCCTGGTTTTCTTGGTGCTACAGGATTAACTTTCATCAGTTGGCTAATGAGGCTCAGCACCTTCAGAAGCATTTTGGTGGGTAGCACACTAGCACTGATCCAAGCCCTGCTGCCCACAGATCTGTGCTTTATAATGTCCATTTCCTAATGTGACATGCACTTAACATCTTTGCCTGTAGGGAAGTAGTGAAGCTTCACAGCAGCAATCCTCTGTAATGTCTTCCAATTGATGAGAGAAGGTCTAGTGAAGGTTCAGACCAGTTTTCCCCCCAGAAAACATTGCGTGCGTGCGTGTGTGTGTGTGTAATATTACCATTACTTCAGTAATATTACTAGAATGGAGAGAGAGAGAGAGAGAGTGTGTCGTTCAAGGCCCTGTAGTGTATTCACTATGGTGGCATAACACTGTTGGATTTTCATTTACAGTACACATGCAGATCAGCTCAGAGCATTACCATTGAAGAGACAACTGCTGCAAAGTCATACGAATTTGGGAAACTAATGGCAGAGAGAGAATATACTCATTAAAAGTGTATGTAGGAGAAAGAAGGAATGAGAATGAATCATAAATACTGGATGCCAATGAAAGTAACAAGCAAAATAAAAAAATAAATCCCTCTGAGTAACCCAGATAGGATAGAAATTTCACAGACTACAGCCTGTATGCAGTTATTAAGACTATCTCTACCTCTGATTGGGAAATTTCATCTGTGGATTTGGTCTGCTCTTTCTGTTTTCTCCATTTTTGTCAGTTCAGTAACAGTCAAGAAGGTTGTTTTCCGAACCAGACTCATTACAGGGCTTGTGATGTATAATGTGTCTCCTCTGTATAATGTCTGCGTGTGTTAGAAGAAGGGCACATTGGATGCTGAATGGATAACGTTCCTGGCTATTGAGGAAAACGTATTTTGCCTGTTCTTCATTTTATGTACAGGAGGGGGCAGTACTGCCTTCATTAAAGTTGGCTCTACTTACTCCTCTGGTTTAATCAAATGTCTTTATCGGTTGACTATGCATGGGGTGACCAGGTTCTAGGGAAAAAGACAGGGTACAGACTTTGAACAGATTTAGAGGCCCTTCATCCCCATCTCTTTGTTGCCCTTCTCTTCACCTCCCATTTGTTCTCACTTTCATCCCTTGTTCATTTTTCCATCTCTTTTCCCTTCTCATCCAAACTGCCCTCTCTTTCACTTTTTTGGTTCTCCCTCTTGCCTCGCCTCTCTCTTTTTTCCCCTCCCCCTCTTTCTCACGGTTTCCTTGCCCCTTTACCCTTTCTGACTCTCCCCCCTTATTTTTCAAACTTGTGTTCCTTTTCTCAGCTACTCTCAAGGCAGGACACAGTCTGCCTAACAGCCAAACTGATCTGGCAGCAGACCCCATCCTGCTCCATTCGGGGGGAGGACACCAGCCTCCATAGCAATCTCTACATTCCGTCCTGAGTAAGGTGCGTCATAGGGAGCACATCACCGTGGGATTGTTTGGCTAAGCCCCGTACAACTCTCTGTAAATGATTCGAAAGAAATGTTTGGAATCAGATGAAATGCAGCCACACAAATTGTATATTTTTTATAGAAGTGGAGCCAGATGTGCCTTAGTTGAATTCGTCATTGTGAAGAGCTCTTGGACCGCTGGTACAGGACTCGATTGGAGACCATTACATCAATGTTTATTCTAATATCATGATTGTACTCTTAATGTCTAAAGCAGTTGGAAAGAAATATTTCAGGGCCAAAACCATCCCACAAGAGAACTACTGGAACAATCTGCGAAATGCCTTTGTCAACCCCTGAGTTGTATTTTTGAATGTATTTGTGTGCTAAACATATACTCTTATCCAGATCAGCTCACACATTCACAGCTATGCATACACACAGTATTTATATATGTGCCTCATACGAGTAAGCGTACCAGAATCAGTCACAAAGACAGGACTGCACACCAATGACGCACTAGCGATTTGAAGCTACTGATTACAATCCTGACTCATTCATCTTTGTATCTTACTGCTGTCTTTCATGCAGAAACTCCTCACTGTGAATTGAACAAAAATACCTTTCTTTTCAAAACAATTCAACGTGTATCGGCATGAAAATAGCAACTTTAGGAATATATTAAGTGAATGTAACTGCAAATGCCATTTTGAGGTTATATTGTAGTGCATCACACATTAACATTAAGGTGAATAACCTTCCTAATGCAGCATATGCACAGATTTAGAAAAGACAAAATATTTCAACACATTGAAAAAAGTTAGAAAAAAAAATCTTTATGTAATTTATTTTCCTGTATTTCATCTTACAACTTCATTTTTGGCATGTATGAACATTAAGAAAAATCTTAATTTTAAAAGCATGTCTGGCGTTGCCCTCTAAACCCACTTATTTTACATTGAATTGCTTCTGTAATGGATTTATTGCAGTGGTAAATAGCTAATACCCCTGCCAATTCAGCCTGTACAACAGCAATGGTGCTCCACAGCCCTGGCTCTTTGCCTCTTATAAGCTTTTAATGTTAGGAGTGTGTTTTTGGTGACAAGCAAATAACAATCTGTCTTATGCTGAGTGGATGTTGGTAGTTTAGAGGAAGGATAGCAAAAACTGCATTAGCACTATGCAATGAGACAATACATTTTTAAAACCTTCAGCTCTCCACCCAATTTAGCTGCTCTGTGTGTACAACAAAAAACCTAATTTATTTAAATTTGAATTAATAATATTTTTTTCTGTGCTGGCAACCCAAAGACAAAAAAACTGTACAACTAATGATTGGAAAATGATAGAGATGATTTGTTGGTAAAGCAATTACACAATATCGCCCTGGTACATGATTTTACACATCTGGATTTTTACACTTTTGAGTTGCTCATGCTATTTACAGTGCAACTTTCCTTTGGTTATTATAATTAAACAATATACCTCTCCTATTTACAGTTTATACTGTGCGTATGTGTGTGTGTGTGTGTGTTACACTGAAATTCAAAGCAGTTTTGTAAGTTACTCTGGGTAAGAGTATCTGCCAAATGTAAATGGCTTTCCTCAAGTTGTTTATTGGGATTACAGTGCCCTCTATTGGTCATTCCACCTTTGCTTACTCTTGACTCAACAGTAGTAGGCAGTATAATACAGTATGAGGATGAAATGCACTGGTAAAAAAAAACAAAATTGACATTTGTTTAGTTTCTCATTAATTCACTGCAACAGGAGGAACTGTAGTCAGAATAACATCAGATGGTCCTAAGCTGAAAATCATCCAATTAATACTGATGAAATTTCTACTTTAAGCCAGGCCTTAAAAGTGTGGTTAGGCTGAAATAAAAAGGGCAGGGACACCATCAATTTGCCCCCTATTCTAAGCAGGAATAACCTGAAAAAGCAACAATGCCGGCAACTCTTTCTGTTTCAGCTTCTGTAGTTGTAAGCTCCATTTCAAAGGCCTTACATGAAATTGAATAATTTTTACAGTGTGCGTGTGTGTGTGTGTACACATGTGTGCGTGCCTGCTGGGTGTGGGAGTTAAAACAGAAAATAGAACAGAAAAAACACAGTGCAATGTAATACTCTTCACTACATGGCCCAGACAAGCTTTTGACCAGGTTGACCGCTAAATAAGTCTTTATTTCATAAGGTGCCATATATGATCAGGTTTTCACAAATCGCTTTAAAGTGGACATTTTTAAAGGGTGTAAAAAGCCCAGACAGTGAAGAAGCCCTTTTAAAGGTGATCTTTGTCTTTGTCAGGTTAGGTTTTACCTGAAAAAGACCTGTCTGGTTGAAATGTTCTCTGTGCTGCACAGTGAAACAGTTGCACTGGCTGCATTATACTGCCAGCAAGACTTTTTAAAGTCTACCTGGTACCGGTGTGGACTCTGGGAATACATGCATTACATTCTTATGATATACATTTTGAAATGTACATGGCAGTGAGTCTCAGAGGCCAAATCTCATGTGGTGACACGATTCTGTGCGCTTACAGCGCTGATGTTTTTCTGTCTTCGTTTTTGGCAACATACGGCAAGGGATGTCCCTCTGTGTGCCAGCTTCCAGGTCCCCTGGCCGCAGTTTCCCAGCATATTGATTTCAGTAACGAGCTGTCTGATGTCTGTCTGCCGCATGCCCTTACAGGGGTCTTCACTCCCGTAGTGTGAGTCTAAGCCTAAAAAATAAAGCACAGACGTGATGGTGCATTTACTGTATGGACAGAGGCTAACAGAGGAAACAACTGTTCGGCATTGAAATGTGAAGTACCTCTGCACAATAAACAGGCATTTACACAAAAACCCAGGACATGGCCGGGAAAGTGGGTGTCTACAAAGCTGTTTTCATGAGGGCCACAGAGGCCACACCTTCATTATTTGAGAGTGTAGAATTTTCTAGCTGATTTCTGTAAAAAATCCCCTTTGGCTCAGAAGCCTCATGCTTCCGAGTGCTCCTCGCACAAGTGCAGCGTCACAGCACCATGGGTAACTAGCAAGAGAAATCTGCAAAAGAATCGGTTGAAGACCACAGCCATAGGGCATGGAATTACAACAGATATACTACACGGACAAGTGGGAAAGGTGAGGGTACACAGACCTACAGGGAAAGAAAACTGAGTTCTCCTTGGGGAACTTAAGGGAGGGAGAGAGAAAGAGAAAAAGAGGGATATTACCGAGAGTGAGCTTCAGTGAACTGTCATACTTGCTTCAAAATGGGTTTGATCATTGCCTCTTTTTCCTCCTCTATCTTAGCCTCTATCTCCTTCTTTATTTCTTTCTTTCTCTCCCTCTCTCACTCACCTGATCAGTGGTACTGTGGGAGTACAGTGGGATTCAGCCAACTGTGGGGCACAGCAATCCTTTTAATCTGGTGCAGGAACGCTGAATTACATCTCTGTGCAGATGTGATGCAGGTCATGTTGAGCTGAAATATCAATCACATTCAGTTTAGAAGTGATTGCATAAACATAAAGCATATGTATAGTGTGGTGATGCGACTGCAAAATGTATTTTCTCAGCATGCATAGTGTCACTGTCATTACTTTCTTTATTGTGCTCTCACACACATACTAGGCAAAATTATAAAGTGACTCAGGTATTGTAAAACATTTGATTTAGAGGTGATGTAGGGGTCCGAGATTCAAATCCACAGTAAATAGATTGATGAAGTCCATAGATTCATGAATTTATCCATACTCAATATATACATTGGATTAAATGCGTGTCAGCTGGTTCAGTGGAAGGTACCGTCGTTACAGCACTGTGAATATTTGGAATAATGCTGAAATTAGTAAATATTTCCTGACTTAGAAAGATATCTGTCAGTTGGAGAAGTCTTTGATGAATAAACATTAGGAAGTTTTCAGCCGCAGATTCTCAAACCATTGATTCTCATTCACAGACTCTAAGGACCGTTAAAGTTATGATACTGAATATGATCACAGCGGAAAGAGCTCAGACAGAACGTCTCAAACCCTGGAATGCCTGTGAAGGAGAAACAAAACAGCATTACAGAGAGTAAGGGCACGAAAGAGGCATTTTCTAGCTTTTTAATTGCACCCCACATTGTTAGGGGATAAAGAAATAATTAAGATGCCCATTAACAGTGAGGTAAATGTATTTTGAGGCCCAAACAAAGCTTCTCTCTTTTTGGCTCTCTTTGTAGCTATGTAAAATTTGCAATTACTTGTGCTGGTTTACACTTTAAATCTTCCTCAGGCCCCCAGAGTACTCCTACTGATTTCAGTGCAGAGAAATCAGTGGGAGTGGGAATTCTGGGACAGACATTTTAGGGGTGTCCATCCCACACAAAGGTTCTTCTACGTAGGATGACTCTTGAGAACAAGGAAATAAATTCCTTGTTAGTTTGCACTATTCTCTTCCAGCTGAACTGTGTGGTTAATGTCAGAGCATGTTCCAGGAGCAGATGAAGTTCACCCAGTTTGTACAAATTCAAACGTGCCATCCATGAACCGAGAGCCTTTCTGACACTTAGGAAATTACAGAGCATGTGTCTATAACTGAATACGGTAAATGCAACGATGTGTAAATCGACATTTAGCATGGTGCCCAACTGAGGAAGTTGTAAAGTAGCAGAAAAATAATTTCAGCAGAATGGTTTTGGCGGTCATTATAGCCTCATAAGGACCAGTCGTGGAGGCACAGTACCTCTTTTTTTTCTTACAGTTATCAATTATTTTGCTGAAGAGACACAGAAGCTGCTGGAAGGTTAAGCCATAAGATAAACTTTTGAGCTACTTCAGTGGTGACTTGTGTATTGGAGTTTGCATTGAGCCTATTTACAAATTCTAGAAGGGACTTGTCATGACTAGAAGAGAATACCGTGCAGCAAATGTGCTTGTTCATCTTCCACTCATTTTGTTCATGTGAGTTTCCCATCTCAAAAAAAGAAAAGAAAAAGAAAAGTGCACTTGAAATTTACAGCACTGGATAACAGCCTAACAGCTGGAATGACACAGCTAGTGAAGGGAAATCTCAGGTTGACCAGAGGCAGCTCTTTTGAGTAAGGGGAATAACAGTTGTCCTGTCAAATGATATCTTCCCTCTCTGTATAATGTTATGACTAATTAATGATTCATCCTGCAGGATTCACTACTAAATAACTACAGATGGCAACTGCACAGTCAGGGACATCATGGTACACGGCAGCAGTAGAAACACACACCTCAGTCAGATATGCTTCAGCCCTGCTGAGGGGCTTTCAAGCAAATGACCCTCGTGTTTGCTAATATCACAATCCAAATGCAATAAATGATGGATAAACCAACTCTAGCACATATACACGAATCCTCCCATCAACGCTTCCATTTGACAAGATCCCCCCCCCCCCCCCCAATACCATTATAGTACTGTAAAGTTTGAATGCCAACCTTACTGAGCAGACACATTCTGCAGCCTCCATTTTCAATGGTCCATTAAACGGAGTAATAGTGGTTGGGTTATTGATGAGAAAACCTTGGCCAGGCACTCATTGACTCTACAAGGTCTGAATTCATTATCCTTATTCATTAGTGCTGTCGAGATTACACGTACGGAGATTGCATACCCCCTCACTCCTCAAGGCATCACCACACTGTTTACCTACATTTCCCGTGGCAAAAAAGGCTGGGGGGGAATTGAGTCGGGAGAATTGGCTGCCCGAATGGCAATATCGCTGTACCCTTGACTAACCTAAATTGTTTCAGGGAAATATCTGGTGTGAATGGATGTTATGCTAAAAATAGCACAAGAAATGTAAATTGCCCTGGATAAGGGCTTCTGCTACGTAAATAAATCACAGAACAGTAAATCAATAATGAAAATTACCTATGTGTTGAAAAACTGAAGGACAGCCTTATTTGTGTCCTGACCAGTACAGGCTTCCATTCCTGCCCTGCACAAAACCCTTAACTAAAAGGATATTTGGCATTAGCCACACACTGACACTGTAGGGGTAAAACTATAGGACCCAGACCACCGCTGACTAACAGCACAATTCTCTGATTAAATAATTAGTTGAAGATGAAAGCAATAGAAAAGTCAGTAAAACACTAATAGGCAGGGAGACCAAGTTACCAAGAAGGACTGATTCATGACAACCTGGGTTCAAGTATAACATCTTCCCTGTGACCCGTTTTTCCTCCATATCCCTCTGACAGATTTTCTGCAAGACGGGGTCATTAGGCTCCTGACATGCTGTGTAATTAGGCAATGGGTTCTTACCGCGGAGTTTTTGGACACGATCACGGTCTCAAAGGAAAGTAGTAAGCATTGAAAGCAGCTCTAGCCCCCAGGGCAAGAAAGCTCATTAACTCTTTTGTATTGTCAAAGGGGCCAGTGTTGTGCTAGTTAATGGAACCTGGCTTGTAACCCAGATGTCACAGGTCTGGTTCCCTGCTGGGGTCACTGCAGTCATACCCTTGAGCAAGGTATTTAACTTTAACTGCTTTTGAGAAATATCCAGTCGTATACATTGATAATGTATAAAACTAAGCAGTGTAGGTTGTTGGATGAAGGTGGCTGGCGGGCAAATAAATAGCCAGCTATCACAACACAAACAAAACATTTGCAAAAACAACAGTAAAGGCAGCATTCTTCTTTAAGGACATTAAGAGATAAGGGTCATTTTACAAACATACTGCATGTTCCAGTTTTTGTCCAAAGGCTTTACTCTCTAAATTGTCAGACTAACAGCAGTCCACATCATGACAACCAAACCACTAAAAAATGTAAATTTCCATTGGAATTTCTGTGGGAGGGGTTGTCAACATCAAGAGTATAACTATAAAATGTTAATTGGGCAAACAGCAAATCAGGACATGTTTGGAAAAAGAGAAGATATTTTGATTGTAAATTTGAAAAGCAATTTTCTGAAATGTTACCATGCATGATTGTGAGAAAATAAATCCTTTATTTTTTCTCAACAAGTATGATGTCCAGAAATATTTTTCACTTTCATTCCAAATGGGTGCATAATGTATGGCTATTGACAAAAATGAAGTAATGGCTAAAAATAACAAATTTAAAATAAGGCAAAAAGTTTCACTCAACACGTGTGGCGACAGCATAACATTAATCTGTTTAATTCATAAATGTTTGTTTTCTTATTAAAGACGTTCTTCCATGGCCCCTTTTTGAAGATAACCCTAGCAGTGAGTCAAAGTTCACAATAGCATTGTTTTAAGTGCTACTTTGAAAATGTATTAAAGTAAGCTACCTACCTACTCTACAAAAACAAAGCTCACAAACTATGAGCTACATAACAAAAGTAAATTTCACTGAAGCTATTTCATGCTAAATGTTATAGAATGCAACTGAGGTCAGGTTTTGAAGAACAAAAAATGACAATAACAACCAGTAGTCAGTATCAGTAGGCAAACATATTCAGTAAAATAGCTTATTTAGCAGCTTTACTACTGAAATACTATTTGGAAGTAGTAATGTTACTGTCATGCTACTGGGGAATGTGTTAAAGCTAGTAGCTTTGCTACTTGTAGCAACGCTACTGCCGAACACTGTTTGTTTAAAAATATGTCACTTCACTAGCCAGAGGGCTAGTGCTCTGAAAACGTCACAAAATTTATTTTGTGGTTGAGCCTCCGTATAAATATTTAAATACTTGTAGAGTTTGCGGTGGGTGAAGGAGCATGCTTTACTGATTTAGATTTTGTCCAATGCTTTATCAGAAGAATAAAAGAGCGAGCAACAAATTAAGCCAAATAAAAGTGTTTTTTTCTTCCTCTTATTTTCTCTTTAAAGAGCATGTTCCCTTGCTGAAGTTAGGAGACCATTAAGCAACTGTCTGCCTAATGTTGCTCCTCCAAATTGACGCTGTGTGCTGCCGTTCTCATCCTGTTAAGCAAAATCTGTCTGTAAGTGTACCGCGTTTGAGTGCAAACTGAACTATAATTGGCCCATAGGACTCTCCCTGCACAACTGGAAGCCCCAAAAACTTCAGCAAAGTTATAGGAACCAACCACAACAGTGAAACCCCAGACCAGCCAAATACTTGTGTTTATCTATTCACTGTCATTATCCCAGCAGTGTTGTTGTTATGGAAATAATATATTTGGTCAACTGTATGTGAGACACCCAAATCTGCTGTTTATTTGGATATGTGATTATGCTTAAGTGGGTCCTGATGGGAGAGTATGGAATGCCTTCTGTGCTGAGTCTTGAGAGGACTTTTTTTCAGCCTGTTCTGGAGCCTGTTTCTCAGATATATGGGTGTTAGGGTACCTATTGTGGATCTGAATCTTAAGACTCATGATCACTACATTAACTACATCCCACAAAATGTGAGGTCATCCACTGTTCTTGGCTATCAGATCAGTGAGTACTATATTAAATTTTCCTTCAGTTGTTTTGAAAATTAGAAATCTAAAAGTAATTACATTGGAATGTAATGCATGAAAAAAGAACACTGAAGGGTGAATATGAATCATAGTTCATTCTGAATGAGCACAGCAAGGATCAGTGGTTCCGACTGTGGTTACCTATTTATCTAACTTATTCCCTTTCTTGTTGAAAATGTTGAGAAGATTATTGTTACTTTAACAGAAAATTACGATGCTGTTTTGTAGAGGATAATGGAAGACTAAGGCTCTTATTTGTTTTCTGTGTGCTGGTGTTTGTATTGCTAAGTGTCAGCACAGTGGAAAACTGTTTGTCTGGTGCAAGGTCATGCCGTCCCATGGTAACATGCGCATGGGCGTGTCTGATCATGTACATGTGAGTTGTGCTCTTAAGTGCTCTTTAAAGACAACAGGATATACCATTGCTTGAATATTTCAGTGTTATCCATTTAGGGTAATATAGGTCTTTATCTACCATGTTTAAACTGCGGTCAGGGAAGAGGTAATGTGACGCATACCATGGGTTTATTCCAATCACTTATTTTCGCTCCTTGCATTTCTTTCTCTCGTCCTTTCCTAGCTCCTTAGCTCCACCCAACGGAGGATGTGAGGAAGAGATGCAAAAGATGAGATGTCACGACGGAGGAATTGTGGCAACACGTATTAGGCAAATCGGATGTCCTTGCTCAGTCATGCATTAGTCTGAAGCAACGTCAATAACAGATGTGGCTGATGTGGAGCGGTGGATCGTTTATACATCATGTATTCCGAAAAAGACTTCTGCTAAGGCTGCGCTTGTGTATCCTCACTTGAAGCATCCCCCAGGAACCTCCTCTCTCCTCAAAGGAATGTTTAATGGATGAATGTTCTGAAAGATGGCGGACCTCAATCGATTACTGGGTCACACAAGGAGGCAAGGACGGGTAAAATAAGTAGTTGGAATGAACCCACTGAATCCCCCCCACCAATTCTTTCATTTTTTACAAATAAGCCAATAAGCCCAAGCGTGACTTGAAGAGGCTCCAGCCTGTTTGCGAGGTCCTTTGATGACCGCTCCTGTGGAACGGACTCCCTGCTGTATGACCCGTGGCCCCGCTGCACTCTGGACATAGAGATGTGGCGCCAGCGGGAGCCTCAGTTTTGACTCTCCCCAATCACAGCTGAATCCGTGGGGCCTCGTCGCGAGGCAGCGGCGAGTGGCTCCTCACCCGGGCTACGCAAAAGTGCTGAGATCAGTCCGGCCTCCCAGGCAGACGCGGGCTCTCTCAGATCAAATGGCGAAACACAGGTGAGAGCCAGACTAAAAGGGTTTCAGCCAGGAAAGAGGGGGATAAAATCAATTTGCGGCATCTGGAGGCTGATGTGTGGAAGTGGATTTTCGGCGATAATGCGGTTATGGTAACTTACGCTGCCGTGGGCGGGCAGTGCCAAATTACCGCGGCGAACCCAGAGGAGGGATTTTATGAAGTGATCACGCAATTACCTTAATGACCGAGGGACATCCAAGTTGGAATCAATATTCCCACATTTGATTAAGCCCTGTGACTCGATAGCCTGGAACTGCTATGGTTGTTGTGGGCGATGGATAATGTGGGCCTCCTTCAGAACGTAATCATGTCAGCAGAACAGGAGCATTAGTGGCTCACAGCAGGCTTTTCCCCTTTTCTGTCTCAGGAGACTTATTTCTGGTGACTTGAAAAGTGTAACATAAACTAAAAAAATGTACCTTTTCTTTCTCTTGCGTACCTGCTGTAGTGGTTAACACAACCTGTGATGTAATGGTTAACACAACCTGTGTCTTCCATGCACGGCATACCTTGCCTGTTTAACACCCAAAGCAATACAAACTACGTCCAGCTCTGGCTTCAAATTAAATGGGCATGAGTTAATTAGTGCTATAGAGCTCAAGGTGATCAGGGTCATCTGTCATGTCGTCTTACCATTGATCTCACTGTAACTTTGTCTGTATACAATGCATATGTGAGTGCATATTCATGCTTGCGTGTGTGTGTGTGTGTATGTGTGTGCTCATGTATTGACGAGAGCTGGAAACACAGAATGTGGATTTATAGAGTGGCGCACTGGAAGCTCAAAAAGTTGCGGTTTAAGACAGATGTAGCATTAGGCTGAGCGACTTAAACGGCCCTCTAAGGAGTGGGTTGCGATTAGAAGCTTAACGCAGTGTTGGCCTTCTCTAGCCCTGCTCTGGGCCTGTCTGCCACAGCCAGTGGAGCTGAAGGCTGTCTAACACCCAGTGGCCATAGATCATCTCTCCGTCTCTGTGCCTGACAATCTGACTTGGCTGCCTGGTACTGTAACTGTGAGAAGAGCATATTGGGAGTTCTCAGAATGCATGCTTCCAGTTAACCTCTTACATTTATTATTATTATTATTATTATTATTATTACTATTATTATTATTAAAGTGCTTGTTAAGAGCAGCCATTGGGTTTTTCAATGTGAAAAACTTTCCTCATCCATGTGGTTGCAAGCTCTTCTGAAGCAAAGCAAAGGTCAGGCAGTTCTCATATGTCATATCTGTAATGTGAACATATCCCCCACACTCCATATCCACTCTTCCTACAATAACTGAAAACATTCAGCATGCTGTCTATTCCATAAGCACTCTAAGTACACTATGTATGACCCATGCTGTGAAAAACACCTATCCACACCTATGAAACTTCCACAATATCTAAGAGCTCCATAGCTCAACTACCATACTCTTTGTACTCTTCTCATCCATAGAGCTTTACTGTAAGGGTGTATAGTGAGCTCCATAACAATTGGGACAAACATATTTTTTTTTATTTGGCTCTGTGCTGCACAATTTTAGATTTGTAATCAAACAATTCACAATCAGCTTTTATTAAATTGTATGTTTATACATTTTGGTTTCACCATGTAGAAATGACAGCACTTTTTAATGCATAGCCTCCTCTATTTGTCTTTGTCCCAGACAGTATGGAGCTCACTGTATATTTGAACAACAGGGAACAATCCGCAGAACACAGTGGATTTTGTTCCATTTCTGAAGCATTAGATGAAATACAATGTTCATGCTCAAGAGTGGTTCATACAGCATTGTGATTTCTTCATGTTTTCTTTGCAATGCTGCATGACTGTTGTAGTCTGTATTTCCCGGTCACTTGTCTCCCCAGTACTGTCTCTGTGTCTGTGTTCCCTGAGCTGCTTCACTCCCCTGTACTTGTGTGATTTCACTATTCGGGTGGTTCCGGGTTTTCGTGGTTTCCCCCCTTCTTTCCAGTCTCGCTTTACTTTCTTCCTGCTTATTTCTAGTTTTACTAATTTCTACTAATCCCTACTAACTTATAGATTGTAAAGTACTAACCTCACTAATATACTAACATGTGAATATTACTAATGGACTAACACACACTAGTTTTGGGTTTTTGATAGTTTAGATCACTATACTAATACATTAACCAGTCTCCCCTTTTCCATGCTGCGCTGTAGCTCCGCCCCTTTTCTTTCTAGCCTGCTCTAACGCTGAGTTCTGCAATTGCCTGCACCTGTCTCTTGCTCTGACTGCACCTCTCTCTCTCTGCATGTGTTTTACCTGCTTCACCCAGGCCGTCTATTATCATTGTTGTCTATGTGATTCCAGTCCGCGTTTTGCCGGTCCCCTGTCATTTTATTAGTTATCCTAATGTTCTTCACCTGGATGTTGTTTGTTACTCCGCCCTCACTCACTTAACCCCTCCTTGATTGTTACCTTCCCCAGTGTATAAATGTCAGTCTTTTCCACCAGCTCACGGTCAGAACGTTGATCGAATTCATTGTGCCGATTGTTAGTAAGCCTTTGTCTATCGAGATTCCTGCGACACCCCTTTGCCCGACTTCGAGTTTGCCTGCCCCTTTTGGTTTTGTTTGCTTCTGGTTTGACCTTTGCTTTGCCTTGACTTCTCTTTTGCCTGTCCCTTTGTACCTTCGCCATTCTGATCTCCTGGTTTTTGATTTTTTGCCTGTCTTTTCACTATTCTTTTGGAAACTCGATTCGGCACCGTCCTCTCTCTGACTACCTGGCTTCGAACCTCGGACTGATTAAAGACAACGTTTTTTGGATTTCCCTGGTCTGCGTGTGGGTCCTTACACAGAACATCACAATGACAAGCTGAGTTATTGGCCTCGACTTCAGCATGGTCTTTCAGTTTATGTTTTGGTGAACACTCCTAAAGCCTGGTTGACATAAACAGCCCATTTGTCTTGTTGCAGTCCACACGATTAGGCATAATCTGTTTTCCTGCTCCAAGGTCAGCAGCAAATGCTTCGATATGAATGGGACACATGCTCCCTACTGAACAGATCTGTGTGATGTACGCTCTGTGTTTATCTGTAAGAGCACCAAATGAAACACAGGCAGTGATTACAGTGGTGTCAAGAGATTCAAGGAGGACCACGTTTGCTCAAAGTGTGCGTGCGTGCGTGCATGCGTGTGCATTTATGAGTCTCTGTGTAAGTGTATATACTTGTGTGTGCACATGTATGTATTTCTGTATGTGTGTGCTCAAATATACTCACCAGCCACGTTATTAGGTACACCTATCCAGTTCCAGGTAGGACCCCCTGTTGCCTCCAGAACAGCCTGAATTGTTTATCCAATCTTCAGTCGTCCAGTTTTGGTGGTGACATGCCCACTGTAACCTTATCTTCCTGTTCTTTGCTGACAGGAGTGAAACCCAGCGTGGTTTTCCGCTGCTGTAGCCCATCCACATCAAGGGTTAAAGTGTTGTTTGTTCAGAGATGACCTGCATACCACTGTTGTAAACAGCTGTTATTTGTTTATCACACCATTCTCTGTAAACTCTAAAAAATCCCAGGAGGGCAGCTGAGATGCTGGAACCACCACGCCTAACACCAACAATCATACCACAGTCAAAGTCACTTGGATCACGCATCTTGCCCATTATGTTTGGTCAAACAAAAAACTAAACCTCTTCACCATGTCTGCATGCTTTATATGCCACATGCTTTGCTATTTTAAGGAGCAGACTATTTGGGTTTAACGAGGAGATGTACCTAATAAAGTGGCCGGTGAGAGTATTTTTGGTATTTCTATTCATTGTTTTAGACTTTCTGTTATACTGAAGGGGCATTTAGGGAGGGACCACTGCTAAATGGCAGGAGCTACCGAGGTTGGTGTGGAGGGAAAGAACATTGGCATGATACAATAACAGCCTTCTTTCTCAGGAGGATAACTGTGGCTGCTGTACCCTTAAGCAATGTATTTAACCTCCATTAATGGAACTACCTAGGAAAAATGTAAGCCAAGCCAGATAAGGTAATGGAAACTGTGAAAGAAACTAACAAATAAGATAAGGCAAAGAAACCGTGATCTACAATATCAGTTGTGACAGAGCAAGCTGAAACCATCCAGTCATGAGTCATATTTGGACAGGTAATGATACAGTATAGTGTGAGAAAGCTGGTTCAGAAAGTTCTATTCTCAACATTGTACTCACAGCATTTATGAGTATGAGATACAAACTGAAAGATCTCAAAAAAAAATCTCCTCAATGCATGTGGCCTTTCTGTATTTAAAAAAAAAACATTTTTTAAAAGACCTATGTGGTGGTCCCATCTGTACTTTTGAAATATATTAATTATAATATTACATATTTCACAGCAGCCTGCTTGTTGTGTTTGTGTTGTGGGAGAAACAGATGCCCGAGAGAAGATTAGAAGTGTTCTGCCAGTGCATCTCCCTTTCTGTTCCACGGCAGTATCCCCCCGGTGCGCCACACGCAAACACGAACACAAACACAAACGCACGGACCGCAGGGCGAGGGGGCGACAAGGGGCTTCCGAAAACACACACGGCATTCCCGCGGCCAAGCTCCCGCGTCTCGACCGAGGCTTTACTTTGCTAATTACTCTCCCTCGTCCCGGGGGAGAGAGCGCCATTAATAATTAAGAGGGTTTGTAGATTGCAGAAGAAGTAGATTTCCGAGAGCTCCCGTGATCTGTTGCATGCTTGCTCATCTGTTTCTCTCTGCAGCCCTCAGTTGGGAATCAGAGGGACCCGTCTCACGGACAGACAGGCCGGGGGACAGGTGTGGGAGTTGGGCAGCATGTCAGTCTGATTTCTCTCACTGATCAACTCGGAGCCAGTGCTCTTGCGCTGTCATTTTGGATGACATGGTCTATGCTGGCAGATTGCTTTTGTCAGCTGAACCCCAGCCTGAAATTCGAGTGCAAGTCTGTCCCAAAATACATGGGTCACGCTGAAAACACGCTCACATTTGCCTGCTTACCCATCACGCCTACCAACCTATCACCCCCCCCCACACCACACCCATCTCAACTGCCCCCATCTGTTTGACAGCCCACTTATTCACTCACACATCAGGCTTCAGTCCCTACATCACAGTATGGGGCCATGGATTAAAAAGCAAACCTGAACAACATCCAGCACCAAGGAAGACTTTGGCAGGAATCAGACTGTCTGCTGTACAGCAGCCAACCAGATTCCTTTGAACAGTTTTACAACAAAAACATCAAATGTCTCAAAGACTTTTTTCTGTTTTTAGCAATCATGGAATTTCAATCACAGGAGTACTTTCAGTGCTGCTACAGTGCACATATCCTGGCAGGACAGGTCAGAGCAGCTAGATATTCATGGTATTAGTCTCTAAAAATAAGTGTAACTTTTCCTGCACCTCTAACATACAATTTGTAACAGAGTATGCAGCAACTATATGGCACTTAGACACACAGCAACATAATTAAGAGGATACAGCAAAGGTCATGGCACTTCCTAACTGGAATGGAACACACAAGCTATGCTATTGCATGCAGCCAAATTACCACCTCTCCATGCACAGCATAAAAGATCTTGCAGAATTATTTGCGGAGTTCCAGTTACAATTTGAACAGTTCTGTCATATGTTGCCCTTAACAGGAGAACCGTTCTGCATATGACAGACTCTGTCCTTTTCCAATCTAGACCTGCAATGCATAATGCATGCAATGCATAAAATGCACAATTTAATGACCAAATACTAATAGGTAAAATCATGTGCAACCCACAAATAAAAAAAGACATTTCAAACTTCAGTTGAAAATAATTTGTTAGCTTCCTCTTTTGTCATCCTTTCTACCCATTTTTCTTATAGTGGCAAATAAAAATACAATAAAATGTACTTTCAAACGATGACCAACTTAAGGGTATTTTTTAAAAAAAACGAACAAATTTAACTTTTAAATGTATGGAGCCTAACCCAGCGTACATTGGGCGAGAGGCATGAATACACCCTGGACAGGCCACCAATCTATCGCAGGGCCAATTAAAAATATATTTCTTACAAATCATTTTTAATCATGCGTTACAAAAAAACCTTTTTTTGAGAGTCACAATTAACTACCAATTATATAATTAGTCAGCTGACGTGTTGTGAATATGAGGTGAACTAAACTAAACTGAAGAGCGGTAGAGGCAGAAATATGTGCCATGAATAAATTTGCTTCAAACGTAAACTAGTTTTTATGTCATGTTTGATGTAGCGACCATATAAACACCAGAGCACCACCTACAGTAAGACGGGAAGATTCTATATCTGAAAGAGAATATGTCAGATGTCTGTTTGTCTTCCTGTCTGAGCGATATGGAGCTAAAATGCATCTTCCTTGTATATATACACAGCGCTCAAAGTATTTATTTTTACATGTCAAGTTAGATTCATTTTCTTTTAATCGCCACACTTGGGCCTAAATTAAATCAGCATTTGTCCTTAACTTTGACCCTTTCACAGTTAAATGTAAACATTACTTTTTCGACGACAGCAAATCACCAAAATTATCTTTTAAAACTATAGTTATGAAAAGAGAAAACAAATCTGTATACGTATGTACTGAAGCCAACTTATACATAATTGAATCTTGCTGTTTATTTCATCCAGTTCAGCTCCCACCTGTCCCTGTTTCACTGTGTTCCACCAGCAGAGGGCATTGTGTTCTCTGGCTTCCACCACCGAGCTGCATTGCTCCCATCTGAAAGCAGGTTTACAGAGGAACAATTCCTTAAAATTTTCATGGGCTAATTACTGGAATGCTGTGACTTTCCGACAGACCGTCGCAGAGTCAGAGTCTCTTCCAACCCTCACTGGTTCTGTTCCATTTCTCTCAGGGAAGCGCACAGCCCAGGAGAGAAATCAGCGTTTTTCTCCATTTGAACACAGAGGGTATTGTGCGATTGCTGAAGTTTGCATAGCTTACCCTTTAGTCCCGAATCGCACGGTTCAAGAATGCGGCATCGGTTATGAGGGAAAAAGAAAATAACTCCCTTGATTGCGTTCTCTGCTGCCATGTTGAGGTGAGAAGCTCTGTCCATTCCTCTCGGCTAATTACGCTGTCAGTCTGATCTCGCTGCGCAGAGCTCAGCCAGTCCTTCTGAGTTTAGCGGTGGCGAGCTGAAACGGGGCCCGTTTTCGAATGTCCGCACCTGAACAAATCCGTCTGAGCCCCCGTTTCCGCCGTCCCCCAGCGGCTTGTACGGACCGGTCAGAGGCTCAGACGTGCTTTGAATCTGCCATTGTTCTCCGCGGCTCAGCCCAAAATGCTCGCGTCTCGCCCTCCTTTCCCCGCGGTCCCTGGGTTTTTGTACTAAGAACAAACCCTTAAGGGATGGAACACAAGACAAAATCTCAGACAATACAGCCTTTGCTGTACATGGATCAGTCGTCCCTGAGAGACAGGTGGTGAAATCCTCTGCTTTATTCACATTTTATTTCTCTTCATGGTGCCCTTTCTATGTAGGCTTTTGTGGATAGGGGCTGCAGTGAAAGAGATGGAAACCCAAAGTATGGCATGTCAAGGTCCCCTGATTCCTTGCACCGGGGAGAAATTTTGGCCTGGCTTTTTTCCAAACACCTTGGGGAGAACAAACATTTTTTTGTTTTTGCGTGTCCTGAGGTTTAATCCGGAGTACTTGTTTCGGGACATATCCCATTTGTGTTGTTTCAGGACATATCCAGGAGGTGCGGGTGGTTCTTTTGAGTCCTGAAAGACCAGGAAAGCTCCCATATCTGTGCTGAAAGACAGAAACAGAGAGAGAAAATGAAAGGTAGAAGAGAAATATGGAGAGACAAAGAGAGAGCAGTATGGCAGCCATGTCGTTGGCACGGTGAAGATGGCATTGTGTTAACCAGACAAATGACAGTGTTGAAATTAGGGAGAGATGGAAAAGAAATCTTTCCAAGCAAGGAGACACATCATCTCTTATGAATAAAAGCATCCTCTGAGATAAATGATACATACTGTATAGTAGTCTTTGCCAAGCAATGTTTGTGAGGACCATCTTCTTAGTGTATCATTGACACATTCAACTAAATACTTGCCCTGGTTTCAATATCAAATAACAATGGCTATTTCAAAAGACAGCTTTATCTGCCTTCACATAGATTCTCATGAGAAAATAAGAATGTTTTATTTGAAGAGCAGGACATGGAGTCCATCAAGGCTTATTTCCCTACTTGCCTAGGGAGTATCTAGCTCTGTGTCAACACTCCAAATATCCTGTTATGTCAACTATATTAAAAAATAATAATTTACATTAGATTAAATTACATGACAATCACACAGCAGATGCTCCTCTCCACAGCCATATAGTGATATGTCCTTAAAAGATAAGCATTTGATGAAGATTTGTTTTGCTACATTGACTATATTGATATTGACTTATTTTACCCCAGGCATTTACAAGATGAAAAAACATTGAACCACAGATCAAGTTCATAGAATAGCCCTCGCCTGTCAGCCATTTCCTGTGGTTGAATTCAGCAACGTTTGGAATGCACAGAACATCCGGCACTTTGGGGTTACAGTAATGCGACAGGTGGCTGGTGCTCGGTTCAGGAGGGATTTTGGAATTCAGATGGCTCGACGGTATCCAGCTTGTGTAAACGTAATGCCATTGATGACATGTTCCGGCTTTGATCCCGCCATCTCTGGGCATTCGGCGCACCTGAGGTCATTGGACAATTAATACATGAGCAAACAAAGGCCGCGGATCCCTTTGTGTTTGTCCCGTGTGTGAGCCAAAATGGTTGAGGCCAAACCTTTGATATCACTCTTAATGAGCTGAGGGAAACAGCACTGCTGCTAGCTCTAGGCGTCCTCTCTTTTCTCTTTACCTTGTGTTATTCGCTAACTTTCTCCAGGCAACTTGGATGCCTTACAATTTACTTGCAGTCTGTTAAAAAGCTTGACATATACTGAAGCAATGCAGGTTAAATAACTTGCTCAAGGGTTTAACTGCACTACCTCATGTTGGATTCAAACTGCACCAGTCTTTTGTTGTTGCACCAATATGCAGCAGTGCCATCTTATTGTGTTGTTTCCCAGAGAATAAAATGACTCGGTTGTCTCTCTTCAAAGTGGCAAATTGCTAAACAGGCTGTCATTATTAAAAGCACCCCTTCAGCAGTTGACCTCTATAGAATCTCACCCCCACCCCCAGCCGAGGTAGCAGGTTCCACTTGACCTATCGTCATAAATCAAAACTGAGGCCTTTATTTTGGCTGTGTCGCAGGCGATCTGCAGCGATCTGGCTGGCTGTTCCCTGCCCGTGACTACGTGCTCTTCCGCTGACATTCCGCTCAATTATCGGTTTAAAAAGCGCAGGAAGCTCTCGATTAGTGTCTGTTCGTGCGTGGGAATGCGCCGCAGCTTTGCACTGTGGGTGAATGTGACGCGTGGAGGAGGGGAGACAAAGAGAAGCTGCCTAAAAGGCAGAGCCTTTCAATTCAGCCCTGCGTCTCTTCCTATGTCTGCTTTCCACTGTTTCTGTCACCAGTACAATTGCTGTATGGGTCTATCACCACAGTTATGTTCCAGTAAAAAAAAAAAAAAGGAAATGAAAAAGACAGCTAAGTATTAATCGATATAGTGGGAGAGTGTTGGAGGATTAATCTGTTGGTGGGAAGCCTGTGTCTTAACCAATCTCATACCCCCTGCTGGGGGATGCTGGAGTTTCAAGGGCAAGTGGAATTCTGACTTTTTTGGTGAAAGACTTGAAAAAAAGAACAACAATACGAAGAGATGCCGCAGTTCTGACAAAGACCACAGTACGGAACATGACCTAGTTACTGCTGCATGTGCATCATGAAGCTTCATCGACAGACTTCAGATCAAGAACCTTCATGTTTCTGAATTTAAACCTTTCATCTAAAAAAATATCACTTTATACATCTTTCAATGAGCTGATTGCGAAGCCCCAACAGTGTGGCTCACCATGGCAGCTTTTAAAGAGGAGCGGAGGAGAGGGTATACGAGTCAGAGGAAGAGACCAAAACAGCATCAGGCTGTCAGTCCTCATATGTGATTTCTGATTGATGACCCCTCCTTTTGGAGCATTAGTCACAGCCTGTGCCAGTATGCATTGCTGAACAGAATACCAGCTCTTGCATCTAATGGACAATAAATTTAGATGCGTTTCGACATCGCAGGAAAATACAGCTTGACGCGTTAAACACCTGTTTTGCTTTTAGAATGTCAACGATGGTAATTTGAAACAGATAAAGCATCTTCCCGGAACAGCATTGTAGAGACAGACTTGTCAGTCTGCAACAACAATGGGGTTCCTCCTTCAACAATTTCTTGTCATCTTATCTCATTTTGTACAAACAGAGTAAATGGCGTGGCGATAATAATAATAAAAGGACTAGACAGCAAACACAATGACCAATAAACAGAAATGGATTAACAGTACCAAGGCTGCGGCTGATAATATCAGCAGTGATGCGAGTGTTGGAGCTTATCAGAACACGCTGATTGTACCGGATGAGGTACAAGAATCCAGGTAGAACACATGGAGGCCCCCTCTCAACCTTTGTAAATGAAGTTCCAGCATTCTGGAACCCAAATGTTTCAAGTTCAATTCCCTAGCAGTATGAAATTGCTGTTGTACCCTTGAGCAAGGTACATAACCTGAACTGCTTGCATAAATACACCACTGTATTAGTTAATATGTAAAAGTGCAAGCTGCTCTGGAGTGCCTCCAAAACTGCCTTAAAAAATCTATCCGGACTCCTACCACGCAATGATATAGTGCTGGCCTCTACCTGCAGCTGTCACGTGGATATGGGCAGGCAGTATGTGGGCGTGGCTATGGCACATGTGGGCATTACCATGGTGCATGTGGGCGTGGCCATGACTCTGGCCTGGTGGATGTGAACCAGCAGTTAGAGTGAGTTGGGTCACTGTAATGTGCATCTGGGTGATCCTCCCCCTTTCCTGTCTGACCACCTGCTCAGTTCCCCAGCCCTTCTCTATCAAATCCTTTTTTAATTAACTGACTTTCACCCACTTCCTCTCCCCTTCACTTGGGCCTCTGCTTGTCATTTGTTATATTTGTTCACAAATGGATGTGAGCCAGGAATGAAGAGGTAATGAAAAATGGCTAGACCTTAGAATAGTGCTTGACATTGATTTTCAGAGTGCACTTTCAGAGTCACACTGGATCAACACATTTAGCATGCTGCATTTGCCATTGCTGGAACATTACTGTGGCAGGGCTCAGTCTGAAACAGTGAATCGGAGCAATCTGGGGCCACGCCTACTGGTTAAGTAGACCACATACCTGGGTTGCATTAACTAAACAGCTAAATGCCTAAGGGTGTGATTCTTTCCACAGTAGGGGTGTAAGACCAGGGAATCACCATGCTGAGAGAGACAAGTGTATATTGTATTAAGTGAATATACATGTAATAAAATACACGCTTAATATAAGTGTATATTAAGAATATACACTTAATCTAGTTTTTTAAATATAATATTATATTATTTACTGTTCAGGACACTGAACACTGTAGCTAGATTAAGCCTCCACTTGATAAAACTGTGCCCAATGAGATGTTTCTGTACAGCTCATTTTATTGTCTGTGATTATTAGGTCTTGGCATTGCCACTTGAAGTGCAAAAAGCAGCTTCTGCCTTGTGCCCTATAGTGCGGATCTTCTTCTCAAAAGTTCTCTCGAAGGAAGAGAGAGATTTTCTCAAGGCATTAAAGTAAAAGCAAAGTGAGAGATGAGGGCTCTGGAAACACTCCTGGCAGACAGGTGGACTGAAATATTAATCTGGCTGAACTGTGGGACGCAGTATGGCATAACGGTCAAGGAACTGGGCTGGCAACTCTGATGTAGGCGGTATACTCCGAACGACGTACAAACTTTTCAAAGTGGAAGCACCGGTGAACATGTCACTGAGCACTGTAGTCAGTATTCACAGTACGAACTCCATGTTCTTCATTTTATGTCAGACCACGCTGCTGGGGGGGCGAACAAACTTGCCATGCAGAGTTTTTCCAAGTTGGTTTGCACAACTCAGGATCATTTGACACCCAGCTTCATTGAGATGTCTTGCCAGGAATTTGAGCACATTTCGTTCTCTTTAAAATCTCTGAGTGATTGATCATAAAGATGACAATATCCTTCCACAAGTTCAGCAATTCTTTGTTCAAAAGTATTTATCTCGAAGGTATTGCAGTCACGACCATGACGATGATACCATGGTACAGTACAGCCGGGCCGGCCCGTGGCATAAACGGTCTGTGCGGTTGTTTAGGGCCACAACCGCTAGGGGGGGCCACACGATCCAATATGTATCTAAGGTAAATAGCGTTATTTTCGCAATTACGTTATTCATCCCCTATCGCGGAACTAGTGGTATCAATTTTAAACGGAAAGGCAACCAAACATTTTATAACAATTTCATGTAAGAAGGCTTTTACCCAGCGAACACCCCCCCCCCCCCCCCCGCTCGACGGAATCCAACAACCCCTGCCCAACCCCACCCCCCCCCACCCGCCTCGGACAAATTTGCTTGGGGCCACCAAAATCCTAGGGCCGGCCAGTGTTGACATGGACCACAAAATAAAAGTTGAACTCTGCCCCCTGGCTGTTCAATCGCGAAACCACCAACCATGCGATATTTGGATGGACCAAATGCAGATGTGGTGCTCTGCAAACTGGTGGCCTGTTTGCAAACAGTTCACACTGAGGGCTTAAACACGCCGCACTGTAAAGATTCAAAACACTGCATCTTTGTTCATCTCTTGTTGTAAAGGCATCGTTTTGTTAAAAAAACTTCTGCTTTGTTTTGAGTACACCTGTGCCTTGAGGTTGTAAGTCTGACTCCTAGGTGCACTGCTGTTGTACCATTATGCAAGGTGCTTACCACGTATTGCTTCAGCCAACATCCTGCTGTAGAAATGGATTGTATGTAAAGACAAAGTACGCTGTGTAAATCACTCTGGATAAGTACATCTACCAAATGCCTATAGCAGGGGAGTCCAATCTTATTCAAAAAGGGCCCGTGTGGGTGCAGGTTTTTGTTTTAACCGAGCACTAGGTCACCTGATTCTACTTGTCATTGTCTTTATTAAAGACCATCATCAGTTAATTAGTTGAATCAGGTGTTGTAGGGCTGGGCTGAAGCAAAAACCTGCACCACACCGTCCCTCTCTGGATAAGATTGGACACGCCTGGCCTATAGTGATTAATTTTACAATCAGCCATTTGTCCCTTCTCACACAGAAACACCCCCAAAATGCATATTAGCTGGTTTTTCAAATTCCTTGAGGGAAAAGAGAGAGGTCAGAGAGAGATAAAGAGGAGGGCAGGAGAGTTCCTCATTCTTTTCCTTTATTCTTGGATCAACTGGCAGTTTCCTTTCAGTATTCTATGTGTCTCCCACCGTTGGACTCACACCCAAGCATCGAAAGCTTTGTTTCTGATTGGCCCACGTGAGCTTCAGAAAACAACCTACCTCCTTCCTTGTACTTTGTTTGTGGGTACTCCTCAGGGGACCAACTTGATTCATTTAAAATGGAAGTTGATCCCCATTTCCCAAGGTGATTGGATGTGCTAGTGCTATTCATACAATTTCTGTGATCTGCCCTGCTGTGACATCATTTCCAATGAAATCACACATGATCAAATGGACTCAAGTGCAGACTGTGCTCTTCAAAAGGTCTTTATACAGAGAATAAAAAACTTGCCACAAAGACAGTACCAGTCCCAAAAGCCCTACTCTGACCACACACACACACACATGCACACACACACACAACAAATGCATGCACACAAACACATACTTTGCATACATACAACACACAGATATATACATATATCTCTGTTTGCGAAGATACTAATGGTACAACATGGGTGTCTCAACATCAATAAAGTTCAATAAAACAACAACTGAACCAATAAAACTAAATGTATATTAATGAATAGCAAGATAATTAAAAAGAACTTTGTATTTTCAGGAGCGTCAAAGTAGCACTATACATAATGCAATGCTGTGTTTTATGCTAATTGCAATTTTTATACAGTACATAAGTTTTTTTCATTAGTTCTCTAATACTTTAATTTCAGCTATTATTGAACTCTTTAATATTTAAATGTTGCTTAAACATTAAATATTAATGTTTTATAGACTTAAGCATGCATAAATATTTCAAGCAGCATTTAAAAATGCAATTTAAAGTCGCTTCTTAGAATCGATTTCTCTAGCGTCTTGTGCCATTTTTAAAAAATCCTCTAAGCCACTAGCCTCACAGAGCATATTCTGGACAATTGGTTGTTTTTAAGATGCTTGAAAGCATGCAGCAAAGGATATGGATCTTTTCCACTTAACTGAGCAGGTTTGCAGGAGGGACTTGTGTAGAGGCTTGGCAGGCATGGGTTCATGAGAAAGCATAGCGAAACAGAAGACTGCAATCCCAAGTGGGACTACAGGCACCCATGCTTACCTGGCTGCTGAGATTGCAGATGACTGCTGTCAAATGTCATTTCCTCAACAGCGGGTGTCAGATGGATGCTAATTTTCAAAAGCGCCACAGCTCTCAAATTATCTAAAAAAGTCGAACTCCTTTTGAGCTATGTTAAATATATGTTAAATCAAACTTACTTCTGGTCTTAACTCTGGTGGAATTCTTAGTGTTAATTGTGTTCTTGAAGTGTAATGAAATAATATGTATAATTCTGACTAAGGGCCCACTAATTATAAATTGAGTAACAAGTAGTGCCCATCAAAATTATTCACTCCCAAAAAGATTATAAAATTATGAAAAAATGTAAATTATCAAATGTAGAAAATGTTCTACTTCAATAATGATTCAATATAATCAACCAATCATACTAATCATAAATCCATTTTCTAAAAAAAATGTCAAATATCCACACCCTTTTTTTCAGTACTTTGGAATGCTCGGTTTTTGGCCAAAATTTCTGGCTCTGTTCTGGAGATCATGATTCCACTGACCTTACCAAGAGCCCCGAGGACAGTGCATGCAAAACAAGCCCAGAATAGTGAAGATCCACCACTGTATTTCACCTTAAGTAAGACAGACCTTTCTTTTCAACATAAGAGTCTTACTTCAAGTGCCAAACCTACCGCTGGTGGTCAAAAAGCCCAATTTTGGTCTCATCTGACCATTATATTTAGCTCCAATCAAAGTTCCAGTTTCAATTAGCAAACTCCAGATGCTTATTTTTGTTGATTGCCCTCAACAGAGGCTTTATTATCCCAATCTTTTCAAGTAGTGTACTGGCATGCAGGTGGCATCTGATGGAAAACCCAAAGACTTTGTGTCCCCAAGATACCACAAAGTTTTGTAGATCTCCAACTGTGGCCCTTTGCCTCCCAAACCATCTGTCTCACTGTTTGTGGGGGCAAAATGCACTTGCGTCCTCTACCAGGCCAGTTGTTCAAGTGGTTTTAATTTTATTATTGACCTAATAATGGAAAGTTACTGAGAGATCTTCACCATTTTCCATGGTAATAGAGGACACAGGGATTTTACATGTCTGTTACCTCATTTTTACACCCCAGGGAAACAGGAAGCCATGGGAGGCCACAACACAGGTCCTTAAAATTTAGATTTATTTTAAAAAATAACATGTTAATTCATTCATAATAATTGCTAGACGCGTGAAAAATTGTGACATCTTTTTGGGGAAAAACTTCTCCATATTGTATTAGTATAGAAGAATATAATTTTCTCAATTTTTGAGTATAGGATATAGTTCAGTACCTGGATTGTTTATTTTATACAGCCATCATCTATCAAGGATATGAAACATTTTGGAGGGCACTGGAAAACTGTAATGCAAACAGATGACAGTGTGAGATTACTGCATACTTCGCCTTCACCCAAATACATATAACACATACAATAAAATATCACAGTGCCCAAATGAACTGTAGCTACTGTATTACTCAAAAAGGTCATTACGATTGGCCAAAATGCCAAATGATGGTTATTGATAACATTGTTCAGTTTCAATTTAGGATTTTCCTGTATTTATCGTTTTGTGAATATTTATCAATCCTTGTTTGATTTGCAGTTTATTTGAACAAATTAGCATTCAACGTAACAGCAGGAAACAGCCACAGACAGTGTGACATTGTGCAGCTAAGACAGAGATGAGTCTCCTGGGCCATTTACTGCTTGCTCTGTTCCCCCTTAAGCTGCAACCCTGTGTGTCTCACAAGAGTCATCAACAGCCAATATACCTTTGCCCCCCCCAAAAAAAAAAAATCTTTACCACACACTCAAATACACACACACACACACACACACACACACACTCTCAAATACACACATATACATTTAATCCACAGATTGAGAGACACTTAAGCACTACCGACTGCTTGCCTTACAGACAGCTGGCTCTGTGGGGTGTATAATGTATTATACACCAGGGAGGGGAATAAAAGCACCATGGAGGTTTCTCTCTAACGTGCGGAGAGAATTACTCTGGCAGACGGATTTACCGCAGTCCCAGGCCCTGTTGGAGATTAGCTGGATTAAAAGAAAATGAGGAGGAAAATTATGTATTGGAGCTGAAAATAAATAAATTGCGTTGCAAAGTCCTATTTATCTCACAGTTTTCATTCCTCTTCATCCCGCTGCAAGAAGGAAGTTTTATCAGGTAATTATTTAAGGCATAGGCTGACCAAAAATTTAGGTAGAGCTCCTAGAAAAACAAAATAAAAAAAAACCCTTAGCCCTGCTCTTATTAACTGTAAAATGGAATTCTGGAGGAGGCTGAAGCTTGACCCAGTCTGGGATTTAAAAGATATGTTTGGGATTAAGGAGAAATATATATGTGGTGGATTAAATGAGAGTGCTTCTAACCTTTTGCAACAAGCAGCAACTAAACTGATATGATAATATTAAGTGAGTTGCTGACCCTGAGATCCTGAGAGCCTAAATCTACCCGCAAATCTGATGACTGCCAAGTATTTAATCCTCCTGAACTACCCCTGGTGTGGAATACATGAATTTAATAACAAACGCGTGCAATACTCGTACTATAGGGCCGGTCTCCCAGAAATGGATTACGCCTAGTCCCAGACTAAAAGCTTTTTTCAGCTGAGATTTTAATTGAAAGTTTTGTTTTAGTCTAGGACTAAGATTAATCCATGTCTGGGAAACCGGCACATAGAGAATATAAAATGTTAGCATTGTTTTCTGTTTACAGAGAATCACCCTGTTCCCACCTGGAGGGCAGTAAAAATGTAGATGAAAATATCTGTTCACTTAACAGAAAATATGTGGTTTTTTAAAGCTGTCAAGGGGAATTTCACTTGTAGCTTTATAGAAAAAAAAACCCCAATGGTGAGTTGTCATGAAATATGTGGCCTGAGAACAACGGAAGTAAAATATATGACTACACTATTATTGCAGAAAACAGCGCCGAGTTCAACAGTTGTGCTCTCGAGGCACCTAGCAGCGTAGGCGGATAATAGGGGGCTGCCTGGAGGCCACCCCCCCACACACAAAGTCAATTGGGTGTTACAGTTTGTAGTCCTAAAACTCACGAGTGAGTTAGCATTTCTGAGACATGGGTTCCCTCAGCAGACTTCCAACGGTTATCGGGTGCAGGTGGGCTTGATTGGTGGTCGGCGGAATGCGACTGTTGCAGTAGTTTCAATATAGCAATGAGTTAAACACACATTGATGTTAAATTGAGTTTTTTATTTTTTTTTATTTAGCTGTTTTTTGTGTAAGCCTGTTATCAACATAAAATTTTGTATTGGTTCATGCCTCTGGCCTGGACTGTGTAGCTGCCAATCAGCCGCTGGGTGTGTTCTACAGTATCTTGAGATTTGCTTGTGATATAACATAGCATGTTGTTTCCCTTCTGCTAATTTGCTTGTAGGTTAGGCTGTGAAATTAAAATGAAACATGGATATCAGAAACTTTTAAAGGCCGACATTTCCTAAAAGAAGCTATGGAACAAAATTAAGAATATTTTCTTGGGTAGAGTACTTGGTTAAGGAGGACACCGTGTATTGCTTTGCGTGTTGTCATTTCAGCACTTATATTATGATGAATGCTTCATTTAAAATGGAATACGTGACTGGAAAAAAACTTTCTGAAAAACTATCCAAACATGCAACGTCTCATGGCAACTCCATGTTGAAATGTAGAATAAGAAATAAGGAATACTTGGCTACAGTTGTGGACATCGTCAGGCTATTGGCCAAACTTTACATTGGTTTATCTTTCCATGGACATAATGAGGCACAAGGCTAAAACTCTCAAGGTAATTTTCTTGAACTCTGTGAATTTCATTTCCAAACAGGATGCAAGTTTCAAGAAAATTCAAGAAGCACATTTTAACTGCACTAGTCCTGTATCCTAAAAGGCGATAACTGAAATAAACGCTGATTTAGGGCACAGTGACATTGCACAGGCAGTGAACAAGCCTGGGTTCTTCACCCTTATTGCAGATGAAGCAGTCAGCTAAAACAGAACAACTCTAAACTCTGCATCAGATATGCTGATAAACTAGATGTCAAAGAATGTTTTTTTGTGCTTTATTAACTGCTCAGAGTCATAAAATGCACTTGGTGTATCTACTGCCATTACATCTGCCCTGGAAGCTTGTGGACTTAAAAATGTTCATATAGTTGCGCAGGCTGACAACGGGGCCTGCGTCATGTCTGGTCAAGTAATGGGAGTTCCGCAGCACTTTAAAAGAGGACTACCCTTTTGCCATGTACCTTAACCTTGTGCTTGTGGAATACTGTGGAGTCAGTCGTCAGACTTACTTTTCCTAAATATTCTAGATAAACTGCACTCATTTTCTGCAGAGCCAACAAACTACCATCAATTTACTGAGATGCAGAGAGCATTAAATCTGAAGCAAAAGGAGATTTTGCAGGCTGGTGACATTAGGTGGGCATGCAAGTGGCGCTGTGTGTTTGCTGTAACTGGCTGTGCTCCAGCATGAGAGATCAAAGGTTCTCATCACTGGCTCTTCTCAATGTTGAATCAGGCTCCACTGAACAATTGGACCTGGAGAAGAGAGTGGAAATATACAAAAAACAGCAGATCCTTCACCATTAAGGTAAATGTAATACTACTGGAATAGTCTATGCAAGCTATGTATTGGCCTATAGGCTGGGAAATATATGAAAGTATGCACTCATCCGATTTTTCTACTGACCTACTGACTTCTACTGTCCATACCTCCCAGCTCCCTCCAAATAAGATTGTCAAATTCTGCCGAGCAGGGATACACAGTATATATGTTTAAATGTGCACAACAGCAAAAATAAATAAAAAAAAATAAATAAATGCATTTTCATGTTCTCCCCATGTGCCCATGGGTTTTTGTTGGGTACTCCGGTTTCCACCCAGAGACAAGCAGTAGAGCAGGCTAATTGGATACTCAGAATTGCCGGTAGGTATGAATGTATGAGTGAATGGTGTGTGGGCCCTGCGATGGACTGGCTACCTGTCCTGACCAGGAATAAGCGGTTTAAGAAAATGGATGGATGGAACTTGTTTTGTTTGCAATGGCACCTGCCGTATAAAATGTCTTCGTTGTGATATACATACACGTCACCCTCCTAATGATACCACCTGACATGAGGCCAGTGTTATTAGCCTGTTTAAATTCACAGTCCAGAGGGTGTGTCACCCTGAAGGCCTGTAATGGTGTTGCCTCTATTCTGCTTTAAAGATGTTTGTATGCATCAGGGTAAGCCTGCTAGATAACGTAAGTTAACGTGAGTACTATTAGTAAACTCTGCAAAGTGTCATGCAATAAAACAGAGCGCCTGCATAATTTTCTCTCTTTTAAAAAAGGAAAAACAAAAATAACTTTGTCCAGGGCACAATGCCAATCACATCATCCTCTCCGTAATGATGACTTTGATCATCAGATTCCCGCAGACAGGATTTGTGGAGACAGTGGATGGGGGAAAGAGGGGGGATGTGTTTGAGAGTGAATGTAGCTTCCTGCACTTTGTTTCAATAAGATATCTACCTCACATATTCTCTGTGCAACAAATCATTATATGTCCCTCATTGCCCCTGCCTGGCCTACCGTACAGGCCAATTCAAATCAAATGAAAGCACGCACACGAATGAAGGAGGTAGGAATGATGTTTCAGTGGATCATCATTGTCAGAATGAGCAAAGTAAGTCTAGAGTAAAAATGACCAAAGTTGTTGTCATTGATAAGCCTGTTCCTCAGTTGCACATTCACAGTTCTACCTCTACAACAACATAAAACAGCACAAATTATGAGTCAAACAAAATAACTGAAAAACACCAAAACTCCTGTTCATACTCTGATAATGATCAGTGAGTTTGAACTGTGTCCTAGTTGAATTTGCAGTGACTACAGACAATAATTTCTTGTGTTGCTCTTTTATGGATTCTCCATTCTTGAGGTGGACAGCCATGAGACTGAGTGATTTCCAGTGTGGCATGTGCAGAATCAAACCCATGATGTCATAGATGTGCTGGTTGGCCCTGAGGACAAACTTTCCTGGGAAGGGAACAGTCAGCCACACTCCTATAAATCACATCATAGTCATAATCCTTCCAGCGAGTTTCAATTTGGATACATTTGTGTGCTCCTAGATTTTTCAAATTAGGAGCACATGTGCTACTCAGAAAAAAATGTTAGCATAGAGCCCTGTCCCCTGAGAGCAGAGAAAGCAGGCATTAGGGTTAGAAAGCTTGACTTGGGGCCAAAAGTTTGAACATTTAAAAAAAAATTAAAAAATTTTAATCACTTCTGTTGGAGCCTTTCAGCAGCATGGAGTAATCATTCACTGCATCACAGAGTCAGGTGACTAGACTGCAGTCAGGACGGTAATAATAACAACACAACAGAATTTTTTTCAGCCCATGGGATATATACTACTTGTTTTCCCCCTGTTCCATGGCAGGGGAACTGAGTTTAATTCAACACTATGAGGGATCAATCCGACCATCTCAGGAGTCAGTAAATCGACAGAAATATCAAGTGAGGCAGCCCTTCCTTTATTTGGCTTTATGCAGCTGCAGCAATGACATCCCACAGAAGGTGTGAATGAAGAAAATTTGACTTTCGTTATTGGGAGTGAATCGCAATCAGAAGTTGATTTTACAGCCTGCTGTCTCCAACTGCGACAATGCACTCAGTTAGCTTCACATTCCCATGTAATATAGCAGAGGGAAAAGTAAATCTAAGTTTGTGTCACAGTCAACAAGATCACATTACTTCCCCAAAAGATGGAACACACACCCAGCATTTCAGATTCATCAACAATTTCCCCTCCTTGCAAATTTCTTGCATTGGGTTATTTATTTTGGGCGTCTATATATTAGGAAATGCCTGACTGCTATTCGGGTGAATGAAAGTTTTTCTACTGTATGTGAGTGCATTCTAATTATACTGCTGCTAGTAGTGGAAGAAAACTGAACAAATAGCAATTTCACATTTGTTTTGCTGTCAGTCTTTTGAGGCATAGACTGAAGAGACCTGACTGCTTCCAGGCTGACTTTGTACTTGAGAACAAATATGTTTTGTTAGTGGCAAGCAGCATGTTTATGATCCGAGGTTTATTTTAAAGCATCCCTTTCCAAGCTTTCCAGCAGATGCAGTGTGCCGCTGTATTTAAATGCAAAGTAACACATTTAGGGCCTCGTATTTTCCGTTTTGCGGAAATCGCAGGCGGAATAACGGAATATTTTTTTTAAAGAATTTATGCATAAATACGGAAAGCCATGGAATTGTGAGATCTTTTTGTAAATTATTTCAGAAAGAGCATTTGGTGCTGTTTGAGCATTTTGGGATACTGTTTGTGTAGGTCTGAGTGTGAATTGATGTGCCAGTGCATCGTCAGTAACTGCGGAGTCCAACATCCTGTTAGCAGAACATTATGAAGCAGCGCTCCTTCCTCATTTTAATTGCCAGAGACCAATGGACCCCTTCACAGTCTAGTCATCAAAAACATACCGGGTTCAACCACAGTTGGTTATGCTGTGCACATCACTCAGACAGAGACAGTGACTATTGTGCTGAATTCTGTACACTCTTCATTACAGTCTTTGTTCATGCATCATAGCTCTAGCCTACATTTAGTGCAACTTACAGCAAAGCTGATTATTGAAAATAATTCCCTTCCCCAGGTTGGTTTAAAATAGAGATGGGAAGCTGTGATTGTGATCCTGTGAATAATTTATTCATTCAATAAAGCATTAACACATTTACAGTCAGGACTGTGATATGAACTGCTGCCCAACAGGGCTATCCTGTTGAGAGCAGTTTTTATGATATAATCATTATGGATGGTATCACTTCATGTTTACATGGATAAAAGGCTGTTGTGAGTTCACCCAGATAAAAAAGTGAAAGCAAGTCATCTTACAGTTGTTGCAGTAATCTTTGCAGTTATGTGATGCATGCTTTCCATGGAAATGAAATTGATTCCAAGTTAAACAACTTACAATTAGCTGCAGGAAATCATTAATGTCTTTTAGAAAGGTGATTCTTTACATGGAAGTGTTTTATGTCAGGGACGTTTTTTTTTCAGCCTCAAAAAGCCAAATTTAGTTTGTTAAATAGAAAATGAAAGAATTTGCAAGGCCATCATAATTGTGGAAAACATAATTAGATATGTGTCATGGCTCTGTAGTGTGGGGGGTGGGGGGGGGTGGGCTTTATGGCCTGCTTGCAGCTGCCCTCGGTGTGAATGTGGGGACGGTAGTAACAGAGATAGAAGGCAGTCTGTCTATTTGAACTGAGTTCTATCTGAAAAGTCATTGTTGTTCAGCAGAATATATTGTAGCAACTTATACTTTGTCATGGACAGCCAACCTTATCCAAATATCATCAAATTTGGTGTGTATTGGATGTAAAGGTACATCTGCAATAATGACTTGAATGTCTGCAATTTTGAAGTAGTGCTGTAGTGCCTGCCGTCTTGGGCGGTGGGTGCACAAATTGTGATACATGGGTCCCTTTCCAATTTGTATATTTCCAAAGTTTTACAGTGGCTGGATTTAAAGTGTGGTCAAATATCTTTTCCACAATTTTCACATATTCATATTTGATTATCTTTAGGAATCTTGGATTGTGGAGGACATGTTGGAGGGAAGCTTTTTGAGATCTCCTGTCAAATTTTGTACAATTTGGTTTTATAAAACCTACCCATCCCGGGTAGGACACTGCCGTTGTACCCTTGAGCAAGGTACTTAACCCGAATTGCTTCAGTATATATCCAGCTGTATAAATGGATACAACTATGTAAAATGCTATGTAAAAGTTGTGTAAGTCGCTCTGGATAAGAGCGTCTGCTAAATGCTTGTAATGTAATGTAATGTAAGTATATTATTATTTAGCAAAATTGCAATTTTGGTACAAATGTGGTACTGTAGCATCATCTAGGGTAGCAGTGGCACAAATGTTAATACACATGGCCTACATGGGTCCCTCCTCAATTTGTACTTTTCAAAAAAATTTGAATTGAAGGTGGTGGTGAAATATATTTTTCGCACAGCAAGGTCCCTATAGAAATGGTTTAGTTGAGAACGGTGTGGAAGAACTTGACTGGCCTGCATACAGCCTTGACCTCAACCCCATCCAGCACCTTTGGGATCTACTGGACAGCCAACTGCGAGTCAGGCCTAATCACCTCATCAGTGCCCAACCTCACTAATGCTCTTCAGGCTGAAAGGAAGCAAATCCCTGCAGCAATGCTCCAACATCTATTATAAAGCCTTCCCAGAAGAGAGGAGGTTATTATAGCTGCAAAGAGTGGACCAACTCCATATTAATTAATTTTGGATATTAGGTGTCCACACACTTTTGACCATGTAGGGTATTAGATCTGAAAATTCAGAAATTGAGAGCCACAGCAAAGCTACTTTGGTTTCAGTGGCAGACATAAACAACTGATAACCTTAATTAAACAACTCACTGCACTTCCTCTGCTAATTTTGCTTCATTACCATGCTGGGAAGGAATAACTTATGTAATACAAGACATAATGCTTTCCATGGTGAATGCGGCATGTGGCCCATAATTGGAACTACAAGACAATCAGAAAACAGTTAGCTTTATTCTCAGACTGACAAGGGAAAATGCTAAGTGTCTTTTATTACAATTAGAAAATAAGTCTGCCATTAGTAGGAGGAACAGCATTGTCCCTCAGAAGGGGAGTGGCCTTATAGACAAATCATAAAGCTTCAGTGTGGGTAATTATTTTCAAACCCGTTCTCGCTAAGGCCAGAAAAACCAAGCTGTGATGTGTAACACACTGTACATGCTGTCTAGTATGCGCTGTTTGGTACTACAGAATGCTTTCTGAATTATGTTGCATGTGCAGTACTATTTGTATGAAGCTGTAGTTGTATGAGCTGTGTTTTGCGTTCAGTGTTCTGTTGCATATATGGTACTGTGTGAGAGGGGTTCCATTCTCTGGTTTCTGTGTGGTTCTGCATATTTTGGAAGTGTTACATTGAGTCCTGCTGGAGGGAGGGAAGTAAAAAATAGGCTGTGTTTGCCTGCTGTTGTGGCAATGAGTGATGGTATTGATGGAGCTGAAGAATCAATAATGACCTTGGTTCTGCGCTGTGCTTTTGGTTATTTCTTGGTGATTAAAAGTACACAGAGTTGTACAGGCAATCTACAGCTTGTCCCTGAGTCCTGTTGATTCCTTTGGCATCTTTTCCCATTATTGCAAAATGCCACATAATCTTTAATGTGACTCCTACAATCATAATCTGACATTGAGGGGTTGAAGCCCTTGGGGAACTGTGTTCTGCTGTCAAACCGAACAAACTTTTTACTTCATCTCGTGTAGCCTAATCAGTACTCCTTCTTCACACAAGCAGTAAATTAAGTATGCGATCCAATAAAGACCATAATGTAAACAAGCATGTGAATCCCTGTGCCAGGTGTGTGCAGAGGAGGGCTTGCTCTTTGTGTACAAGGAGGGATCTTAAAGAGCGTCTTCAGTGATGCTTACCTCTCTTCTTTTCACTCTCACCACATCTTTACTTTCTGTACTCTCTTTCACTCTCTATCTCTCCTATTTGCATTTAGCTTATTATTGTTCTAAGCCTAGCCGAACCCTAATTTAAATCTGAAAACCTAATTCTAGATGTCATCTTAAATATCAGATTTTTCAATTAAAATGGATGAACAACAACGAATATGTCATCATTTGAATAAAATAAATACAAAGAAATGTGTTTAAAGCAATTTATGTTGAAAAATGTATTTCACTGAAAAAATGTAAAAATATAAAAGGCAATTGTGTTACATCCCCTAGAGAAAAATGTTGGTTATCCAAAATCAAAACCCAACCCTTCTCCAAACTAATCTTGCCTCAACCCTAACGTTTGCCGTTTTCCTAACCTTAACCCTGCCTTGGCCAAATGCTAATGTGAACCCTAAAGCCTAACTCTAACTCATCTTAAATATCAGATATTTCAAATAAGAATGGATGGAAAAGGAACTGAAGTATGATCAATTCAATAAAAGAGGGTTAGGGGTAGGGGAGAAAGTTTTACTCAGATGTACCTTTTCAAAGTCCTTAGAGAAAGTGGTGGATACTCACCAATTGTCATATCCTTTCCTCATAATTGTTTTGTCTGAGGTCAGCAGAATGTTCTTTGTGGAGGGAGCAATTATGCATTGCAGTTAGTGGCTGCAAATGGTCCAATTATAAAAATGATAATGATGGTCATCACTGAGTAATGGGTGGAATCTAGCACCTTCTCAAAATGTGTGCGTTCTTGTGTATCTGTATATACACACACAATATGTTCAGCACAACAACACTGAACGCCATACTGTATCTCTTGCTCTCTCAAACACCCCATGTTGGGTAATGCGTATATCTGTCTGTATTGTGGATCAGTGGATACATCTATAAATAGTGTGAGCAAGCGATCTTCTGCCTCCTCTGTGTATAATTTTACAGAATTCTCTTCTACTTTCTGTGGTTTCCATAGATATATTACCCTCTGGCCCTGTGTTAATATGTGTCAGAGGTTTGTCCCCATAGTGAGAAAGACGCTTGTAGCAGGGACTGAGTTTTGATTGTTTTGTCCGATGATCCATCCAACTCACATGGGAGTATCTTATGAAGACCAAAACCATGGCTATGCTTGCTTGGAAGTGGGAACTCCCCAAGAACCACAGTGGTGACCACTCAGTACTAGCTATGTGATGTACTCTATAGCAGAAACAGTGTTGACAATTCTGAATACAGCAGCAAAAACATTTTGATTGAACTCTTTTTTAATGTAGTACATAAAGCCATAACTAACTAATTAATACTTTGTGATATAAATATTACATGGGGTAATCAACAACGTGTACTATAGGAGCTACCACTTATCAACATTTCTAATGTAAAACAATATAAAGGCTACGACCAATAGACATCACAATACACTAGGTATCCTCCCTGGGGATGCTCTGGCAGGTCTGTATACTGCAGTCACCTTCAGTCCTGTTTGTTTCTGTAGCGTTTTGCCTTCAGTCTTACCTTCACCAAATTAAATGCATGTTTCTGTTGTTTAGGAGGACAGGTGACTGACATGGCCAGTCAAGAACATTACACTTTTTTATCATGAAAAACTCCTAAGTTGTTGCAAGGTGAAGTGCTAACCAATGCTATCCCATTTCAGTTGGACCAGTAATTTAGCCCTATTGACATGCTTACGAGAAATAAACTCAGAAGAAGGTTACGGAAGACAGACAAAATGTTTAGACTAAAATGTCTACTTCACAGAGAAAATGTTTTTACTGAAACGTTCACCCATGAGCAAAGCTTTTACAAGTTTTTGTAACACTGGAGATGCTGACTGCACCCCAGAACACAGGAGTGGATCTCCCAATCTCACCCCTCCTTACAGCCACCATTGCTCGGCCTCAAAATAGAGTGGTTTTTGACAGATTCTCCATGTTACTTCTTATACTGCAGGTCATTAAATCAAGGCCCCGCTTTTGATCTTCTGATTAGGAGTGTACCAGAAAAGCAATCAAATTTAAATGGGATATTACTTTTTGTCTCCGAAATGTAGTCTGGCTTCATTTCAGCTACGTAGACTTTTCTCAAGCTTCGCTAATGCCTTGTCCTAGAATCACAATTGTCTGCCAGGCTATGCTAATGTGAGAGAGTGACCTGAAAGTATTAGTGGGTTAGCGGGAAAACATATTGCCTACATGAGTTATCTTCCGAGCCTTCTTGTAAAAGAGCAAAGGCAGGGCACCAATTAAACATTGATTGCTTTTCCACTCTGATTGCTGGAGCCTTCCTGCTGGAGCAGGTCCCGTGGTGCCCTCCTTCATGGACTGACCCAAATAAAGTAGGGATCTTAAAACCCAAAAGAGCCATAATGGAGCCACACGGAGAAAGACACAGACTGAAAGGGATTAATAAAGAAGGAAATAAAGTTGTGATGGTGCTGTGCCACACCGTATAAGTAGCGTTTCTGTTGAGTGGTTGCCATGGAAACATGTTTCTCTTGACAGTCGCTGTCCAAAGAAACTCTGATGTAGTGCCAGCCTTGTCCCCTTTTCTGTTTCCGTATGCTCTCTTTGCTCCTTCTGAGCACTGCCATTAAGAGCACAGTCAGCTCCCTACTCACTGTCCTTCTTGTGTTCCCAACAGGATAGAATACGTATGATGAACCCCTCACCGAACATTCAGCCCTGCTAGTACAGCCTCTCACTAAGACAGAGAGAAAGAGAGAGAGAGAGAGAGACCGACAGACAGAATGAGCAAGAGAGAGAGAGAGAGAGAGATAATTCTATTCAGTAGAATTTTATAAAAGTACTTTGGTGTCAGGTGGTTTCACTTTGCTTTAGCTGCACACAGTAAGATGACATGAGAATACATCACAACAGCATCGAAAGATCAACTAACCTTCTAATCTCAACCTTGCTTTCTTTTAGGTGGTCCAACATAAACACTGCACCTCATGTGTCTGGATTTATTGAAATTGTTTTGGGGGAAAAGGAGACTTAGCTTGTCCATGTGCAATGAACGCTGGAGGGGGGAGTGATTCTGCAGGTAGAACTTGAAACAGAGAGGCACATCTTTTAAACTTTTTAAACTGTGTGTGAATAAGAAATATTTGGGTCTGTACCGTAGGTCTTTTCCCAAGGAACGGGGCTAAGCATTACATGTATCATCCATAGATTCAAGCAGACGATGAGTTAAATATCTTGCAGCATATTCAAGAAACTTTGGTAAACTGGATGGGCTTAATTCTGCTTAACCCAGGGCAGACCCCACCACCAGTGAATGCTACCAGAAAACAACACCACCCCTCAACAAAACTTAAAAAGAAAAAGAAAAAAGTTGTTATGATCCACAACCGTATATTCGGAAATGTTAATCCCAATGGCTGTAGCAAGACATAAATTAATAATGGGCTTTTAATCCATAGACATCAATGTAGGACTTCTCAAGAGGCAATATCAGATGTAGTAAACAGCCAGGAAGTTTTTGAAGTATCGGGCCAAATATATTTTCTTTCACATATAAATTTAATAGTCATTTCCTCAAGGTGTTTGTTTTAAGAGGTCTTTATCTCCCTGTGCTAAGACCTCATAAAACAAAAGATACTAGAGATCATCAGTGAAATCGAAGAGTAACATTTACTTTGCAAGACACCAACATTTTAACAGATTGTCAGCTCCCCAGAATCTAATTGCTATTCTTACCATAAAGTATGGTGTATAAGTTATTCCATGCGTTTCCTTTCTAAAAAAATCACAAATTCGGATGAACCTTTTCAACCCCAGAAAATATTAAATATTGATTTTTGGTTTAAAATTATTCACACAGAAATGCCCATACAAAACAATTTCCTGTCTGTTAATGAGAGAGATGTTATGTGAACAAAACCAGGCTGTTGATTTCATTGTCGTTGTCTATACTGTTTGTGCCCTAAACCCTCATTTGCTTCAGGCCCTAGAGGCAGCAGTGTAACTGTTTGCTTTGCTTTGTAATGTATTGGATATTTTCAGACACTAGAAGCTGATTGGCACCAGTGATTCCACTGGTTAATCCGATGCCTAGAGTTTGACTGCAGCCAGCCTGTGCCATCTGCAGATGAAGAATTCTCCTCTGATGCAGTGACTGCACAACAACTGGTAGAACACACTTCAGTTTAAAGCTTCTGTTCGTGTATGGTCTACCAGATTGGCAAGAGGATGTTGTAGTAATAATATAGGCCAATTTTACAATTGCAAATGTCACACGGAGAGAAAAAACTATAAAAATTCCATACAAAAAGGTACTACAGATTATACTGTAGGTGTTCAGGTACTAATATTAGAGATAGCCTAGATTTATAGATAACTGTAACAACATAGGTATTCACTGTGAATCTCTCTTTGGAGAGGGATCTCTTCGTTGTTCAGGGATCAGATGTCTTTGGCTGGGAGGCAGGGTGCAGGGGGAGCAGCCAGGAGGAGGAAAGGGCGTGTAATGACTGCAGACCCTGTAGCTTACAGCCTGTTGTGCAAAGGCAAATAAAGCAATTGAACAAACTCCACAGTCTCGCTGAAAGTTTATTCCAAGCTTATAGGGGCCTCATGCTACCAAGTACAAATGTTCCACAAATACAAGAGATGTAAGAGTTTGGTTACTGATGCTGGAGACAGGATCATAGTGTCACGGTTTCTGTGCAGGTAGATCATTTTTCTGTGCCTGCACCGGCTCAGTGGTTAGCATTCCGATTAGCCACTCGGCTAATCGTTATTTTGGTGCGTGGGGACGATTAGTTCGAGCTTGCAGATTAGCCACTCGGCTAATCGTTATTTTTGGTTCCTGTGGGAGGATTGTTCCTGCTTTAACATTCCATGCATTCCTGCAGGGTTACCTCTGATCGGTTTCACCTGTGGGTTGCTCACATCTTCCGCTGATTACCAGCCACACCTGTGGCTGGGTATTTAAAGCGTCAGTAGGCAGTGGAACGGTGCTTGAGTGTAACGTGTTTTGCTCTAGCCAGTTCCCTGTCGTATTCTTGAGCAAGGTGTAAGGAATTTAAGAACAAAGAAATTTAAAAAGAATTCAGACTTGAGTTTGTTTGTTTTTTTTTGGAAAAAGGTATTAGGACGGTATAGGTCCAGTTTCTGAGGCCGGCGGTTTTAAGGGGTTATTGTGTCACCGTTGGGGCACAAACCTTTCTGCCCTTTACTAACCAGTTTTCCCCCCTGGTTTTAGTTGGCCTCAGAACATCTTCTGTTTGTTTTTGAAAAGACTTTTTCTTTTTCTCAGCTTTGGTTCGAAGTTGTTTATTTTTCTTTTCATTTCCCTGTTCCTTTATTTTCCTTATATACTCCTTCTTCCTCAGTTACCCGTTTAGGGGTTTATTATTCATTATTTGGGATACGTCCCCTAGGAGTATAGCACCCCCTTATTTCGTCTCTCACGAGACTCAGTGGTTACTGGAGTGCCCTTTGGTAACTTATAGATCCCCTGTTTGGTCGCGTCTGGTCTTCACCCTTCCCCGCCCTCACACATAGATCCCCATTCCTGACAGTGATCGTACGCGTGTGCCTTGGGTTCTTGCATGAAGAGCAGTGCCCCCAAAGTAGCCTACCGTACCTCACTCCCTCTTTAAGGACGTGCAGTATTTTCCTGGGTAAGCCACGACTGAATTTCAGTGGGACACTATGGAGCTGAGCACATTTGTCGTTGTCTGTACGAGGCCTTGTGCACTTTTGCGTTCCTGCCCCTGTAATTGAATTAGGGAGCTGTGCTGCAGATTAGCACAGCACTGAGACTAAGTGTCAGAGCAGAAAGAGACATGCGCTCAACAAACTGCCTTTTATGACCGCAGTACATACCCTAATCAAACACCTCCTCATCTTTATGGAACACTAATGGCATTTTTCCCCCTGTTGCACAAAGCAGACGCAACACAACGGCACAGTAAATGTCCCAGTAATTGCTTTGTGAAATGATGCTGATCGCAGAGGCCAAGGAGGCATGCCAGGCCTGGGGGGTGGGGTTAGGGGGGAGGGGGGGGGGCAGTGCTTTCACTGCAAACAACCCTATAAACACACAAAGAGAAACAAGAAATACAAGATCAGTTGTGACTGATGTTGTCTGCTGAATAGAGGAATGACAGGATTGAAGAAGCAGATATAGGAGAATGGGAAGAAGAGGCTGAATACATATGTGCATTGAAATACTTATTTTCTTGCATGCATGTTCTATCCCTCTCTTTTTCTTTCTCTCTACCATTATCTATTTAAAACAATAACAGCTTTAAAAAAACAGCAAAGAGATGAGTGAGCAGGATAGCTAAATGGTTAAAACACTCAGTTTTAAAATGTGAATTTTTTTTTTTTTAATGCTTTATGTAAAACTGACGTAGGCTTTAGAAACTGTCAGGCATAAATGTCTTCATCAGTGTCAGACAGTGTCAATAATCTTCCGTCAAACATGTGCTCAAGCACCTGTTTTACTGAATATAAAAAGCTATGTTTGTACAGTATGCTTGTGGAATGCTCTCCAGAATCCCATAAAGTACCATTACCTCTTATTATATTTAGTGGTTTGTGCTTCAGCCTTTGTTTAGGGTTGAGTTTATGGTACCACCTATTCAGGTGCTCACACATTAAAGTTTCTAGAAGCGCTTCTTTGAGGAAAAAATACCTTGTTTGCTCAGTAATTGATGTACCAGTGAACCAAAGGGCTAAGGTTGCTCACATATGAACTATCTCTATGCTTTCTGAAGGAGAATTAATAAATATAGATAACCTTTTGGCTGAATTTACATACTAATTATGTGCTAGCAAGCTGGATATTTAGCCTGCATTTCATCGCATGGTTAAATTGTATATCAAATTTTAAAAAAATACTATTTTAGTTTGAGTCCTACGGCTGTTTCCGACATTCTCTATATTTAAAATGTTCTCCCTTAAAAATAAATGTGTGTCATCCACCTTCTGAAATAGTAACAATATTCACTGTCACACCTTCACCTTCTGGCAGCTGCTAGTTTTGATGTGCAGGCTCAGTTTACTCCTCTCCTACCACAGCAAAAGGAACCTGAGGGTCAGTCTCTCTGAGACACCTGCTTCTGGGTGAGAGCTCAGTCACATCAACTGTTGCTGTCCAGACCCATCTGGGCCAATACATGCAGCACAGTCTAACGTGCTCTTCATTCAGTCATTGCTTACCTCTGCAGCAGGACGGACCTTTCAAAAACCCATGACTTGCTGTGCTGATTAAGTTCTCAGGTAACTGCCTTCTCTGGTTCATCAGTCAATGTTTCAAGATTATTTACACTCGAAAAAGCTAGAAGACAAATTAATGAAGTTGTACCGTTTTCTCTTTGCTGTGTAAAGAAAACATTTTAAACAGTAGCTAATAGTGACCTTTTTTTACATCCACTGGAAATAGTTGGTCAGTGTTCCCCAGCAATCTTGCTAATGTTCATTACACAATCTACATTACCTAGAACGCCTAGCTAGGAAGTTATTACGGAGAAAAGTCATGGTCAAATGTAATTCAAATGTGAATTACTCAAATGTGAGTTTAACTTTAGCTTGCAATCAAGCTGCAGCTATAAAGCAAATAACACACTGCATCATAAGGCTGGTGATATGGTACTATAAAGACATCACTGCCAGCTCATAATTCTGCAGTCTTAGCCATAGAACACCCATTGCATTTTTTACATTAGAAATACAGATGGTTTTGGATACTGCTAACCAAAGCATCTGCTACGATCGGTTTAACCACAATTTGAAGCATATCGCTTGCATGCTTGTGGTAACCAAATTAAAATAACTGCTGAAATTAGGTGACTAACCCAAGTCTTATTTACCTAAAAGCTAGTAATCATGGATTTTGGGCTACATAAATACATGCATATGCAACTTGACCTAGGGATGATGTTTAGCTGCTGAATCAAACTCTGGCTAAAGTTTTCTGACTGCAAAACAGAATGCTTTTGGTAGAAAAATACTCAACCAGTAATGTTTAAGGGAATTTTTGTTGTCCTGCATTGCCTTCCATAGACTGATCCGCAGCGTGTTTGCAGCACTTAAAAGATGTCAGTGGAATCTTCTGTGACTGAGCAAATCAGTTCATTGAGTTTTCGATTATGAGAGACTTAATGCGTGCTCATGGGAATTTCCAATGCAAGCTCTTTCATAACAGAATCCTCATTGGAATTTTATATAAATGTCAATCTGTGTACAATGCAACATGTTTTCTCCATACATATAATCCCCAATCAAAATGATGCTTTCATCTCGGTCCCTTTATCCATGGATAGAAACGCTCTTATCTCTACTACCAGAGAAAATTATTTTCTGAATATCTACCACTGCAAATCTAAAAATAACTGTCACAGATAATTGATCAATTTTTATATCTCTACCAATAAATCATCCAGTCGGCTTCTAGAGCTATATTCATTCAATATGCAGTCCACATATGGACTAATCTGAATTCAAATGTGTTTATTACCTAACATCATAAAAATCCTGTATGTTCTAATAATGCATCTGCCAAAAAACATATTCAAACATGCTTGTTCTTGCAGAAGCATTACATGAATGATAAAAATTGATTTCAAGATACTGACTGCAACAACAAGACTACTTGACTCTGAACCATACAGTTAATTTCACATACATTAGAAAAACTTGATTTATTGTGAGTCTTACTTTTATAGTGTACTCCCATATTTGGTGGGTAAAACCAAAGGAACGATAAAGGACATTTTCCGCAAGTATTTTTGAGGAAGTCACAACCTGCTGCTTAGACTACCTATTCCTGTCATTCTCTGCAGGCAGAGATAGGCACACATGTATTCTGATACAAAACACAAAATAAATGTATCAAAATAAGTTTACTAATTCATTGATTGAGTTCCACTGATTGAAGTTTTAGTCAAATACCCCACCCCCCACCAACATGTCAATCACATCTGACAATTTCACCTCCTGAAATTATTATTCAAAATCAGGCCTACGCTTTATTTATAAGCATTATGAATAATAATGGAAATATTTTGATAGTGTACTTACATGCTCACCATCACCGATATAAAATGGGATCAAGTCCTTTGCTGGACATGATCTCTGCTGTGGAGTCTAATCTGTCTTCACTATCCTCCTCAGAAATACTCACTCAGGCGAGTGATTTCTTTCAAGGATCAAAGAAAGAACCTCAAATCATCAAAGAAAAACAGAAGCCCAACAAAACAACAGTAAAATCAATGATCCTGCTTGTGCTATCTCTGAAAGCCTATCAAATCAGGGAGCACAGCTGGCTGCTGACTCATAGGTAACTTGCATTACAGTACCTACTGTTCTGTTCTGAACGGTGTTCCAAGATCTTCATTCAGCGCCCACTGTACTGATTCCCTCTTTTGCCTGGCCTGACCTACAACTTGAGACTTCAAAGACTTAGGCTGCTTGCAAGATTTTCTTATAAACTCAAGAACTAGCTGTGACCCATGCATGTCATTTCAGACTAACTTTTTATCTTAAAATGGTCTACAAAATCCTCTGAGACAAAAATGAGACATTAACTATGATTTTTTACATATTAGTGGCATGGCTTGATTGAAGCTAAAACTTATCAAAATCTGTGGACAGAACTGTTTAACTGATAAGCATCGCAACTTAATTAAGATGCAACAGTTAATGAATAAATACACGTCCTGGATGGAGGGATAATGAAGGATGGTAAAAATGAATTCTAAAAATATTTATAATTATTTAAAATGATTTTCAGGTGTTTGGCAAAAATTTATATTGTCGATCCAGATCCCTTTATTTTGGTCCCACATTCTGACATGCTGCCATCCTTTTGTTTGGGCCAAGGGGCATACATTCTTTGAAGCTGAAGGCAACAATATACTGAACTGAGTTTGAAGCATTGAGTTTTTTTATTTTTATTTAACAGTTGAACAAATATACAAAAGATAAGGCATTTGTGAAACAATATATGTGCATCCATTATATAACTGAACATATCTAATATATATATATAATATAATATATATATTATATATATATATATATATATATATATATATATATATATATATATATATAAACGAAACTCAAAATTTAGTTCAATGAGCACGCAGGGGACATCTTGCTCAAATGACAGCATAGAAACATTAAACACACAAACTGTAAGTCAGAATGCATGGAAGAACAGCACATAGCAGAGGCATGTATGCATACTGTACTTAATATACAGCAGTTGCTATAGAGGCCCTTGTTTCTAAAGGATGCCTTGGCATGTGCCCATCCCTCCTTGAGTCTCCACACCTCACCAATCCCCCCCTTGTAGACCATCAGCCACCTCAGTGCTTCCCGGCTCTCCACGGGCTATCTCTTTCAGTGCCATCTCTGACAACTGCATAAAGCCCAATAACTTTTTACCGTGTAGCTGCCAGCACCTCACCAATGATACCGAGGAACTCAGGTAAAGTCCAAGGGACTGCACAGAAATGAATTATTTTTAATAAATGATTGTTGAAGGTAATTGGTCATGTATCACTATAGTTAGCAACCTTGGAAGGTGGTCAAAAGTCTACTGCTTCAGAGTGCCCCAAAATAATGCTTTTAGGTACTTGTGACTCATAATAGTCTTACACCTGGTTGCCCCACATGCCAGCAATGCAAATTTAAGAAGAGAGTTCATATTGTAGTTTAAAATTATTTTGCCAAAAACTTGACAGTATTGGTGCTGCTGTTATCCTTAGAGAATCAGAAGGCACAAGAGTCACTGCTATTTATTTTTCACATGGTTGTACAAATAGCTGAATAACTGTTTATTCAGGATTTCTAAATATTTCCATTTGTGTGTTCTATTCACTTAATGCCCTTAAGCAATAAACTATACTTTCCTCTCGATGGCTGAACACCCATAACCCATATAATAGCGTGGCAGGCAAATATGCTGACATCATTTCCCCTGATAAGTGATTTTATAAATCTGTCTTCATAAATGGACCAGCAGACACGTGCATCCAGGCTGATTTTCAAAGTCAAGCTCCACACTATTCAGACTCTGAAAGCTCTTAGAGTTAGGCTGTATTCAGAACTGGCTAATTGTGCCACAGTTTGAGCAATGGAAATTCATGAATCATCTTCATTTGCACTAGAATTATTTCTGCTGTCTGCTGAATTAGCACACTGAATGCTTGCCTAGAAAGGAGAACATGTTTCCTTTCAGTTACACACCCGTGTGAGGGGCATGCTAATTGAGCCTCCGCCCACATCTCCCAAAATGCATCCTGGAGCTGTGTGTGTGTGTGCGTGCGTGCGTGCGTGTGTGTGTTTCATTCCACATCAAAATAAGACGGAAGGTTCAGAGCTATTGAAGGCAGTGGGCTTTGATTCTTATTATCAGACATCCCCACTGTGCCCCCCACTGCACACACAAGACCCCCACCCTGTGTTCTGTATGAAGATGCACACACACATGCACGCACACACACTCACATGCGCACACACACACACACACACGGTATGGTGAAGGGAACCTAAGCTACTGTTCTCAGAGGCTGGTGACAATGTGTTTGTTAAAATTTCATAAACTTTTTTTTTTCCATTTTCATTTTGCAAGAGGCACAGCGTGATATTAGTATTTTCTTGGTATAGTGTAGTGCTGTTAACATTCTTAGCACGTTCTCACCACACCTTGCTGGTCCCTCCTCAACCCTACACTGTGCACCCTACAACGAGAGCAAATTAGGACTGTTATTATTAGTCTGTTTCATATCAACAACCTGTCTACCCACTTATTATTTTTTAATTCCTCCAGAGGCCCAAGGTGATGGCATTGTGTAGCGGCTGAGAATCTACACTGTAACTAGAATTTGCTGTTTCAAATCATAGGTATGCTTACTCATGTGTCTTTGATCAAAGTATCCATCATGAACCATTTCAACTGTCCAGCAATAAAGGAATATCATGTCAAACATGAAGCTGTGTACTCAAGAAAACTGTGGGTCAGAGCATGTGTTTAGTGAATAGTAAAATTGTATCATTACTGTGATTATAATCACAATTAACTATACATATCCTGGATTACAAGACAATGTCTCTGGGGCATGTAGCGTGAATATAGGAGAGAAGCATTGTGGTCTTTTAAATGCACAGAGGAGGGCATGCTGTTATGTACTCCAGCAATAGCTTAGTGTTGCACCACTCAGTGTCAAAAATAAAGGATCATCTTCACTTTAAAAAGTGTGAAGAAAGCAGCACATGGTAAACATTGGGGTATTGCCATCTAATAAAGGGCACATGCATACGTGCACCATTTTCCAAAGCTTTCACAAACCCTTTCCAAAGATAGTCTTACCAATTAACTCCACCCCAGGGGGGGACCGGCCTATCAAGTGCCACAGCTCCGCACTGGACACCTTCGCCATACATCAGGTGGAATTTTCATGCATTCGGGGGGTCAGGGGACTGGAGTGGGGCGGATGAAGACTGCAGCAGGCACTCCGCCTTTTATCTGCTCATTCCAAAAATCCCTGCACACAGCCATTCACATTTCTTTTCATTTTATGGCAGTCAGGCTGTATCTCACACGAACACACACACACACACACAGAATGTGCGCACACACACACACACACGCACACACACACTGGTCATTCCATCTATTGCCCAGGAAATAAGAGCTGACAGTTTGCATAAGTGAAATGTGGATTCATACGCATAATCCCTCTATACACTTTGTGCTGTGCAAATAATGTCTACTAGGGAAATGCATTTGTATACCACCTTTCAGGGAGTTCAGAGATTTTTAAGTGAGGTGTGTGATTCAAGTGAACCACCCACCTGGGTGATATGTGGCAGCCATTTTGTGCCAGAACACTCGCTGTATATCAGAGTTGAAAAGAGGGATGAAAACAGAGGACAGGACAGAATGAAATATGGTTTGCCATCTACAATAAGAGGGGAATTTACTTAGTGTGTCTTGTGAGTAATACTGCACTGGTACATGTTGTGGCATATTTACTATGGAGGTGATTATACAAGCAAACCGCTCGAAAATATTTGTTTAGAGATTGTCTTGTGATATTTCTGAAATACCTATTAATTACCACAGAAAACCACATCCTATGCAATGCATAGACATGCATAGTATGCATGTGAAAAAGGGGCAGTATGAAGAAACCCTAAAAGCAACAAAGTCTTAGGATAAATGTATACCAAAGGAACTGTTATTTGTTGCCTGGCACTTGTGTTTAGCCATAGCAGCAACCTTTATCAATGCATTAGTGGACATTACATTTAGCCTGTTATGAATCATTTAATTTTTGAAGGCAATTTAAAGAAAGCGTCGGTCAAAAAATATTTTCTCTTGCCTCCTCGTTCTTCAACCGCACTCGGAAAGATGACAAATAGCGCCCAAAAAGGAGAGCCTATTAAACTCGCAAAACTATTAGTTTGATTGACGTGAGCATTGCTCATTCATAGCCAGCTTTAGCACGACTCACAGATTTCCTCTATAGTGTTTTATTCATAGTCTATTAATCATGTAGATGGGATTAATGAAGTGTTGACTGGTGCACCACACTGTATTCTGACTGCCTCCTGGCATGGCGTCGCACCGTGACTTCGACACCATGACACACCAGAGTAATTATCCTCTTCCCCACTATGAATCACTTACTGTAGCCTATGGAAGTGGAAAGAGATACTGAGCCACTGCCATCCCATCCCATCCCCTCTGATTCTTAACCAGAATGTTAATACTCAGATTGCCATACATTTATACACACTCCCACAAAATATTAGATAAATTATTTGCCATATTGGATGTATTTATAATAACCCATTGAATTAGTTGCATTTTTTTGTGAAGTGTGCAGAAAAAATCTTCCCAGTATGGTGGTCATCCTGACCAAACTTAAATGGACCATTTTTAAACGAATAGCAAGCGCTCTGCATTCCTTCAGAACTGACTCATAAAGAGGTCAAGCCTGTTGGTAAAATACTTTTTTGTGTGTAAATGTAGTTGTTTTTGGGGTTCAGGAATGGGATTTGGCTTTTTTTAAATTATTATTTTTTTTTACATGCGATCAGTTCTGTAGTATCAACACGATAGATAAAGGAAGGTTTACGTCATTACACATCTGATTATTGTTTCATCTCAATAGAAATAAGTGGGATCTTCTTGCCTTTCCTTTGTGTTTCACACACTGGTTTGTGCCCACTGCAGCATTTTATTTCAGGGGAATATCTGGTTGTGTGAAGAGTGACCTTCAGCTCATATATCTGCTGCTGTAACTCACTCCTGCTCTCTCCGTGGGACTTCTATTGAGCAGATAAAATTTTCATTTTATGTCTCACAGTGAATCAAGTCACCTTTATGCCAACATTTTGCCCGTTATTCAAACAAAATGAGAGCGTTAGCATTCAGGTCCAGTCAGCTCGGTCCCCGCTTCGCTCTCACTCTGTGTTTCCTTGTGTCTGAATTTGGACCCAGATCAGGAGATGATCCTGAGGTAAATAATATTCTTTGAATATGACAACAGCCCGCTCGTGTTTTTATGAGGTGAGCAATATATGACCGGCAGTTCCCATGGGTGAGTGGGTGCTTCTGCTCTTGTGTGAGTGTGTACTTCTGCCTCAGAAGGCAAAGGCGGGCAATAGGTTAGCCCTTTCTTATTTTCAAAACGCTTTCTGTTATTTTCATATATATATATATATATATATATATATATATATATATATATATATATATATTATATATATTATATATATATATATATATATATATATATACTCACCACATATGTACTCATGAAAGAAAGGCTTGCCTTTATATTTTTCTTTTAGTAGACTATTTTATAATCTATTATTTTTGTAAACTGAAATATAAAATATTTGATCCAACCTCACAAAACATCTCTGTTATACTTTATTCAACAAAAATGAAAGCAACTCAATCTATTTTTGGACCTTTTGCACAAGCCATAGCCAAGAGTGAGCATTAACATTTTCCCTGCCTTTCTTTCCTTCTCTCATACACTTTCTGTTTCTTTCACACAAAGGACATATGACAAATAACTGTTGGGAGATGTCAAATCCTGATGTATGTTCAACATCTCAAACTTAATTGAATAAATTTTTTCTGTGGGAAGGAGAGCCAGCACACAGTACGAGTCCCCACGAGTAGGATTAGACACTGACTCCATGTGATACATTTCTATATGCTTCATTAAAGTAAAAATCCTTTTTATGGGTTCCCAAGTGGCTCAGTCATTCAAGGTTCTTCCCACTAGCCCAGATGGGATCTATAGTGGATCAAGCCTAGACCATTTTATAATACAACTAGAAATGCTAGTCCACAGGGGTGAGGCTCAACTGATATGGTTTCACTATTAGTGGAATTAGTTTTTATGCACTCACACCCTACGCTTAGTATTATTATAAATTGATAAAAAAATAAATATAGAATTTAAATGCAAAATATATAATTTAAAACCCAGGTGAATAAAAATAAATATTAAATGAAATGCTGAAATTCTTTTTCAAAAGATGTATTTAAGCGTGACTTGAATCTGGAGAGAGTTTGTACAGCTACTGTATATTAGGTACCTGTGGACAATGCCTGAAAGGTGAAAATGGCCCTAAAATACATCCATGAGGGACTCCACAAAGCGGCAGTATCTTTATCTTTGAGTAATAGGAACAAAAATACTGTTTAGTCAGGACAACTCATGTATTTGGATTAAATATTTTAATGAATATGCATGTACATTTTTTTGTTTGCCGCTGAATGGATCTGCCTCAGATACTACCCTATCTAACAGGGAGCATGTCACCTCTACTAAACAGAAGGAATACCAGAAACCCACCCAGTACCTATCAGCAGACCCAAACAAACAGGTGGTTGCTGGGATGGTTTAAAATGATGTGCACAGAAAGTAGATTTTTCCACAAATGTTAGGAACAACACTGCTAATGATATGAAATACAACTGGAAGATAATTTTTTTTCTCTGATATAGGAGTTGAGCAAAATGCACAAGTATTCACAGCCTCTGCATCAAACCCCTACCTCTCCTTCAGTCTGTGGTAATGCTCCTTTACTGCTGAATGGATTCAAATGACACTTCCCCAACATATCAGGAAAAAAACTAACACCAAACAATTGAGTTTATGTTTATAACAAATATCATTTCAATCTAGGACTGTATAGTCTAGTTTGGAAGTCAGTTATAGTGCTACAGTACTGTACTGGGTGTGAAAAATGCAATAGAGACCTAATAAGCACATTGGACAATTCAAAATCAGGAAGAAAATGGAATAAATCAGGAAAAAAATATATCAATTTCTTTTTCAATATGCACATTGATATTCATGTCTGCTGTACAAATAGCAACATTGTATGTGGTCTTCCCCATCTCATTAAGAAGTGTACATTGATGCAGTGAGCCATTTGATCTTTTCTTTTACAACCCACTCTACTAAAATAAATCAGAAAAGGACTGAAACCTTCCTTGTCTAGACCAATCTATATATTCACAAAGGCTGTTGGCCCAGATAATTGAGTTTCTCAAGCCCCCCCACAGACAAACTGGTGCACATGCAACTCTCTTATGAAGTCTGGAGATTTTCTAGCAAGGAAGAGGAAATCGATGTTTGCGTGCATGATCTTTATCTAAATTCAAAGATTTTTCTGCTGGTCTTGTGATGAGGGATCAGAATCGTGTTTTGTAACGGTGTGTGGACACAAGGTAATGTACCTTGACAGGTCTCTACTTTTGCTTGTGCTTGTCTCGTGGACCACTTTAATGTCCTGGATTCAGATTAGTGACAACCATTCAATTCAGCTGGAAAATAGGACATTTCCAGGCCAAAGGCCTGTGTTTATAGCATTTACCATAGTCTTTTGCAGAAAAGATAGCCATGAAGGAAATCAGGTGTAGGAACAGTTAAAGCCATCTGTGGACCCATCTGTGTCTGGGGAATAGTCAATTGTGCAATTGGTCATTATCATGGGTTGATTTAACTTTATCTCCCCCCCCTCCATCTCAGCAGCACAGAAAAAAAATGAATTAGAGGTGTAAATTGAGAAGGGACCTGCAGTAGGATTTCATAATGGCAAAGATAACTCACAAAATCCTTTATTCAGATTTATTTAACTGTATTTGGATGACCTAAGAGATCTTATCCATATTACATTACACTCACTTAGCCGACTATTATCCCAAGTGACTTGCAGAAGAGAATAACATATCCCAACTCTTCCTTCAAATCTCTCAATTTTATAAGCCCCTCCCGTTAATTTGGTAGCAATATATTACTTTTATTAGAATGTGTAGAAGTGTGAGGGTCAGTACCCTCCTGGTTTAAATTCAGAAGCTCCGACTACCCGTCACCACCACCCCTCATTTTACCTTTCCCAGGTGATGCCCACGACACCCCCCTCCCCCCACTCCAACATCTATGTATGCAGGGATGCAGGTTGGAGGGCATATACTAACAGAGAAACACTTAGCAAACAACTAATACCATGATAATACTTGACAAATACAACACATACGCTTTCTTGTAATAAAGCAGGAAGTGGAAATAGTCTATTACACAATGTGTGGTTGAAGTGAGTTATGTTCAATTCAATATTTACATGGTTAAGGATGGAATTCCATAATTTATTGAATTCTGTTAGATGTGTAATTGCCATCATGTATATTTTTCCAGGTGGTGTAATTGATGAGTAGTTAATGGAGATGTTGGATTGATTTCTCCATATAATACATTTATTTTCATGAGTGAAGCAAGTGAGAAGCAGTTAGTTTTTAGATTAAGGCTGTCCAGGCTAATGCCGGGCACCCACCGCACGCCTAGCGACCGCGAGCGCACTACGCGCTTAACAGTACTTCAACTACGCGTCAGTTATTACAACGGCAGCGGGCGACGTCCTCTACACCAGATGCGAACGCGTCGCGAACCGGCTGCGAAGCTTGTGCGACAAGTGAACTGAAGCATAGTTTTTCGCTTCTGTTCTATTTTTATGCTTGTCGTGTGTCATGATGACCTGTTTATACACAGAAATATGCTCTAAAATGCTAGGTATACATGCTCTGTATACCTAGCATTTATATCCTTATATTAGGCTACTGGGGGTGTGTCCCCAGTTCCCTCCCAGATATTTTATAAGCAGCTAAAAAAATACAAGCCTTTTCGTTTTTGTATTGTGCTTGCAGAAAAAAAAAACAACAAAAAAAAAACTGGAACCTGGGGAAAAGACAAACTTAGTTTTTCTATATTATTTTGCGGAGGGGACAGGGGGGAGCCTATTGAATGATGTAGAAATGAATGCACCGAGCAGCGGTTTGTTAGCTTGAGTGTTGGAAGGTAGTTCTTAACCAACCATTACTCAGCCTATTTGACTTCTCCGATGTCTTTGTTCGCCATGCTTTCAAAAAGGGCTTGTTAATAAAAATCAGATAATCCACAGAGCTTTAAAAAATCAGACTATTTAGTGGTCTTTTACTAAATCTGATCCTATAAATGTTTTGACGTGAATGACAAGATTCCCAATGGAAGATTACGGATTATTTATTATTATTATGATCATTACATATTCTTCATAAAATTGGCACGCTTGTTAACCAAGCAAATAAATTAATACAGTTTGAGATTGATTATTATGCAGGCTACGTTGCGATTTAAGCTTATGGTAATTCTTTAAAGCGTTTACTTTCTCACGTATTTAGTTAACGAAATATTACCAAATTAACAAACTGAAAAAGGTCTCTCACCAAGTATTCACTTAACCCATAATCAACAGTCGTGAACAAACGTGAAATACACGATGTAATCCCACTGCAGACTGCGAGAGCTACTAGGAATATAGAGCTTTAAGCAAGCCTTTGCACGACACAAACGGAATCTGTGTAGACACGCTACACGCCGCGCCGTGCTGCTGACGCGCCGCTTACGCTACGCGTGCGGTGGGTGCCCGGCGTAAGGCTGCACAGGCCCTCTAATGTTGGAGCAGGTGGGATATTGTGGCTCAAGACTTGTGACAGGATGAACAATATCTGGTCCTAGAACAGCAGAATTGGTGGGCAGTGCCATACTTGAATATATGCCTATGATTGATCTTGAGGCCGGGACATGAGCTACCATTCATTTTGAAGCTGGGTTTTGATAGGGTACAGGGAGTGATGTTTTGCTTGATTATTTTTATTTTTTGTGACTTCATTTGTGACTTTTCCTTCTAATCTGTAATCTAGCATTGTGTCTTGAATTTAAGCCATATCTAAGGTCTAAAACCTTTTTCTATACAGCTTTAAAAAACTTATTTTTATTTTTTACAGCGAATCAATGGATCTGTTATTCAACAAATAAATAAAGAAAATATATCAGTAAATTAAATTACTTGTGAAAATGAGCAGTGGGCGCATTTGACACATTTTGCAAAGTAAATCACAGAAAACAGGAGTAAATCTTAGTAACATCCATAGCAATCACATAACCACACACACACACACACAGAAAGCTGTGTACCCTGAGGATATATAGTGAAACTGATTCATATGATTGACCCCTATAGTTAGCAGACAAACAGCACGTAGACTGCTGGAATGGGATGGTTTTCCTGGAAGAGGATTGATCCCTCGATGGGATTCAGGCATATGCAATGGAAGCAGTGCGTTCCTGTTACATGCCGGCATCCAACCAAGTCACAATCATTTTCACTTCAAATAAAAATTGTAAAGTAATGAATGCCAGTATTAAGGATTCGTACGTGCTTATGTTTGCTGCTTGCTGTTAATGTCACAACACAACAGAGCGAGGGTTTTGCAAGCGGTGCATGGATATGATAAGAATAGTCTGAATCATTGTCCATTAGAGCATGAATCAATACCATCTGCAGCCCTCTGAACCAAAAGAAGATTAGAGGCACACATCCACACAGTATACCTATTATACAAGCCTGCATAGTTTTGTTTTCTTTCAGTCTCTCTCCCGTTTTTGAGAACAGATGGGTGATTTCCTAGTTTCTTTACATGATGGAAAAAACAGTAAACACTACAAACAGTCATTTGGTTTACATTTCCTATATGCATTAGCTTAATGTATTGTACACTGTTATTCACTATAACTAGTCCAGGGAAATGTATATACCATTGTGCTTTCACTATAGGGACATAGAAACCAGAGTTACGTACTATTTCCTAAAAAAAAATCCTCAATGCAACTGTCCACTTGGAAAGGTGCTGACCCTCTCAGTCGCTATCTATGAGCTGTCTTACATGGAAAATTTCACCAATGAATTAATTGTCCGCTATGTCACCTGAAGTTTTTTTTTTAAATGTATTTTTTAAATATTTTTTTTTACACATGTGGTAGACCATTCGAACTTTGCCACCGAGGTGTAAATTGACAGATGCCAGTAATTAGAAATCGCAGACCCTGCTTCAACTGATTATCAATACATTTCCCCACAACCTAAAAAAGCTCCTTTCCTCTGACCTACTGCTGCAGCACGCTTTCCCCCCTTCCTGTCTGTCAAAAATCATCAATATGTGATCACTGCAGAATCAGTGACAGGCAGGAGAACTTTCTGCACAGCAGTCCAGGCAGAGGTGGGTCTGTGACAGGATTCTGACCCTAATGAACTGAGCCTGACTGAGAGTTCCCATTCAGCAGGAATCTCAGCAGGTTTTCTGGTGGAAAACAATCCCTTTTTTGGATAATAATGGTCAGTAGTGTTACATAATAACATTTGGCAATTTGTGAATATGTGGCATATATCTGGAACACAATGATATTATATTCAATTACATCCTGTATTATATTAATAAAAAATATGATTTTATTTATTTTTTCATTAAATTACAGACATTTAGCAGACACTTTTATCCAGAGCAACTTACACAACTTTTACACAGCATTTGCATTTGATATACTGTATACTGAAGCAATGCAGGTTAAGTACCTTGCTCAAGGTTACAACAGCAGTGCTGTACCCAGGAATCAAACCTGTGACCTTTAGGTTACAAGACCATTTATTTCTTTATTTGATTTATTTATTCATTTACTCTTTAATGTATTTTATTGGATTACTGTAATCATGAGCAGCTCTAACTCATTGCGGGTAACCACTGCATGGAGATATACACTCACCGGCCACTTCATTAGGTGACAGGAGTGGCACCCAGTGTGGTCTTCTGCTGCTGTAGCCCATCTGCTTCAAGGTTTGACGTGGTGTGCGTTCAGAGATGCTCTTCTGCATACCTCGGTTGTAACAAGTGGTTATTGTTAGCACAGTGGGTAAGGAACTGGGCTTGTAACCGAAAGGTCGCAGGTTCGATTCCCGAGGAAGGACACTGCCGTTGTACCCTTGAGCAAGGTACTTAACCGGAATTGTTTCAGTATATATCCAGCTGTATAAATGGATACAATGTAAAATGCTATGTAAAAGTTGTGTAAGTCGCTCTGGATAAGAGCGTCTGCTAAATGCCTGTAATGTAAATGTAATGTAATGTAATGTAATTTGAGTTACTGTTGCCTTTCTATCAGCTCAAACCAGTCTGGCCATTCTCCTCTGACCTCTGCCATCAACAAGGCATTTTCGCCCAGAGAACTGCCGCTCATTGGGTATTTTCTCTTTTTCGGACCATTCTCTGTAAACCCTAGAGATGGTTGTGTGTGAAAATCCCAGTAGATCAGCAGTTTCTGAAATAGTCAAACCAGCCCGTCTGGCACCAACAACCATGCCACGTTCAAAGTCACTTAAATCACCTTTATTCCCCATTCAGATGCTTGGTTTGAACTTCAGCAGATCGTCTTGACCATGTCTACATGCCTAAATGCATTGAGTTGCTGCCACGTGATTGGCTGATTAGATATTTGCCTTAACGGGTGCTTGTTTGCTCTCATTTTTACCAGAGTCCATGGCATTCTTTTGAGATCGATTCAGCATGGCTCATGCTCAACACTCTAAGGCAAATTACACGTTCCTCCCCAGCCACCGTGAAAAAGTAATAAACAAAATTGAGGGTAATTATAATTTTTTTCATCATCAGGTATCTGTAATTAAGATCTATTTTTTGATGTTATAGGAGAGTCATGCAAAGGAAAAGCTGTGAGTGATAAATAACAATTCTAACCTAATTTGCAGAAAGGAGAACGCATGTACTGCTTTGGCTGTCCCATTTGTAATACAATAAAGAGAATATGAAATGGCTCTTAAAAATGTAGGGCTTAATTACATGTAATTACGAATGTTGTTTCAGGGAGCTGCGTCAGTAGAGCTGAATCCTTGGGGGTGGGGGGTGGAGGCTTGGGGGGTGAAAATTACCCAGCAACCTGAGAAAAAAAATATGCCAAACACATAACTTCAGCCCAGATAAAACAATATGAAAAGGCTAGCTTATTCCTGTGGGTTATAAATGCTTAATGAATTGGGGGGGGGATAGTGTGTTGGGATTGAGAGGCGGGTGTGCAGAACATATTTACAAAGCTGTAGCAGTTATGAATGATACAGGTTTGTATGGAACTCTGAGGCAAGAAGCAAAATGCCTTTTTCAGAGATAAATGCACTGTGCCATTTCCTCTCTGTGGCCCTCTGCCTATTTTTAGCATGTTGATTGTGACAAAATGAGTTTTTGGTTGCAATTTCTTGTGATCCATTGAACTGGCTACGGCTTTGATGTTCCTTTTGCTTCCTCCTCTTCTTTCTCTAACTTTCATTTTGTCTTGCTCCAAACATATCAGGAAATTGACGAGAGTCATGAATTAACATGTAAGGAGGGGTAGGGGGTTCTTTGGGGGTGCACTGTTCAAACCGTAGGCCCTCCTGCGCACGTGTCCACCCCCCGGGGAGGAAGATAATCGCTGACCATATCAGCTCAAGTGGAAGGAACACAGAGAAATATGAGGAAATTGGCGTAACAATCAGAAACTGACAAAAAAGGCCCGTAGACTGCAGTACATGCAGAACCCCCTTGCTGTACAGTAACTCCATTAGGTCCCTAAGAGATAGCATATGTAAATACATCTGTACATGGATTTATCTCCACTGCACATCGTGCTTAATTCTGTTCGCCTTAAAGCTGCCTGATGTCAGTACATATAACTGGGCCTTCAGCCTGGCCTCAATACAGCAATATTGTCTTGCCTTGAAACAAAAATAAATGCATGAATAGATAAATTCAAAAGCATATTTATTCCGGGTACACAGTCTAGATGATGGTTCCCGGCATTATTCAAATTCAAGTTAACAGCTATCACGTTATTCTATTATTATCCTGGTGCCGGGGTGTGTGACACACACACACACACACACACACACACACACGCACACACACTAAGTAGAACTCACTATAATCATATTCCTGTTTTAGCTTTTGTTAAATTAATTTTTTCATTGACTATTTTATCTAGACACAAAAATTTGAGATAATAGGTAGCAATAAGACTAAAATAAATGCTGCAAATATGCTTTTCGTGGCCATAGAAAAACGGGTAAACGGTTTGCCATTTTAAGTCATTTGATTTTATTTACGTTGCAAAATCTGCTGCAATTTTTAGGTATTTTTAAGTTAAATTTATGAATTTGAAAAAATGATATCGGACAAAGGGGCTCCATGTTACAATCTGCAACTGCAGACAAGATCAAATGTACCCTCTGAAAAAAAATGTACTCAAGCAGAGTTGATTTAACATTGATCATTTTACTGCACACATGTGTTTGTGCTCTTCACTTTTCATAAATTCATAATCAGCATTTCAATTTCTTTATATTTGATAGTGGGTAAGAATTCATTAATTTTTTTCCTGATGGTGGACCTGTAATAGTATTAGCTCTAAATAGATGAACAAAGAAGGAACTTTTTTAGGCAGTGACTATATTATGTGAGCTGCTGTCAGAGAAGTACTTTCCACATAATCTCCACAGCAATACGTGAATCACACGTTTCCTTATGCATCCAGGGAGATGATTATGCTGATTATTGTAGCCCTAGCTCTGCTCTATGACAGTAACAAACAAACAGTGACTTGACAAATACATTTTTAGCATGTGGGCTCAAATTAAAATTGTTTGCAACTGTGGCAATGGATTTCTTCAAGTCTGGAATGGTTTTACTTCAGAATATGGCAACATATCAATCATCAAAAACAGCCATGTATTATGAATTTGTTGTGCAAAAATGGGGAAATCACTGTCTGTGTCAGAAACGAAATTATTATTATTATTTCAAGAAACATATATACCTCAGTCTGGGAAGGTTAGCAGAAAATGGCTTATTATCAAAAAGACTTTTTGGGGCTGTCACGTGGTAAATCGAGCTATAGCACTGGTATTTTGATTGCACCAGAGCCAGCTAGGGCCAGCAGCCACTTGAGAATGTTGTTTATGTATCAATTAGCAAAACAATAATTAAGATTTTAATAATGATTTTAGGTATTTAAAAATACATCTATAGCAATTTTTGCCATTCACTGTTTTTTGGACAAATAGCTGCTATTACTAATGTACTTCCCTTAAAAATGTGAAACGGGTGTGAAATAATTTGAAGAGCATTTGACCTTTGCACTTAGTGTACCGTGTGTCTTTTAGTTTAGTTTAGTTTAGGTGATCAACTGTACAGCCTAGTCACAGGACGTGGCCGCCAAGGTCAGGGGAAAAGGCTTCGATGTCTGAAGGAAAGTCCTATTCATGTGAGTGCCAATGGTGTACATGCCATTTGCTGCATACATGTTTATGCTGGTGACCATGAGTGTGGATTGCCGATTAAGCTGGCACTAGAGTGTCACTGTTTTTCTAGCACTGTGGGGATTAATGAAGTGCTTCATGGAGCTGTGGTCTCAGATAGGGGAATGACTTGCAGTTGTGAAATAACAGGCAGCTACAGCAGCCCAGAACAGCAGATACAGCAGCTGCTGTTGCATCCCTACATTGAGGGGTCAGGTAAATATCACAAGCCACAGTGCGTGGGCAGCTACCTGCTACCAACTTGATTGAGCTTAATTCATAAGCATAATTATATTCAGCAATGCTAAATAAAATATTTGCAGTATATTAAATTTAAATTATATAATAGTTCAGCTGACATGAGATCTGCACTGATATCCCGTCACTTCATGAAATACCCATGCAGTTAAAGGGGAGTGTATGACCACACACTAGGACTGCAGGAACAAAAGAGCAGGTACAGTTCCCCCCAACGCAACTGGGATCACAGAGTTTTGATCCAAAACACATACACACACACACACACAAAACCCACAACAGAAACATTTCTGAAACCAAACTTTGTAAGGAAAATGGCCTTGAATCTAGTCTGCTAACCTGCAATCTGTTGTGATAACACAGGGGTTTGAAGAATAGTTCTGCTCGCACACAGGCAGTGATGGCAGGGTGAAGATTCATCAGCCTCATTTTAAGTGCAGCTACAGTAAGCTGTTGATCACAGACTTGATTGAACCAATCAAATGCATTTGTTCTCCTGGGCAAAACACAAGGATTGGTTCATTTCATTTAACTTGTAGTGCCGCTGCGTAGATCCACCCATTTTAGATTTAATGAAACAGTGCACTCCAATCACTGCACAGGCTGTGTTTACCAGCTAACTATTCTCCTCCATTCAGGAGAGTGCAGCACTTTTGTAGTCTTCTGTCCAAGGTCATGCTATTTACTACTGAGTCATTCAGCTGCTGTCTCAGGTCCTCAAGTGCATTTTTATTTGTTTTTATTTCTTTCTTTTCTACCTCAATATTGAGGAATCAGGCCGGATTTAGGCTGAACTTTGTGTTTGGTATATTTTATTTGTGTTGCTGGCTTGCGAAAGGAATGTCCCGTGTTATATTGTTATTATTGGCACTGTCAGAGAGATGCTTTAAAGGAACTTTGTGAGATTTTCACTTGACTTTCATTCTTAAATGCTCTGAAACACTTTTACAAATGTTTTAAAATTAAATTAATGGAAAGCGTAATTGATTTCCATAGGGACCAGCATCTCCAGAGGATCTGGCCTATAGCCTGGTTTTGGATTTTACACCCCTTTCTTGAAACCAGTTTCAACTCATAAGCAGCAATCCACAAAGGCACAGAGTGTGACTAATTGGACAGGAGCGGAAGACATGAAGACTGTAAAGGTCACTCCAAAGTGTTCCTGTCTCTGTGCGACATGCTAAGCATAAATACCAATCTTACAGGCCTCAAATAACAGGCCCTGTCCTTTGAGAGAACAGTCATTAGCAGATTAATGTGCAACAACACAGTGGTCCCAGGTGCCACTGAATGCAAACAGGCATGAAAAGACTCTATTAATAATGGGAGTCACCTTTTGATTTTTAATTGATTTATTTAATTACTTTAGATGTGAATATTGAACACACATACAGAGAAGTCGGATTGCTCTTTGAAAAACCACTGAATGGCAAATGGCTTGTTTGTATTCAGTGATGCATAGATTGTATGCTAATGCATGAGGTGGATCATTTGTTTGGCTTTTTTAAAGAATACGGGTAGATCATCAAAAAGTGTAATGAAGGTCTTTTAATTATCCTTTAGCCTTTAGAAAGTTGTCATTAGAAAGGGAAGGCCATCACATTAAAACCATTCATGTTTTTTTATCAGTGGAATTATTCACATTCATATTATTCATATTTATTCATTCGAATAACATAATAGTACAAAAGACTCCTGTTTGAGGAATTAATATAATAAATAAATATCTAGCGCAGATTTTTAGATGCAAGAGTTTCCTGTGTAATCACCTATTCACCTGGTTAAGTTGTTGTTCCCCCTTATCCTGCCACTTTCTGAAGTAGCCGTTTTGGTACTGCGATTCACGCAACTGGACAAACTGCACTTGCTCACACATAACAGTCTCTAGCAATTGTGTTTCCACTGTAGACCCAGAAACCTAGGTATTTCATTATGCACTCATCAAGCACCAAAACATTTTCATTGGCTTTCATTTTGGAGCTCCCTTATAAAATCAACTGACTGATGACATCACATCAGAAACCACACAAAAATCAGTATATGTTCAGTGATGACAACATGATGAGTTGTATTAAACACACCAAGCAACTGTCACCTCGACATAAAATTCAGAACTTAAAATGAACTTTTCTATGGAATGTCTCATTGCAAACAATGTGATTTGAGTTTCACTGTAATCCAAAATTCTCACTAGTTCATTGAGGACAACCATAATTGCATAATACATTCTCTTAGCTGAACAAGATGGTGATTCCACTTGTGCAATAAAATATAAAATTAAAAAAAACTAGGACAAAATCAGCTGTGAAGAAATATCCTTGGATAGATTAAAACATCCTCAGCCTGAAAAGGAAATGTAGAAAAATAGAACAGAAATGGAAGGCCACAAAATTACATGTCCATTATTTGTAGATAAAGCACTTATTAATGCATTAGAGCCAAGAAATTAGAGATTTTTTAAATTAAATTTTCACAAATCAGCATGACGCTAAGTTTTTATTCAGTACGATCAATCCTTTTGTAAACCCTGCATCTACTGTTGCTTCTGCTTCATTTCTCTACTGGCTGTGAAATGTTTTTATCAATAAGATGGCAAATATTAGATCTATTCATGCTTATTTAATGCTGATTTCCATGCAGGATCTCAAGGACATTGTTTCCCATATGAAACCGTCCTCCAGTACTCTAGATATTACACCCACTAGGCTCCTTAAAGACATAGTGTTTAATGGCTATAGGCCCTGACCAGCTCTCTTGTGAACAGTGCTCTTTCTATTGGCTGTGTTCCTATTTTAAGATGGCATGTTCAGCTGCTTCTTAAAACCAGAACCTTGATCCATCTGTTTCACGTAATTATAGATCATCTAAGTTACCCTTTATTGCTAAAATCTTAGAGAAAGTAGTAGCAAAGAAACTTTTAGAGGTGGTAGAAAAGAACAATTCCTTTGAAAAATTTCAGTCAGGTTTTAGACAGCATCGCAGTACGGAAACTTCCCTTCTTAGGGTCACAAATGATCAAAATGCTGATTCTTAAGATTTCTGTGTTGGTGCTGTTGGATATAAGTGCCGCATTTGACACTATTGATCATGCCATCTTGATTGACAGATTGAAGAATTGGGTTGGGCTCTCTGACTGTATTGGAGTGGTTCTCATCATATCTGTCTAACAGAAAATAGGTGGTTTTGGTGATTCCATGTCCTCCTCAGTAATGGTTACTTGAGGTATTCCTCAAGGATCCATGCTTGGACCAATATTGTTTTCCATTTATGTGTTATCATTGGGTTTACTAGTATACCAATATACTAGTATCAGTATAATATTTTTTCATTGCCATGCTGACAACAGGCAGTTGTACTTGTCACTAAAACCTACTGATTTTAGTAATTTGTTGGTGTTGCATGACTGTTTAGCTGATGTTATGTGTAAAACCAATGTATATTGTATAATTATTGCATATTTAACTGCGGATACTGATAGTTGAATGACATTGCATAATTACAATTCCTTGTTTATTTCACTATTCAGGGAGCAGCGTTTTTCAACACTGTATTAGCATACCTTCAGGTTATTGCTGGCTCTGTCTTGTTGCTATGATGGAATACATCAAATAATTTTTGGTGGTCAAAGAATATTTTTATGAACTCCCAGTTAGATGCTATTGTCCAGTGTGTCTTGCTTGGGGGGTATGGTTGCAGATGAGAATGCAGGGAGGGGGTGCATGTTAAATGGACAAACCACATGACAATGGTGGTACTTAGGCATGCTTATTTACCATAGTTGTCATGTATTGTCTTCTAATAAAGCTAGAAAAAAGAGTTTGTTGTTTCCATTTATAATTTGTTTGCCGGAGCGCTGAATGTCTAAGTTGATCAATCTCAGCATGCTGGTGTGCTGTCCACTAGGGGGCTTGTGCAAAGGGGTCAACATAGCACTATGTGGTTTGGTAACTCTACCCTTAGCCCTGCTGTCCCCAATTTGGCTCAGGTACATGAGTAAACCTCCAAATTGGCCATACTCAGAGCTCCACTAAGCTCAGCAAAAGAAAGTGGGAAATGTTGGTGGGTGTTAAACTGAGTTCTCAGACCTCTGAACGTATGGGTTAACTGCAGTTTATTTGAACAGTTCTACTGGAAACCATTTTTTTTTTAATGCAGGAATTGATGAGAGTGGAAAGTGCTGCATCAAGCATCAGTCCAGAATCTCCCACAAATGCTTGATATATATCACTTAGACAACATAATTGCCTTTAGATCAAAATTAAACACTACTGTTCTGCATGGTTTATGATTTGGCAGTTGGCAGGACGTACACAGCCAATGAAAGTTGCTACTGAAGGGATGTCAGTTACAATGGGGATGTCAGTTACTGTATCTCTACCTACTGTAAGAACCACTTCAATTTGAGCAGAAAGAAAAACAACCCATGTTTTTTTTTCACTCCTGACATTTGATCTTCACTTTTCTGCCATTATTGAGAGGCTGTGTGTCATTTATTGAACAGAGCAGATTCCTATATTCATCATTTAATCACTTTCTGCATTTAATTACCGCCTCAACTTGTTCATGAGACAAGCGGGTCTTGTCAGTGGATGGTTCAGAGGACTGCTCATTCAATGAGTCTTGTGTGGAACTGCCAGAACTCTTACCTGTGGGTCCTGTGGAGCTAGACTCTCTGAACTTGTCACCTGGGTAGGCTGTGCTGAATTATTCATGCGGTCGCAAACTGGGCGAACACAGGCCTGCTGCTTTTCCTTTTTTTTTTGCACAACAGTGAGAAGTGTGACAGCATTTCCTCAGTGACATGCTTATTAAAATTCAGCAATGGGTAATAGACTCAGAGGAGGGAGAGCTTCGGCTTCATTAGAGTTCCAGATGCATTTTAGAGCACTAGAGAGGGAAAAGGAGACTCTTGATTTGGGATGTGTATTCATTGTTTTACTGCCAGTGGCATATGAAAATGAGTAGCCTCTCTCCTTCTGGGAAACATGCCTAATAAGCCTGGTCATTAGAGTGTTTTACAATGGTAATGCTACGTTTTATGGAATGTTAAGCAAGAACATATACCGCACAGAGTACCTTGTCGCTGAATTTTATAATTGTAGTATATGCGTTTAACTGGGTTGCGATGGGGCGTTACATCAACATACTGTAAGTCCAATATGGACATTTTTTTCTTGATTTAAATGTGTCTCAGAACTAAGATGATGATCTCTAGCAGAATTCTGTATTTATTAAGAATTTGACATTATTAATAAATGACATGTGAGGGGTAGAGTCCACATACTGGAACAGACCAGAGCACGTAGGCACAGCAGTGCAAGAAGCAGGCATATTATTCTTGGAGCGCAGCGTGGATGGGCATTGTGCCAAAGCACTTACGCACTACGGCAGCCCAGAACATGGTAGCACATTACTATGGCATAGAATAGCCACAACTGGCTTATTTAAGATGAAATTTGGGGCATATTTTCATAAAGAAAAGGTGCATGTGTTTAAAAATTATAGCAATGGAAATGAACAAGATGGTGGCTTAAAGGTTATAATGAGGGATTGGATTGGAACAGAGGATTTTCCTACATGAGTGAGAGTGCTACTGGAATGCACCTCCTGCATGGCAATTAAAGCATGGAACAATTTTATTACTAAGGTTCAATGCTTCTAAATCTGCTCAGAAACTCAAAAATAGACACCTTTGCCACCAGATTGCATCTGGCTATTAGGGTAAGAATGTTGATCCCACTGGTGGCATAAATAATTAAAAAGTGCAGACAGAAGAGAAGAAATGAAAGAGCTGAATATGGAGAAGAGTGAACATGAATGAGAGGTAAAAACAAATAAATAGTAAACGTGTTGTCCCCTACCAAAGATGCTATGTCGTCCAAGTTTGTTTGGGTGGGGGACAATTACTTAATGCCTGACATCGGTATTATGAAATTATGTTAAAGGTCCAGAAAACTGAAATAAATGTGTTTTGTGTTTTTATACAGTATATTATTTGCATTTGCAAATTGGCCTAAAATATTTCTAAATGATTCTTGGAAAAAAAAAAAGTAGAAAGGCTTGTGCAGAGGTTAGCTTGCTTGCCCCCTTGGTGAAATGTCAGGTGTTCAGTGGGTAGTGTTAGCTGGGGTCCGGAAGAAAAAAGCAATAATTTCATAGTCAATTAACTTTTGTTTTTTTGATTTTGTGGTATGCCTCAGATCATTGTCCACCACCACACTGTAGGTATGACGGCCTTTCCAACATAATACACCAATGCAGAGAGCTTCTGATAATTGCTTAGGGATCAGACTGAAGCTTCTCTTTTAAAAACTCAAAATAAGTTACGACAGTGCCACCCATGAGCCAAACAAATTTACACACACACTTCTTCAGTAAAATGTGCCTTCGATTACATGAACTAACAAAGCAAGTGAAGAACTACTCTGTGGTAGAAAAATACATTTTAATACATTTTTTAGATCTCAGTTGACACCTTCACAGGCTTACTATGGTTCATTGACTTACTCTACAGTATATCCGTAGAGATGTCAGAAAGCATGCCAGACCCATCAGATCCAACACCAACCAGGTCAGAGTTGATGTAGCTTCACTGTGTTCTTAATCATTCCAGTGAGAGTGGAATGTTTCAGCACTGAAGATTTTGAGATTTAAGGACATATCCAGTAGGGAACAGAAAGAGAGAATAATTGAGATCTGGGGACCACAGGGACTATGCCTCTATGTTCTACACAGTTTTAAAGGGCCCGTATTCCTGCATCTTTTTTCTACAAATATCATTGAAACATAAATACAAATGTCATATAGATTTATCAATAGCTGAACAGTATTAAGAGAATGCAAGCTCCCACCCCCCCCATGGTTCATTACAAGTTCTTGATTAGGTGCTGGCTTTATGATCTTCAGGTTCAATAATCATCCAAGCCACACATTGATCAACGCTGGCAATGTCAACAAATGCTGGTTCAGCATCCCTAGGATTCACAGGAAGTGATAATTGTTTTTTTTTTTGTTTTTTTTTTTTTTTACAGCAATTCCACAATTATACATGACAGTCATGTTTTTTTTAAATGTAGCTTTATGATCACTAATCAAAGGTAATATGAAAAGGCATGCATGCACGCACACATGTGTATATATACCACTGACAAATGAAAAATGCCTATGAAGCCTTTTTGTCTTAAAAAGTATAAAATTCTGTAATTTCTACATGGTGAAACCAAAATGCACAAAAATACCCTTTAATCAAAGCTGAGAAACTATACTTCAACCACAGGTGAATAGTTCAATTACAAATCTAAAACAGTGGAGTGCAGAGTCAAATTTTTTTGAAAAATATGTCTCACTGAATTTCAATATGGCATATTTTTTTACACCCTTCACTCCAGTCATGAGTGTACTTCGAACCACAAACTTGGCCCCACCTCTTAAACGTATCTGTATATACCTAGCCCAAACCAGGCACTTTTTGCACAGGAGCCATTTTGCACTACCTACACTGACAGTTAAATGAAAAACAATTTTTAAAAAAAAGCCAACTAATTCATGGATGGAACTTTATCATGCAACAAGACAAAGACCTGAAACATACAGCAAACCTAACCAAGAAGCTTAGCAGGAAGAAAAGGTGGAAGTGATCGATTTGACTCAGTCAGTCAAAATTTAAACCACATGGAACATGAATTTTACTTGCTAAAAAGGAAACAGAAGTGTAAAACCCCAGCAAACCCACAACAACTGAAAGGGGCATCTTGGCAGAGCATCTCAAGGCATGAACCTAGTGATGTCCATGAGTCGCAGACTCAATGCAGTCATAAAAAGAGTTTTGCAAAGAAATTTAATGACCTTGCAAGTCATTAAATTTGTCAAAACTTATTTTTTACCAATGCTTGTGCTGACTTGAAATAAAGGGGCTTGACTTATTGAATGCCATTGTAGTTTAATATATGTTAAACAAAAGTCTTGAAATAATAAGTGTAGACATGAATTTTGCCTCATGGTCATTGTTCTATCTGAAATTCAAATACGATTAGTACAGAGGAAAAAACAACCAATTTGCCATGACTGTCCCAATACTTTTGCATTTAATGATATATTGGCTGAGTGATGCCTTCAAGTATTTGCATGTTATACAGTGTAATTACCCCATACCATCGCAAAAATAAAATGTGTTGCATTTAGGCATGTTATAGGTCACAAACACAAAACTGTGAATTTAAAATAACATGCAACACATTTCTACATGTCTTCGCATTGCTTCAATATATAACAAATAAAAAAAGAAAACATGTGCCTGCATGCTGCTACGCATCACAATAAGAGTCAGAAATTTGATACCCCCAAAGAATGGGCATGTTAGTGTTAACTGCTTAACACTGGAAGCATTTCTTTTCAGAGTTATGCAGAAAAATGTTGGGCAGGCCCGGCTGTCTAGAATTATGGCTAGCACAGTTAGAAGACAAGACTGAGTGACTTTGAAAGAGGGATGTTTGTTGGGGCACATTTGCAGGAGCTTAGGAGATGAAGACAGCTCAGCTTGCTGATGTTTAATGAGGAGCCATGTCTAAGGTGAAATCAGCATGGAAGACTGAGGAAATAACATCGACAAGTGCATATATCTGGCTCACAATATCTGTGCATTAATCCGAGGTGCAAAGCTAAACAAGGCAAACTAGTAAATAAACTGACTGAATGTTTCAATCTAGGCCATGAACAGGCACTTCACTGAAGAAAGGGCTGTGGTACAGAAACCCATTTGTTACACTTTCAAATGTATATTTGCGAGTATAGTGGTGCAAAGAGCACAAGCAATTGCATCTAATGTGGAGTGGAGAAGCGTGATATGGTCAGATGAATTGTCCTTCACCATTTTCTTGCCAAACAGGAAAGTGCACGTGCCTCTTTATGATTCTGATCCGAGACGTACCAGAGAACCTGATACCTGGTTAAAGTTCCTTTCTAGACAAAGCCAGCGCCCCTGTCGTCTCCTCCTGTCTGAGTAGGTGTAGTAATTTAAATGGTCTGACAGCTACATCCCCCAGTGACAGATACTGTAACAATGAATCTGATTCCTCCTATGGGCAGACATGAGACAATTTCACAGGTTACAGTAACAGACAAATCTTTTCAGACAAACATATTCACCTGAAATACTCTTTGAAATCATAGTGTATGGCCTCTTTCTGTCAGAACAAACTGTGGTCACAGAACATAACTTTGATTTGGAACACAATTCAACGGGCTAAAATACTGAAATTGTGAACGTTAAGCCTTTATCATTGTTATTGTAATGGATAGCAAAACAATTAAATGCATTCACAGTTCCTATGGCAGTGATGAGTTCAGCATATCAAGTAAAACTACAGTACCATGGGACACGTAAGTCAAGAAGAGCCAAACTGTGGCAAGAACACAATGTTCTGAAAAGTCATTTTTCTAGCAGTCTGTGCTGAACACAAAGCAAATTTCCCAGCTCTACCTACTCATTCACATTTTACTTCGAATTACACTGAAATATCAATACTATACAGAAAGAGGGGGTGATTTATTCTACCTTTTCATTACTTAACATACAGATACTTCAACAAAGAAAAAATTGTGCAAGACAGAAAATAGTTCAATCCTGCCAATCTAACATTACACAAGCAGCTGAAAGTGTGTGTGTGTGTGTGTGTGTGTATGTAGTGTGCTTATTTCCTCACTTTAAGTGGTCCTAATAGCCACATAACTGAACTGCATTTAATCAACAGATTAAACTAAAAATGTGCTAAACTAACAAAATAATAATTTTTAAACAGTTCAAAAATACCCAAGAAGGTATGAATAGAGTACAAATGCAAAAGGCACAAATGAAAGAACATTGAGGTAAAACAGAACATTAAAAGCAATTCTGCTTATAGAAGGTAATACAGCTATTTTCACCTTTTTTTGTGTGGACGCGTTTTCTGAGTGAGCTCATTCAAATTTAAATTAAGCCACAAAATGATTTCTTTGGTAAAGTATTTCATTTTTATCTCATTGTTTTGTCCAAAGTAATGCATGTTACCATACCAACAGCAGTATATAAAGGGGTCCATCCTTGAAACATCAGAACAAGCTTAAATGACTAGCAGAATGGAACATACAGGCTGCTATTAAAAAAAAACATTTTTACAATGATATTTTTTCAGCTCCATATAGTACAGTTAGTCCTGGCAAGAGACAAATCCAATGAAGTAACAGCCTTGTGATGCATTTGAATGAAGGCCCTGAAAGAGAGAGGAGGAGAGGTAGAGAAGGAAAGGTAAATAAATGTTCAAGAAAAAGAATAGGAAGTGGGTGAGAGTTTGGGCTTTGTCAATGCTTCCCCCCCAGCATTACATGAAAACCATGTGCTGTCACATCATATATGAACTCCCCATTCTAACAATTTTTGTGTTGTGAATCTATTTCACATTGGCTGCCAAGTAGCTCAGTAATGGCATTTACCATGAGCAGACTAGGCTCCAGAGTAACATCCTTGTGCTTCAGAAATGTAGTTTGCTGACTGTGATCCAGTAGTCCTCAGAAGTGTAAAACAACTGCCCTACCAGGGTTGGGGTGGTTTTATTTCATGTATCTTCCCCCTATAAGACATGTGTGAATTCCAAAAATACCCATCTCTGCATAACTTTTTATGGGGCAGGGCATTCTTGAGTGCTTAACAAGTGGTATTTAATTTGGAACAATATTTGGGAACCTATTTTTTTTTCTTCTAAAAATATACCAGTTTTGGTGCAGTTTGTTGATCTTATTTGGCACTGCATAGTTGTTTTTTGTGGTCCTTTATGTTGACTGTACAAACATGTAGCAGTAGCACATACTGTAGTTGCTGCAGATACAGACTAGTTGCAGCCTCCTAGCTTCTACAAATATTGCAATTAAGACACATGTTTGAATGCCAGACCATGGGTTGGAGGACCGCAATGAAAACCAGTGCTTTTGAATGTTGAACCATGCAACCACCCAGCACCACCCAAACAGTCGCTAATTATACAATTTTGATATTGCTTTGCAAACTTGTGCACATGAAAGCCAAACCAATCTGGCATTTATCCCATGACATATTGTTATTTAGTGTACTACAATAGTGGAAATATTATAAGTGCAGAGATCAGTTATGGTGGGGGAAGTGTCTAAAGATCTGGCTGTAAAATGTGAGACAGCTGCAGCATACTTGTTAATAACACTGCTGCAGCTGCTACAGGTGTAAATAATTTGGAAATATCAATACACTAACTAAGGGAGCGTGAGAAATAGTTGAGCTCCATGACTGGAAAAACTGACTGGCATTGTGATTTTAAGCGCGGGTGCCCAAGTGATAAAAATGCTGGCGAGGAGGTCATAAACCACCTCTGAGGTTGCATAAAAGGCAGGGTTCTGGGTGAACACCATTCACACTACAGCAAAGGTGTGGCTCTGGTAATGGGAAATCCTAAAAAAACTGCTGTTCTCCCACAGCATGAAAGAGGTTACAGGAGTTATCACTGTGTTCTCTCGCAGGGCTCAGGCACAAGGTGCCGAAAGCAGTGCGGGATGCTGTTCTCGTTTGACGCTGGAGTATCGGGCTCCGTGTACACCTAAACAGTGCGCTCCTCAGGGCCTTTGGGTGAAGGCTGCTTGTGTAGCGGCTCCTGTCCTGTTGTGATGAGCTGACCCCACGGGTCCACAGACAAAGCACGGTGCAGCGGAAAGGGACCAGGCTTTGTGCTTCATTCATCATCTAAATGAACAGCAATAATGATTGTAATGAAGCCTATTCAGGGAGGTCCAGGAACCTTGGTGGTTGGGGGGGGGGGAGGGGGGCTTGCGTCTGTGTTTAATCAGAAAGGCCTGAACCATGTTCCGGGGAGCTGCAGAGACTCTGAGCTGTGGAGGTGCTGATAAAGGCCCCTCTCCACCCCCTCCAGCCCTCTTTATTCCTACACCAACCCCAGCGCCTGACCCAGGCCCTCCAGTCCCCGCTCGCAGTTTTGCCGCTTTGCGATAAGATGGATTTGAGCGTTGCAGGACAGCCCAGGTATTAGCCCCGCATCTCTGCTTCACAAAAGCGTGGCCGTGGCCCATGTGGGGGAGTGCAGGGGGACGCGCTGAACCTGAGGACAGACATGTTTTTTTCTGGGAGAGCTGATAAGTGGTGCGTTTACAAGAGGGCAGGGGAATAGACAGGAGGGCTTGGCCAGGAAACCCTCCGCTGTCTCTCTTGCCTTTTGTCGCGCTGGCTTAGGGAACAAAGCAGGAAAGCAAGCCACAAATACCACATTCGGAATCTGCTGAATCCACCATGCAGTTCATACATTACAGAGTAGTGGGCACCTAAAAACATGGGCATGGGCATATATATACTAGTATGTATACTGACATACAGTAGTAAGCTTGGTGGGCTATTCTGCAGGATCAGTTATCAATGTTTCGACCTTATAAAATGAAGGTGCTCAGTCTAGTGAATACTATGAATGAAACCAAGGATAAATCAGTGACTATGAACATTTCAGTTCATTACAGCATGACAGAGTCCCAATTATCATCACTTCAGCATACAGTAAGAGAGACTCTATGATGACCTGTGTTTAATAGACATTGTCATTTTGTTTCTGGATTATGTATGTGTGTGTGTGTGTGTGTATAAGAGTGAGAGAGAAAGAGAGACTGCGTTCATGTTTGCATGAGCAGACATTTGTTTGAGAGTGCATGTGCGCATGTGCATGTGTGTTTGCTGATGCAGTCTCATTCTGTGATCTGATCGGTCATGAGCTGAAGGATAAAAGAAAAATATGAAAGGCGGAAAAATAGATTAAGGCAAGGATACTGAGAAGCGCTCAGACAGAGAGATTGGTAGGTAGGCAAAGAGGGAGATTAAAACACAGATAAGCAGATGGTCTGGAGAGAACAGGCATGCCCTAATACACACCTTCCGTGTGTTTATTTTTTTAACCTTGGGGGAAAAAAATCAAAGAGTCATGCATTTTATAACAGCTGTCTTTATGAGATATTGCATTGGAATAATTTACCATGGAAATGAGACAAAGATAACTCAGGTTTTGGTGTTTTGCTAAATTATGAATCCTAAAGGGGGGGGGGGGGAGCTCTTGCATCATAAACTATCTCTGAAAATATTACTTTCAGAAAGCATCTGTCACCGAGCCAGAGCAATGGCAAAAAACCCTGCGTTAAGCAGGCAGATCAATGCACAGCATTTCAAAGCAGCGCTAATAGAAGCTGGGCTCTGGAGCTTGAGATTGTGGACTGCTTTCACCCAAGCTCCAGACTTCACCTTCCATCAGCACGTCTGTGGAGCAGTGGTAGCATGCATGAAGAACTGTCCCTCATTGAACACACAACTTGTGAGTACTTGGAAACATATGCATGGTCGTATGCTGTGCGTTAAAGACCTCTCCAGAAGGAGAACTCAGTTCAACATTTTAATCCCATTACTTTGTGACTGGTGAAATTCAATGTACACCTGTGGTGATTCTTTTGAATGTGGGTGTAAAACCTTGCCATCAGCATATACTGTAACACATGTCAGAATGATCTTTAATGTTATTTTATGACTGTGGTTACTGGATACTTTTGATCTATGAAGCTCTTTTTAAATAAAGCTGAATTTAGTTCCGGTTGCTGTGTACATGGTTCACGGTACATGGCCAATGATTCAGTGTAACAGCCAGCGCATGAAAGTGGGGGTACAGATGTGATTTATCACAAAGGACACAAACAACCTAATAAATGAGAGAGCAGAGCAGCAGTCTAAATGCACCGTACACCCTGATACCCTCTCCAGCACTCCTGGGAGAGATATTTGGGAGAAGCGCCCGAGCAGGCCTGACAGCACTTCTCTCTTTCCTGAAGAAAGTTTTTCTTTAATTACAGCGCAGAGCTCAGGCTAGGTACAGCGGGCCTCGGTGACAGGGACTTCACTGTCAGCCCGGCTGAGAAAAGCAGGTATTTACTGTCTGCCTCTTGTTTCTCTTAGCAGCCTAAGTTCACGGTTACAATGCGAGTCCTTGTCAGCCGGTGTGGCTCGGAAACTTGGAGGAACTTCTCCCTGAAAAGGCAGTGACAGAGGGACGTCCTGAAGAGGCCGGCTCAATGGCCCATTAGCCGCACTTTATGTGGCTATTAATGACACCCTTCTTCTTAACATAAGAAGAATAATTGATTTCAGTGGAGGACTTTCTTAACTGAAAGGATGGCTTGATGCACAAACTTCATTGCAACTGTACGAGTTAGGTATAAAAGTCAAATGACCGGCTGTAATTCCAATAATTATGACTGCAAAGTTTGATCTGTAGTATCCATAACAAAATAAAAACGGCTTGTGAACAGATGAGACCAAGATTCACTTGTATCAGTGTGATGGCAAGTGCAAAGTGTGGAGGCCAAATGGAACTGCCCAAGATCCAAAGCAACCCCCCCCCCCCCCCATCTGGGAAACATAGTGGTGGGGGCCTTTTGATTTGGGCATACATAGCTGCCACAGGTACTGGCTCCCTTGCCTTCATTAATGATGTAGCTGCTGATAGCAGTAGCATAATGAATTCTGAAGCGTACAGAGCCATCTGCTCAACTTCATGCAAATGCTTTCAAACTCATTGGACAGTGCTTCATCCTACAGCAAGACAATGATCCAAACATACTGCCAAAGTGAAAAAATTGTTTTTCAAAGCCAAAAACTGGAAAATAATTTCCTGGCCAAGCCAGTCACCTGATCGGAATCCAACTGAACATGAATTTCATATATTGAAGAGAAAACCTAATTCAACTAGCCCCCAAAACATGCAGGAGCTGAAGATAGCTGCCATACAGGCCTGGCAGAGCATCACCAGAGAAGACACTCAGAACCTGGTGACGTCACAGACTTAAAGCAGTTATTACATGCAAAGGATATGCAACAAAATACTAAAGTACTTCATTTACATAACACTGATATGTCCTAAACATTATGGTGCCCAGAAATGGGGGGACTATGTATAAAAAGCACGGTAATTACATATATAAACACAATAAAAATAAATGAATCATATTTTAGAAAGCCTGCTCTGTGAAGCCAGCCAACTAATGAATATAGCCTTCTTACACCACCATTGTCTTACTTTATCATTCATATTGGATGCAAATTTATTGTAAAATGGTGCATGGTAAAACAAAAAAAAATAATCCCAATAATATGAAAAGATGAACAGTAAACTAACAAAAACACGTAATACATTAAGAACTGTCCAGAATGAGGTATAACTTTGACTCCCTCCATTTGTAGTCTTGTACCTTGTTTATATAATATTTTATATTATATTGATCTTAAGGGTGCCAGACCTACTTCAGGGAGCACCTAGCCTCTGAAATGTTTTATAATTAATAATTGGATATATATATATATATATATATATATAGATATTATCTTGCAGTGAGGATGTTTGTGTAGGTGTGAGTAAAGCAGAATCAGGCAGAGAAGGTAGAGTAGCTTTGAGTTGTGATACTGCATTTTGCATTGGGGCGGTAGAACCACTAAGATCACTTGTGGTCTGAACATATCTTTGAATAGACGGGAACGCGCTTCTTTTTGCATTTGGGCCAAAGAGTATTTATTGCCCTCCTCTTGTCGCTGTGTAAATATTCTTCACTGGAGAAGAGGCTGTCATCAGTGCACTGCACTTCATCAGAAACAACCCTTTCCTGTCAAGGACTAATGCGCAGGTGTATATCATCCCCATCACTCGCTTTCCCAAAGACGGGCCAAAATGATTGTGAGGCTGTCAGGAGGCAGTCGAGAGTCGAGAGGAAGACTATATCCCTCATCCCGTTCCTGGGTCAAGTTGCGTCCCATCGGATACGGAGGTAACGGGGGAAATAAAAAGGAACTACATGCAGCTGATACAACTACAGCTTTAACGGCTCATGAAAACAATCCTACAGTTAGGTGCATTCATACATTCTCTATTTCCCTCTCATGTGGACTTTTAAGTGACTCCTCTTGACATGGTAAATAAACTGAGATGGTATCCAATGTTTAATTGCTACGTAGATTGGGGACTGCATTTGGGACCTTGTCAAAGCAAAATTACATAAATATTCAGCTGTAATAATATAATCAGGTAGAATCGGAACCATGGCAGTGGCAACTGTGACCAGTAGCTCCACAGGGCATCGCGCAATTGCCGATTGTGTCGTCCAGGATATAGAAGGGTTCAGTTGATCAGGGTTGGTGCTGCATCGCTCTCTAGCGGCCCTTACTGGCCGATCAGGTGCCTGCAGCCTAAATTTCATATGAAAGGTCTTCCTTGGCATCACTCCAAGTTTAACTGCAGTATGAGGTGTGAAAAGAAGACTGGTGGTGACACCATATTTCGAAGGAGAATCGCAGATGTCTGCACTCTCCTAGGTCGATAGTGGGGTTTGTACATGAACATGGCTGTACTAGCATAGGCGGCCATTCCAAATTATGGTATTAATTGATCATGCGCAACCCCATGTTGAAAGCCAAATTTATTTTAAAAATTGTTTTAAAAAGTTGCCCACAATAAAAGGCCATGTCCTAACAGAAAATGTTTTGTCTTAATACTTGCACAAATCACTTTATATCCAGTAATTGACAGACCAGTTAATATAAAGGGTGTCTTGAAATTCCAGTGTTTTGGCTTTTTTATATGAGCTCACACATTTGTACTTGGTAATTGTGAGCAATAGTGTAGCATTTAAGATAGCATCTATCCTGTCCTATAAACTAATTTAGTGTCCAAAGGTTTTCATGGGAACATGGGAAATTCTTTGCACGGTTGTTGGGTTTGAACTTCTTGAATCAATCCATTCAGCATATTGAGATCTTCCAAAGCCTCACCAAAATAGATTTTTGCTTCTGTTCCATCACAGAACTGTTGCCAGGGCAATTTTCTACAACCTCTGTTGGATGCAGTGCAACTAGGATGTTTAAATTCATCCATGTGAAAGGGATTAAGCTTCTACAGTCGTTCCTTAGTGTATGTATTATCAATACCATTTAACAATATTGGATGCCATTTTTACAGCCAGTGAAGCTTTATATACCACAAGGTAAACTGTTCCACATAAGTTCTATTTATATGTTCAGTCATACTGACTGCATAACGAATCAGCATCAGCGTTTCACTTGAATCTCCCATGATTGGTCTAAATAGGAGAGTTTATCTAAATATAAATTTTATATTCTATTAAAAGCAGACATGACAACTCATCAGCTGATATGCAGAGCCTTGTATATTTTGTATTTTTAGAATGATCTCCACTCATTTTAGTGAAGATGATGCTATAAGATTCAAATGTTTCAGCATATTACCTTCATCGGTGAATTTGTATGTGTTGATTTCAGTCCTACATACCAAACTCTACAATGTCACCACTGGTGTACAGTCTAATTACAGGGATCTACCAATCAGAAATACATAAAGTAATATGCATTTTAAAGAGAAATAGATTGTGCTTTTATTTTCGCCCTTTGGGTAAAATACAGGTGCAGTGATCTAAAGAATTAATTAACTACATTCGGGAAAGATCCACACTCAACATTTCTAGATGAGCTGAGGCTGCACGCATCTGCATTTTGCTTTCATCAGTGAAATGGTGTTGCGTTCTGACACACCCAATTCTACAGTATCACCACAGGTATACAGACTAATCAGAGGGCAACTACCAGTCAGAGCCTCAATTTGAAACTAGGCTGTTAACAAATATTTAACTTCTGGTAGCAAATCCAAAAAAATACATTATAAACAGAAATAGATAGTGTTCTTATTTCAGCCCTTTGGGATAAAAACCGAAGTTCACAGAGAATAATTCAGAGATCTTTTCCCCAAGCTGAATGCGTTTAAAAGCTCCCCATGTGTCTCAGTGAGAATCAAGTGACTTTATTTAAACAGTTGGCACTAATGTGTCAACATCTTCATTAAAACAAATTCTACTTTCCTTTGGTCCTTAATGAAATGCAATTAACATAACAATGGGTTAGTGAGACAACAACATTTTAAACAGTGGATAATGGCAACTGGGAAATTGCCTGGGGCAACTGTTTTCATGTTGAAACCAACAGGCATCTTTAATTAAATCCAATGTGGTTTATTTTAGAATATTATTCAGATTGCTTCAGCTGCATTTGACTGAAAGATTGTTTGACAGTATTTTTGTCTTTGAAGCACTAAGCTGAGGAATTCAGAAGATGATGAGAAAAAAATCATTTAATTAAATCCCCACAGTTGTCATTAGCATGAATGCCGTTGGAACCCGGGTCACAGACTACATATGAATTACTCAAATGCTGACAAGCACTTTCATTCAAAAGTTATTAAGTTTTTAAGCACCCAATTAAACTTGGCAAATTGTGAGCACTGAACTTATAATCTTTATAAGCAACTTTGGGTCAGGCTTCATTGTGCAAATGATGTATGGTCAATTAAGTCCTGTTTAGGGTGACAGTGATGATTCTCGCCACGTCGTTTACATGAATCCGTTTTGCTTCATAAATCCTTGTGCTGCATGAGGTGAAAGCAATGCTGACAAGGCCTTACTATTCAGAGTCCCTCTGTCAGGTTTGTCACGCTAATGTGAATAGTTAGGCCTGCATATGGTTCACATTTGCACAAATGCTTTCTGACCTTCAGAAGCTAAAAGATTACACACATGGAAAAGCTACATTCTCAACCAAAAATTATGTAAAATTCCGCCATTGAATTCTGGCTGTACAACTTTTATATCAAATTATGAAATGGTACGTCCCAATGACACAAAACAGAATTCAGAATATGATTGAAATAAAAAGGCATGCTTGGTGTATAAGAGCATGCCATGCATTTTTCTAAAGCCATTCCACCATTTCATTAACTACTTCATCCGCAGAGGATTAAATAGATATCTGATAGTAATCTGTCAGCCCCCCATGAGCGAGATGAAGGCTGTAAAACTGCATACAATGTTTTTGGTTTTCCTGTTTTCACATTGCAGGTGGCTGAGGCTTTGGTTTTTAATAACGTTCTATTTATGGCATCCCACATTCACGAGTTGATCGGTTTTAATTATTGTTCATTTGATGTGGATTTGTTTGACTGACCCATATCCCCAGAGAGGAGCATGCGTGCGTGTGTGTGTTATCTCCCGGACCATGATACTTTCGCTTCCTTCTTTGTCATGGAAACACCACCCCCCCAATCTCTCCCAGCATTCCTCTTTAAAGAGCAGGCAGACATGTCAATCTTCACTCCTACTGCTCGCCCACAGTGAAAATGTGCTGAGGTCTGATAAATGAAGACACGAGCGCCGTGCATGCTATGGATCTGTGCAACAAAGTGTGCACCTTCCTAGTATATCAAAATAGCAGCGTGTTAACAATGCACAATATTGCGATGCCATTTCTAAACTCATTTATTTTTTTTACTGAAATGGCAGTTTAAGTATGCAACTTGTGTTGCCAATAAAATTTAACACGACACTCTATATGCACATGTATCAAAGTTCAACTTGACTAGCTGTTTTAAATAAGACTGGGGATTCAGTCGAATACGTTTAATCTCTCTAAGGGCATATGAAATTAAATCTAACCAAAATAAACCTTCAATAATAATCCAGAGGCATATCAACATAAATTCAGCTTTTCCTCACTGCAGAGAGATACAAAGTCAAGTCATTGTGTTGCGTACGGTATTACTGGTGCGCATGGGGTTTTAAAAAATTTTAAAAAAGCATATATGTAATTTGTGATGCCATTCAGTAACTTTAACTAAAATATTTGCTGACTTTGCCTGAACCACCTCAACCACACTTTTTGAGTTAATTACACAAATAATGTTATCTACCATGATTTAAATACATGTATGCTTACTTTGTGCATTTGCTACAAGTGTTGCAGTTTATTTAACTCATATTTAACACATCTAATGTTCAATTTCTTATCCATTTAGACTCCCCAATTAACCTTCTTGCTGTGTGGCATCAGTGCTACACACTGCACCACCATGCCACCCACTACCATTTAGAAAAAAAAAAACCTTTCTTCCAAAAGTGAGCTCAGTCACATCCAATAACATTTGGTGTCAAGTAGCTTCAATGTTACAGGATACTTTTGCCATGCAGGTTAGCTAGTTATGATACTTACAGGGATAGCATTTTGGTAGAATATCTGATAGCTTAGTTTGCCAAACGCTGGCTATAATGGTACTTTTTATATGTTTAGGCAACTCCCTATAGTTTAGAAAACAACAATAACAACACTATAAAAATATGCTGCTGCAACATGCCCGTGGTTCTACTAACTACACTGAATTCTGCATGCAAAACTATGGGAACACGGTTGTCAATTATGGTTAAGTGACAATTGACTTATCATCACTGATGACCAGGGAGGTGTAATGTGATAATTGTCAAACATGCTCAATCAAAGAACACTCTACAGTCCTGTTCCCAAGGGACGGCTGAAATGCAGGCAAGAAAACTGCTTTTGAAAAAAAAATATTATTAGGAAGCTAACATTACATTTTACATCAGCAGTATGGTGTTAGCCAGCCCAAGGTCCTTATGTTGTATACCTGCTCTGCTGTAAGGCTTAACACAAATGAGGTGAACATCCATATTAGGTTGAACAAAGATACCATCTGTTTATTTTTAAGTGGCACTGAGCATGGAATAAACTGCATGAATAGTCCCTACAACAGAGATCTAAGAAAAAAACAATCACTCAGCACGTTAAGGGAATATTTCAATGCATCAATGTGGTCTTCTTCAGGCAGCAAAGGTATTTTATTTGTTCTGAATTTTATTAAAACAGTAGGGATTGTAAAGTTAGAGACAGGTGAACACATTCTCTGGACAGAAGCGTACAGCTTAAAAAAGTTTCATTGATTTTCAGACCTTATTAGTAAAAGGCTTTTCCTTATGAGTATAAGGTAGGTTCTCATGAGCATAAGATTGGTTTGACAGAATCGATAAAAAACTGAATTACTCTCAATGCAGCAGAGTGTATTGTATCTAAGTCTTGGTCAAGGTCAAAGAAGCCAAAGCAGGCTGCATATTTATCACAGATAGAACACATCAAGTTAAAACAGGTATAAAATAAAATATTGTACGTAATAGGTATTGATGACAATTTTCAAAACTCATACATAATTAATTAGCAAAACAAGCGAATGATTTGGACTACAATGCACTTCTTAAGAATCATGGCTCGTAATCTCCAGCCCCATTTATAAACTAAAACGTTGTGGGTCCAGCTTTACATTAAACAGTCCTGTGTTATTACACAGTAGCTACAATGGTAGGCACAGTCTAACGGTTTTCAGTTTTATTTTTTGATAATTTTTCTACTGCGGACAATGTAAAGTATCCATAGTCCCTGGCTGGCTAGCTTCATTTAAAGTCAGACATTTTGTTTTATGTTGTGATTTGTGCTTGGGAGAAATAATTTGATTCACTGATTGCTTGCCGTCTTAGACTACAAGCACCCCAGACTCTAAGGGTCATATCGCCCCTGTGCACCACTCTGTTTAATATTGAATATCTGTTGTTTTGAGTTTCGTTGCTTATGATGGAATGAAGCTAGGAGCCTACACACTGTGTAGCAGGTCATAGTTTATTCTACTGGGATTGTATTCCCCTTAAAATGAATCTCCTCTGCACTTATTCACCTCACTTTCTTTTTGTACTCTTGCCTGCCCTCTGATCTCTTACACTCTGTCTCTCCGCAGACACCTTTTGTTTCCTCATCAAACACCTTTTCTCTCTTTCTGCAGGACAGGTACTCACTGCAAATCAGGTATGATAGGTTGGACCCAGTGGACATCTATTTTCCTTTCTCTGTGTAAACTATTTTTCCAGACTAAGAAAATGCATGAAATACAACCAAAGGAATGGTTTTGATGCAGCTCACTGCAGAACCCATATTAAGTGTACATTGGTTTTCTTGAGTTGCATTGGGCCACAGGAACAATTGTAATAAAATGATGAACATCCCATGACAGAATTATGGCATTCCTCGTCCATTCCCAGATTAAGCTTCTAAAATTGTACCTATGACCCAGAGAACTGTTTCAACTTTGCAAATGGATGTACTCCACAGCTGAATAATAATAGAAAGGGTTCATTTTTAGAACATCAACTGAAGAGTGCACCTGTTTTCATGCATGGCAGTTTAAAGGCTTATGGATTTGTGTTAATATGACAGTTTTACTGTTTTGTCATTTTAATGTTGTCTTTTGCACGCTTTTGTATTTATATTCATGTATTCTGTTTTATTAGCCTGGTCCCCCTTGAAAAAGAGATGACAATCTCAATAGTGCTCTCTTCTGGATAAAAAAATAATAAATAAAATAAAAGAAATGTATACTGAAATGCAGTGGCGGTTCTATAATGCCCCCCTAAAAATAATAATTATAAAATAAAAATTGTTTACTCGTACAATGCGCCTGGTAGTCTGTCAGCGCCTGCCAGCATTCATTAAAAATTGGTTCCAAAATTCAGTTATTTCCTTACAAAAACGCCCTTTCACAAGGCGTTCACTGGAAGAAAAAAAGAGGATAAAGGAACTTGGACTGGACCAACCAATTTTACAAATTCAGCAGCAGGCAAGTGATCGAGGACGAGCATACACCCGGAATGGGCTCTTGTTATGACAAACGAAGTTGGCTTTCCCTGTTTGCTATTTCAAAGTGTCGGCACCGAAGCATTGTGGACAACGATGGGGGTACAAGACCTATAACATCTTTCTGAAAAATGCAAACGTCACGAAAGTAGCCGTAGCCGTCTAGACAATAGTATGAGACTAAATTTTTTTTTTGGCAGGTTTAGCACTGCTGAACAGCTAGATGAAGGCTACAGAATTGGCATCAGAAGGCACAACGAAGAGATGACAAAATCGAGAATAATAGACTGTGTTAAATTTTGTGGAGCCTTTGAGTTGGCTTTGCATGGCCACGATGAGATTGAGAGCTCCGATAATCCCGGGATATTCCGTGGGTTGGTGAATTTTGTTGCCTCCTTTAAACTTCAGTATTCACATATTCACATTTTGTCCAACAGATGGCAGCAGAAGGCTCTATAAATGACATTGGAGTTAGCTAATATTTTCCTACTTTTTTATGACTTCATAGAATGTAACAGTGGCAGTAAAAATGACTTTAGTAGTTCCATATTTAGAAATTGAGCTGTTGCCTGTTGGTAACTTTAGGTGATGTAGGTGAAATGGGCAGTTTGTCATCTCTACATATTATTTTATATGTATTATCCTTATATGTTATTTATTTATTTATTTGTTTTATTTTATTTTATTTGCTGAGCTATGAAGTGCTGCTTCAGTTTGTTTGTCCCCCCCAAAACTGCGCCCCCCCAAAAGATTTTTATCACCAGCTGCCACTGCTGAAATGTAAGCTGCATATGCCACATACAGTAATGCTGTCTGGTCAACATGTAAATGATGTGTTGGTATATTGCATGTCTCCCACCTCATACACCCTGTGTAATTAATCAGATTGGCAGCTCTGTTTGCAAGGAATTTGTTCCCCCCCCCCTCAGGCCATCTGACATTTGGGTCTCTTTGTGTCACAAGAAAAATGAGAAATGTAGACAACCGTGCATAATGGGCTCAGAAAAATAACAGTTATGTTATTAAGGGATGAAATACTGTGGCGGCGAGGTTAAAAGTCCCCTCAGATGACCCCTGCCTCACACATCATTAAGGGAAATGTTTGCAGTGGGTCTTCCTGAACTTGGTGGTTTGCTTTTCTCGCTAGATTTCAAATTTACAAGAATTGCATTTGATGTGATGCATGACAGACCGTCACAGTAATCAGACTGATATGTGCCATCAGTAAAGGGGAGGAAATGGATAATTGAATAAATATGCAAAGAAAAGGAGCGGCAAGAACAAAATAATCATGAGGGTTAGAAAGATTCATAAAGGACATGGCAGATCTGCATCTTATTTTTACGCTGTGCAGAGTTAAAATGTCTAATTGGAAATATTGTTTTTCCTACCCAGAGGGCACGGCAGGAGAAATGTCTAAGGTGATTGCTTCTGACATGTTGTCTGAGGATGTAAATATTCCTTCATTAGGGGAAATGGTAGACTTTCTTTTAATATATGGCCTGAAACATACATGCTCACCAAAGAATGTCACTGAGAGTAAAATGACTTTTCAGCGACCGGGATTCAAAAATAAAAGCATGGTGATTAAAAACCTTAATCAAATCTACAATCTGCAGGGTTATTGTAATCAAAAAAATGAAGAGCAACTATAAGCATTTTTTCTCTCTCAAATCTTTACCAAGAAGTAAATTACAAACTCTTTGTTCCATCAATTTCAAGGACAACACGTTTAATGACTCCTAGGAATGTTCTACAAGAAATGCAACACAGGTAGAGCGCATGGTTGGATGCACTGACTGTGTAATAAGAATTAGTAGATTTACCATTGATATTCATCTGAACTCCTTCCTGGGTACTAATCAGTACTAAAATTCTAAAAATCTTGTATTATTTCCAAGCACCTATTAAATATATTCATTCATTGTGATACTAGGTGCACGGCATTATATAACACAGTATATACTCGATCACTTGTTTCAGTTACCTCAGTTAATTTCCGAAGCTACTGTGCACTGTGTACAGTATTACTTTTACAAAGCAGCTTGGAGTACACTCAGAGGCTTTACTGTCATGTGTTCGGAGTAAAGACCATGCCATGATGTCACAGCGGCATCGCTGATGCATGATCTCAGCACTAGTGCAGGCTTCATTGATTTGTTGCCACAGTTGCCACAGCTTGTTTGCTGTGCCGTGGGTATGGGGTTGTAGAGCTGCCTTTGTTATGTGGTTCCAGTGTAGGACTGTGATTGTCAGTGTGTGGGGGCGAGCACCAGAGCCTGTCTAAAAATACAGAGGCCATCAGCAAGATAGCTGAGGTTCATACCTAATACTGTACTTCTTGCTGTTTTTTTTTTAAATATACATTTTTACTATGATCATGCTAACATGATATGGGACTATTGCACTTTCACTTTCTTTCTTTCTTTCTTTCTTTCTCAGTAAATTGTGCACATTTATTTCAACAGTATCTCTGCACAGTGCTGCTACTCTGTACCATTCATTTCAACGTTCACAGGTTGTATGTAACTAACTAGCTATCTATCTATGTAAGCCTACCAATGCTAAAAAATTACCATTTTTATAGCTATCTTCCAGTTAGATTTCTCTCATTTTCTTTTTTTATTGTCTCCAGAAATTTTGCCAGCTAGGCGCCTTCCCATTCATTTGTTTGAATAGGTCAAATTGACAGCCTTCAATTCTTGTAGCTCAAGCTGCAAATTATTATTTTCAAGAAATCAAATAGTGTATACCTAGGAATGGCAAGGACAGTTTAATGCCATTTGCATCCTCAGATATGAACATTTGTATTTGTAGTTATGCAAACTATTTATTTATTATTTATTAGGCTACATATTGTTTTTTTATCCAGATCTACATATGTACCTTATTTGTCTTTGTGATATCTATTTATGAAGGAAGATATTTTGATCCAAATCAGATAACTGAAGAGGGTCCAAATGAAAACTTTTTAAAGTGTGTTTACTTGTTTTACGACTATGCCACATTGGGAAGTTACACAGTCACCATTAGTATTGTACACCACCATCCATGTGGTCAAGTACTCATCAATTGTTGACTTGTGGAAGCCATCCTGCTGTTCAGTGTATTGCATTGTGGCCCACTTCCTGAATGAAGCTCTCAAAACTGGTCAAGCTTCAAGTGATTCAGTGTGGGGTTCCAATGCGATCCTGTAGAAATGACTTAAATCCCTTACTAACATCCAAACCCAGGGCCTAGTCCCAGGCTTAAAGCTGACATCCCAAAGAATAGTAACTCACCCGAGTGTCCTTCCTTGACAAAACTATATTTGCTTTTAATCTTCTTATTGATTCAAGAACTGGCCTTTCTGAGGCTGATGGAAAGAATTTAAATTATGGGCAAATGAGGAATAATTCAGATTTCTCAGTTCACGCGTCCCTCAGTGACCACATCCAATTTTTGTGGCAATTTTATCACCCACACAAGATGGGCATTAGGAGCTGATATCTACAGAGATGGTTCTGGAAGGCTAAAAGGCAGAGGAGGGGAAAATGGAAATTTGACTGTTATTGGAATCGAAGATACTGACTCTGGTTAATATTGCCTCATTTACCAGAGAAGTCCTACCTTGGACAGCAAAAAAAAAAAAGATTAATCGCAAACATTCTGATGAAAGAATAGAAAATGGGTCAGAGAAACAATAAAAATCTATCTTCCGTTGTGCAGCAGCAAGGAACAGAGGAATATATAAACGTGTGCTCATGAACACCTTATTAGGCCTATGTAGGATGATCAAGTTGGGAAATTGGGATTCTAGATGCAACACGAATTGGCTGAGTTGTGACATACAGACTCTTGCCAAGATGGTTGAAAAAACACAGTCCTGTGTGAACTGTGATAAATTTCATACAATAAAGTGAATAAAGTGATACACATTCCTGTAATTATATGTACAGTAAATATCAACAGTGATTGGAGCAAGATTGCTGCTTCTGATCCAATTACGTGTGTGCTACCCTCAACAGTACAAGAGGACAGGCACGTGTAAATTATTTATTATTTAGCAAATTGCGAGTTACTTTGAGGCATAAGTGACTGATGTTTTTTCATACAGATTATTATGTAAGTTTTGTTACTTAGCAGTACTATATTTTATTGACTTATTTTGGGTTGAGAAATAATTTAAAACATTTTACACATAATAAAGATACTATGTTTTTCATTAAAATGTCGGCCTATATTATAACTCTTGTTCAGTAAAGCATTCCTCAAAATACCTTCCATAAAAACGTGTAGCCTAAATCATAGTATGGATGATTGTAGGTGTGTGTTTGTGCTGTATTACGGCATGATACACCTATCTGGGCCTTTGTCATTGAGGCTCCAGGTTTGTAGAACAGAAGTAAACAAAAGTGGTATACCATGCTTTCATTTTGTTTTTATGTGTTACTGTTAAAATCAGTATGCATCATAGTTTTGAAATCATTATGCAAATCAAATTTTAATTTCTGGTCTAGATTAATGTAGCCAATGTTTACTCTGGCAGACAGGTTCCACAATGGACTAGGACCTACCATAAGATCATAGAAAAAGCCTACTTTGACACTGTACTTTTTATGGGAATATTGCTGGCCAATATTTGTTTGCACCTCCAAAGCACCTCATTGCTAGGGCTAGGAACAGGGCTGGATGGATCCACCTGACAGGAAAAAGTGCCCGCGAATGAACATTGGAATGAAATTGGATTTAATCCTAGATTCTTTGCAAGTCTTCAGTCTGTGCAAATTTAAACATGTTGTCCTTTGTAAAAAAAGGAGCATCTACTCAGTCTATGTAATCCAGATTAAATAATCAGTCATTAAAAGGGGATCTGTTTGGTTCATTTCTATACATTTGTTTTCATATCAGCCGTTTTTCATTTTAAAGCTCTGCATGCCATGGCAGTAATGAGGTTTATCCCTCTAAATAATTTCACACTAAATAATGTTCCATAAAAGCCGGGTGGAGTAACCTTTGTATGTATTTATCACCATTGAAAGTACATGCATATAAAGGAAAGACCAAAAAAAAATCCTAATATTTTCAAGGGCATACGTTCCGCTTTCTCCAACAGTATGTTTCCTGGAGGAGCAAGGTAATTGTGATATATCAAAATCCTTAATTTTAGGATTCATCCAAATTTTATGCATTTTATCATCAAAAAAAGGATGTAGAAACAAAAATAAAAGCTGTATAATGGATGCCTTTTCCCATTTGTTATTTATCTTATTTACTGTAAATAAACTGCACGCTATGATTTTTCATTTTCTTCATTAGTCCATAGTCCTATACTGTTGCTGTAACATAGTTCAGTAAACTTGCATATGCATAAGCCATTTGTAGATATTAGAACTCATGATTTGTCAGTAAAGTATGCATTTCATTACAGCCCCAGAGTCAGATGGGATTTTGTGCCTCGGTTCAGATTGGAACTGAAGTGTAAATCTGATCTCGTCCTCAACAGCATAGGGTTAATGTACATATCCATTGCCATCATTTGCTAGTAGCTGCTGAATTGTATTAGAGAAAAAGAAATCCTCAGAAACATACTCTCAGTTGTCCCTTCATAATGCTGGCAGATGGCATTTGCATCAATATAAAACAATGAAGTGTAATTCAAGCCCTTGGAGCTCCATGCTTTTCACAAATTGTTGCAATAAACGTACATTATATGGGGTGCTCCACACTTTCCAGAGGCTTGCTTTTATAACTGGAGGATGCACAAACGGTGTGTTCACACTTTGTAAGGGAAATTCCAGGACGATCTTAAGCACAGTGCTCAGTGTGGTACATGTTTGTAAAAGAAAAGGGACATGACTGTTCATGTTGCATTTAGCAGAACATTGAAAGCTATGTATAAAAGCCAAACTGACAAACCAGAACTCCTCCTGCCTGAATAAAGATCATGGTGCCCGTATACCTCCTCCCAAAAGGCTTTCTGTCAAGTGACATCAGAAGCTGCATTAACTCTGCTTAGTGGCTCTCCTACTCAAATCCCGGCAGCTATTTTGTGCCTCTAAATGAACTGTCCGTTTTGCCTAGTTGCGCTTAACTCTAACGTGGGCCCAGATTTGCATCCACTAATCTCTTGAGCTGATATTGTCCACCTCCAAAGGACATGCAGAATTAAAAGAAAACTCAAATCCTTCTTCAGGTTCACTATAACTTGATAACTTGTTCTTGAATACCTTCTTTTAGCAGCCAGTTATTTCATGACAGCTGAATATATACATACAGTGCCATTTGCCCCCTTCCTGATTTCCTCTATTATTGCATGTTTATCCCGCAGAATAGTTTCTGATCTTTATACAAAGTGTAATATTAGACAAGAGGAACCTAAGTAAGTATAAAACATATTTTAAAAATTATTATTTCATTTATTTAATAAAACGGCTATAAAACACCCATACACCCATGTGAAAAGGTAATTTCACCCTTAGTTACTCAATCAGCCAAATCGACCTAGTTTAATTGATAATTAGATACAGCTGATTGAACACATCCATCCCCGTTGCATATAATACTCACTGATATTGAATATTAACATCAGGGTGAAGTAGTCACCAGGAAGTTTCTACACGCACACTATGCCACGATCAAATGAAATTCCATGGTACAGCACAGCGGCGACCCATCCAAAAAATCACACACGATCCCAGAAGAACATCCAAAGAACTACCTTTTGGATTAATGTTCTATGGATAGAAGAGCCAAAAGTGGACCTTTTAGGACAACATGGGTCTCATAATGTGCATAAAGCAAATACAGCATTTGACAATAAGAACATCATATCAACAGTCAAACGTGGTGGTGGTAGTGTGACGGTGTGGAGAACTTGCCATTATTGAAGGAACCACAAATTCTGCTCTGTGCCAGAAAATTCTTCAGGATAATGTTAAGTTATCTGTTAGTGAGCTGAATCTGAAGTGAAATTAACTTATGCAGCAAGAGCCAATGATCCAAAACAAAAAGCAAGTCTACACCTGAATGGCAGACAAGAAGTAACATTAATGTTTTGGAGTGGCCTAGTCAAAGCCTGAACTTGAACCCAATAGAGATGCTGTGGGAGAACCTGAAATGAGCAGTTCATGCTCAAAAACATATCAATTTGTCTGTATAAAGCAGTTCTGCAAAGAGGAGTGGGCTAAAATTCCTCTACATCAATGTGAACAATGCTAAAGACAATAATAGATGCTAAAAATATATGCCAGTTAAGTTTAAGGGGGCAAATACTTTTTCAAATGGGTCATATGGGTGTTTGATAACTTTTTCATTAAATTAATGAAGTAATATGTGAATATAAAATATGTTTTGTGTATTTGTATATAAAATATATCAGGCTCCCTGTGTCTAATTTTAAATTTTGTATGAAGATCTGAAACCAGATAGAGGAAATCAAGAATGGGGCAAATAGTTTTTCACACCATATTCCATGTTTGTACTTATGAATAATCCAAGAACTACCTGACACATAATATCTGAGGTACAGATGCATCAAACGTTGTAGTCGAAAGCTGCTTCAGGTTAAATCCTTACATACACAAATTAAAATCTGACATGAATACAGTCTATTTGATGGTGTTTGTTATAATTGCAGAGAACCAACAATTAATGTACAGTAAGCAACAAAATAAAAATAAAAAAATCACAAGAATATGTTCATGCTGGAACACTCATCAAACCAGCAAAATGCAGTACTTCAGATTTCTACACTTACTGTACATGTGTTGATTTATTTGGCTATATTTTAGCTGACTTAATGCCTCTCATCTACTCTCATTATTCTTTTTTAGCTAGCAGTTGCAGCCCTCGTTTATTTTAAAACTGCTGAAATTCATTACATTGCATTGTATTACAGCACAGCCCACTGCCTTCATTTAAGCAGGCGCTTCCATACGTAGTGATTTACAAAACATAATACCTGAAAGCATACCATAGGTTTACAGGAGATAAGCTGTAAATACAGAAAAGATAGTTACCAGTAATTGTACAATCAAAAAATGCTACAGTTAAATTCAAAATTAGCATAATGTGCTATCCTTATAAACCTCTTCACCCTTCTCTAAAGACACTATAAAGTTAGTTATGAATCTAGCAAAAACATTTTACCCCTTCTTCCACAGTTTTTTCTGTCATATAAGTTTCATTTTAATTTGGTGGCAGGCAACTCTTACGCATACATGCAGCCTTTTCCCATTGCTTAATTTTTGCATGCTTAAGCAGTCTCTACTGGCATGAAATGCAAACATTTGTCTACCTGAACAGCTCCACTGACACAGCAATGACTATAAATTGTATCCCCCAAACACCATCACTCCCAAGGCTTTCCTCTCTCGGGCTGCAAGGCCCCACTCCGCCCCTGACTAATACCACCTCATTCCAGCTTGTCCCGCGAGGGGCTGATTATTTCAACAACCACTGCGAGTCGGCACTGTGGAACAAATTGCCATAGTTACGCCCTGCATTGCTGTCAGTGATGCGTACCTCGAGTGCAGAGTACATATGGGATGATTGCGCTGTTTGTCCATTCACTCCCCTGATATAACTTGTGTTTGTATGCGTGAGAGAGCAGGTGTATGTGTGTGTTTGTGGGAACTGTCATCATCTTCCACTTCCTAGAATCCTCTGCATGATGTGCGAGTATATATGGGTGTGAGGTACATTATTTTCAGTGCCACAAACATATTTTAAAAACCGGACTTCAATGGTATGAAAGTCTTGAAATGAAACCATTTTAACCTGTATTTTGGAAAGCAGTTTTACACTTCTCCTTCTAGGTAAAGTGGAGACATTTACGCAGATACAGTGAGTGGTTTTTATTCATCCACCTTTCAAATAAAAGTTCCAGTTACACCGATGCTTTCTGTACCATATTTTGCACAGCTTCTCCAAGGGAAGAAAAACAAAGATCAACCTCTGAAATGCCACACATGGTGCCATCGTGATGTTTGAACTTCAAGCATTTCATTATAAAACCCCCAGGAGTCACAGAGCAAATGAAAAGGATGATGTTCAGCTTCATCGCTCAGTACATCCATACAAATGTCATTTCAGTGAGGTGGTTGCATAATTTGGCAAGCCAAGGACTAGTGTGCAGCAGTCATGATTACTATAATCATTTACCTCCTCATGCTGCATCCAGGAGAAAGGACTGTAAAAGCATGTGTACCTCTGCTCTTAATATGCATGGTATCACATTTTGGTGGAGTTGGCTTTGTTCACCTGTAAAAAGTCACATTGTTGATTTATGACCAATATACAATGGAATACTCAGTTCATCTTTCTGTATGCCCAATCCCAGGCCCTCAGAGCAGAGCTGGCCTCTGTCCCTGTCATTCCCTCCATGTCTGAACATGCAAAATTCTGTAATTCCCTTGCACGTGGTTACAGAGAGTCTTTGCTAAAGAAAATTAGAATATAATAATAATAATAATAATAATAATAATAATAATAATAATAATAATAATAATAATAAAATCTGGATAAATCTTTGCCAGGCCCAGTTACCTGTTTTATACACTATGTTAATGCTCCGTTTTATGCCATTTAATAGGGTAGAGCAATTATGTGACCCAACCAAAATCTTTCCCCCGAATAAAAAAGGTCCCATGCAAGTCACTGACCAGTGAGATGACCACTCAATCATATGGTAAGGAAAGTGACTCCTGGAAGTGGCTTTGACTCCTTCCAAATCTGTTGTCTTTTTAGGCCCTGTTTTTTCATTTTTAAAAATCATAGTGTAACGTCATTCACTATCAGTTCTTTTTTTTTTTGCAGTGCAGTAGGTCCAATTAGGTATGTACATTGGCCTTTTCAAGGACGTGCATGGGAGGGATGCCTTTTAATTTGGTGTCCACTTGCAGCAGTTCACAGGACAAGAAGAGGGGTCAGCCAATTTCATTCATAGCTTTATTTAATTGCTTTGGAATTCTCACAAAACTAACAGTTTGTTATGGGCGGTGATTACTCTTTTAACCCAAGCAGAATGAGAATAAGCAGAATTAAGAATAAGAAACTGAATGAAATCATTTTATGAGCTGGATGGAAAAAGAAGTATGTCTGACGCTGAGGGTTGACTCAGCGGAAGCGGGAAGTTGGATGTCCTACAATGAACACTGCGCACTCCCCGAAGCAGAGGCATTTCACTTTATTGTCTCTTGTGCAGGCGTCCATACTGCCTTATCAGTACAACTTCAGAATTCCACAATGACTAGACCATTCATTAAAATTCTAAAGGCTGGCTAACATTAATATAAATATTCATAACTCGTATAACCCACTGCCACTGTACAGTAGGTCATAGCACAGGCAATGCCTCATAACAATGTGCTGCGCCCTAAGACTTTGCATTTCAATTGTGATCCGCCACTGTGAATTGCTTATGAGTCATTATCAGTTTAAATATGAAATAATGTAACAGTTCATGGATGGAGAGGAATGTAGCACTGTATACAATATTATTGCATGTGCTTGTAAGGCCCCTTAGAGTGCAGTGTTACACAGTGAACATATTTGCTGTATACTATTTTATCCAGGCATTGTTTAGTATTCCCACATGCAATTCAGAGAATTATTCCAGAGAACTGACCATGTCTGTGGCAATAGATCAAGACCTTCTTTGAGACTACAGTGAACAGATGTAAATAGCAGTGCAGCATTCAATCTGCAAGGGACATTTGAATTATTCAACACATCCTGGCAGTTTTGGACCTGGGGACCCACACAATAGCACAGATATAGGGCGGCTCTTCCAGACACCACACTTTTTGGACTGTTTATGGCTGCATGCAAGTCTTTTTCACCCAGCGAAGCAACAGAGGAGCCAGACGGGAGTCATCTGCAGTCCTTTCAAGGACAAAACTTCAGCCATGTCGCTATATGGAATTAAAGGGATATGCAGGTAGTAAACTGTCAGTATGACATCCATTTATTTCTTGTTCACTATCTTTTAGATACATTTTTCTCAGAATAAATTAATTGGCTTCCCACGGTGGCTTTTGTCCTTTTCAGACTGGGTTTGTCAAGGTTCCTAGGGTTACCAATGCATAAAGTGCCCACAGGCTACCAGTTGTCATTACTGAGAAATAAATATCTTCTCCAACTGCCTCCAGCTCTCTTTTTTTTTAGCACCGTAAAGCTTGCAGAGTCAAAAATAGTTCCAGGATCATTGGCATGCATATCAGAGTACTGTGCATACCCTGCTACAGAGCTACCTGCCAATATTGACACAAGAGCACGGTGCAATTAGTGTTTCCCAGAGATAATGGGAGGGCGAGACAACTCAGTAAATGCATTAACAAATGCACATGAAATAGTAATGTATATATACAAAACAGGCAACATCAGACACACAACTCTGGTGAAAGACACAGGCATCACATACTCACCCTGGGAGGCTAATCCAGTAACCAAAAAGGACTGTTTAGTCTGAATCTTGAAATATTAATGATGACCGTGCGCTACTATTTTCTATTTTGGGGAGATCAAAAATATTTTATGTTCTCATGTGAATGATGACTCTGTTGAGATTTCATGCAATTACAACAAACCACAAAAACATGAGCTGCATGTTAATTTACAGGGAAATGTGTGAAATGATATTGTAGCTGCAGTGAAATTACAAATGTATCCAAAACTTTAGCCCAGGTGCAAAATCATAATTGACTAACCTATTAAAAGTTAGGGTGTCAAAAAAAGACTGTCTTTTTTTTTGCTAATGCCCATTATTGCACATGTCAATGCCCCTACAACCAAAGTATCATGATATTGCATCAGCTCCTGCACCTAATATCACCTAGCCATCTTCCCCTGTTCTCTTTCAGTGAGCCACCACAAGTGTTCCTCAATTAAAGATCTCATTAAGCACACTTGATAATTTTCCGTTTTCCCTGGGGGAAATCAAGAAACTCATTAAAATCCCTAGGATAAAGCCAGTCTGACCTTTTTTAAAAATCCTTGCCACTGCTGGTGAAACACGGGCTATAGCGGGGCATTGACATTATGTGCATCTGAAAAAGAATGGAAAGGATTGCAGAGGAAAGTGGCAAGTGAGTTACAGAAGATCACAGAGGAGAAATACAGGGGAGACAGACAGGCACATCACTGAGGAGAGGGAGGCGAGTCATACAAAGGAGAGACTGGTGAATCGGGTGAAACAGACAAGTGGGTCAGAGGAGGGAGGTAGAGAGGAGACAGATGGATGCATCAGAGAGAAGAGAGACAGATGTATAACAGGAGAAAGAGAAAGGCCACTCAGAGAACTGGGATGGGTGTGTCACAGAATGCACACAGAGTGGTTGCGGCAGACAGTGGTTAGACTGGAAGCAGCCCAAGTTTATGACAAGTAACTTTGCAAGCTGTTTTTTATTTGACTTTTGACCCCACGCGGCAGACATAGTGGACAAAACAAATGTTGCTTGTGTCAGTTCTGAGCCAAGAAGAGCTTTGCGACTTCTCTCATCAGAGACAGGGACACCAGGGTGTTTTATTTACTGTGGCTGCTGCTACTGTTGCTTAGCTGACTGCATGGGCCCTGGTGGTGTCTGTCATACTGACTGGCTGCCCCAAAAGCCCCTCTTCTCACACCAAGTAAATCCAGTCCCAAACCCCAAAACATAGGCCACAGACAAGGCAGGTTTTAAGTTCAAGGTACAAACTTTCTTGACAGTTCATTAAAAGGAAAATGGATGTACGCCTCTTGAGCTGTTCTGACCCCCCCTGGATGCCAACCTATGCACCCTGCCCTCTACTTAAACCTCGTCTTAGTAGCCCAGAGGGATAGCCATGGCGCTGTCCTTTATAAACACAGCACACAAGACACACATGAAAGAAGAAATGTGCTTCCGGTCTGTTTGGTTACAGTAGCACACTGGATTAGAAACAATAAAAGTAAAGTCCCCAATGTGATGTTATATGATTTCTGGGTTCACAAGTCTGCTGTTTCCTCTCACGTCTGTCACTGGCCTAGGACTCCCTTGTGAAGTCAACGCTGTCAAGGCAGAAAAAACACCCACACAGAGTCACTGAAAATCAGTCACTAAAATCAATCACTCCTATTACTGCTTTCTTCATTGCAGTGTGGCTCAACCAGTGAAGCCATGGGTCAGCTAGCTGTGCTGTCTCATCCTGCTTGTATCCAGGCCTAGACTTTGCAGCCTCCAATCTGGTCTCTATGCAGAACCGACAGCCCACAACAATGTCTCCTGTTACTCTTTTGCATGCGTGATCCCAGCTCCTGACTTTACCTCCAGGACATGTCCATCATTCATCTATAACACATAGCCTGAGCTACACCCAAGTCTGTCAATGTGTTTCACTTCAAAATTGAGACAGTTGAGTGTCATTCTGATGTTTTGCAAGTTTTGTGTGCTTTTACAGCTCTCATATTTGGTCTATGTGCTAAGTCAGCTGACAGGGCCTCCTTACCTTGTGTGGAGGCATGAAATCCTTGGGAATAGGAGGAATCAGCAGGGGAAGCTATGTAATTAAAGTCTGTTCAACTCTTGGCACTTTTACAAATTGAAGTTCAGCTTTATTTTCCCAGGAAAGCCTTGTAAATTCCTGCCATGTTTAAAATAGGTGAGGAATGGAGACTAAAGAGGAATGGAGAGGAGTAAAGAGATGAAGAGAGCAGACAAGATTAGATGAGAGAAGAAAGAAGTGAAGACAGCAACAAAAAAGAGAGGCATTAAGATATTAGCCATTTTGATACTGAACAGGGCCAGCCCGTGGCATAAACGGTCTACGCGGTTGTTTAGGGCCACAACCGCCTGGGGGGTGGGGGGGATGGGGGGGGGGCACATGATCCTATAAGGTAAATAACGTTATTTTCGCAATAACGTTATTTATCCCCTATCGTGGAACTTGTGGTATGACTTTTAAACGGAATGGCAACCGAACATTTAAGAACAATGTAATATAAGAAGGATCTTACCAAGTGAACCCCCCCACCCCGCTGGACATAATCCAACACAACCTCCCCCATCCCCCACTCGACAGAATCCAACACAAAAGCCCCCCCCCCCGCCCCGCTCAATTCTTCAGTGACCCGAGTACCAGCCAGTCAGAGTTGGCCTTTAGTAAAGACATGAGGTGACAGCTAGTTTTGGTGGAGCTTTGGGCTATTCCTGTGGTACCAGCCAGAGATCTCCTTTTTCAGTCACCACATCCACAGAAGCAGGTGGCATTTCAACAGGTATATCCCCATTGTACCACTAAAATAGCCGTTGGAACCTGCAAATTTATTGCCATTTTCTCCTCCATTTGGTTAGTTATAATTAGGGAGCAATGAATATCTGTGGGTTGGGGTGATGAAATGGAGAAAATGGCCAGGCTGAACCAATTAAACCATTTGTGATCAGATCTTCTTAATGGTGCAGCTAATGACTAGGCTATATCAGTCCTCATTTTCCAGGTCACTGTACATGCTCTTTAACTGTATGAAATTAAACAGAAATAACAGTAAATGCTTATTTTGTGTGACCTTGAGAAAATTTAGTTTAGAACATGGAACAAACCCTGTGCGCATGCACACGCACACACACAGACACACAAATGCATGCACACACACACACACACACACACACACACACACACACATACAACAGAAAAGTATTTGAAACTGAATGTGGATAGGAGCTCATGAGATATGGCCATAGAAATCTGATTATTTGTTTAGCAGATGTTAAGTTCAAATATTTTTCTCTTGTACATTAGGAAATTCATGTCTTGGAAACAAAAACAAAGTTGTGGGGTTTGAAGCCACAACACCAGGGTAAGAAGTCTAGTTCTTTAATACTATATACTACACTGTATATACTATACAAAACATTGTACCACACACATTTAACATATGATGATAATTATATGGGTGTATACTATGATCCACTTTTATAGTTACTTGCTTTTTAGCAATTCAATGTATTACAGGGACTTTATATCTCAATTTGGTGATTTACAATTAAATCTGAAAAAGGGTTGCTTTCTGAAATTACTATTATATATTTACTGAATCTGTATTTTTGTATTTTCATTTACTTACAAATGTTACATCGTGATGTAAAGACTAATGCTATTAGTTGTGTCACATAAACACATTAGCCTAGAGCAGGATGCGTGCACCAACATCACACATCACTGGTGGGGAAGAACACCCAAAACAGAGGAGGGGGCTGCTGGTGTCTGAACATTCCCTTTTCACCCATCATTTGAAATGTGAGTGATAACCTGATATAGGGAGCCCAAGATCTGCCAGTGAGAAAAAAAATCAGCCTGCTTTGCATTCAGTGAAATATTAAAATCTCAGTCACTTGCCTGTAGTGATGTTGTATTTCACTGCAAGGGGACTACCCCCCCTTCCCCCATAAAGAAAGGAAGAAGCTAATGATACAACCTGGGGGGACAGAAGATTCAGAAGTCGGTTTGATTCAGATCACACGATTCTAACCAAAATGAGAGCTATATTACATATCTGCTATGAGGACTCATTTGGCCAACACTTTTAACCCAAAGCAATCTTGCTGATTCATTGTCATTAGGACAATAGATTTTTAATGAATTCAGAATCTGCAAATAACCCTGTGTGAGAAGAAGAGAAAGGCCATTTCATGTAAAATCTTTACCTGAAACCCATTGGTCATCTGCCCAGAGCCATGATTATTACCATTTTCTGTACTTGCCACTTATTTTCCTGTAAATGTCTCAGTATACATTAATAATTTTCTTATTAGAACACGCAGAGGACTATTCGTAAATTAAGCCTTGTAGGCATAATTATTTGAGATATTTACTGTGGCATGGAATGGGGGTGGAAAATTTGACGCTAGAAAAATGCAACCTGACCACCTACTCATTACAAAACAATGATCAGGGATGGAAATTTTAATACGACAGGGGGTTCAATGCACACCCCCTCTGTATTAATTAATCTTCTTCCAAGTTATCTGGCAGGAATTGCTGCAGAAATAGGCTCAAGTGAAGGGCTAAATCATTGAGGTGCAAATCGCTTCTTTTCATATTTTGGCATGAACTACATGCTTCTTCTCCTGAAAGCTTACAGCTCACCCTTAAGCTCAGGCTCATTGGAAAACAAATGCTACAGAAAGGTTTTAGTCAACCATTCCAAGAATGTATAAATCTGCAGTGTAACAGGGAGAGGATATTTTAGGCACTTGCTGGATACTTCAGATAAAAAAAATTCTGAATGCCAAAAAACTTTCCAACTAGAAATTCAGCTGCAGAGCTGTTGTTATATTGTGTAGTCTACTAGCCAAGATAGAGTGGGCGGCAAATTTTACCCCAGAGCAGAGGAAAAGGGGAAATTATGAAAGACGAGCCTATATCAGGAAGTGAGGTAAAATACTCCCCAGTATAAAAAAATAAACAACCTACTCAAACAGTGGTGAGAAAGGCCACGAGAAGCTAAGCTCATTAGTCTATTATTTTCCATGATACCACTCATGGCTAGTCCTACAACAACCCCTCTTCCCCAGAACAGGCAGAATGAAACAATGCAACAATCACTCTAGAGCTCACCAGATACGAAAGTGTTCTGTTTGCATTGCTCTTTCAAGGAGTTTTAAATTCTGATTTCATCCTAGGCATTAGATATTTGTGGGTTTACTGGTCCAGAACACCTGCTTAATAATTTTCAACATGCTTTTTGGATGACAGCTTTATAAAAATGTTAGTATAAATACCCCGATCAGAAATGAGTAAAATCATATTATTTCCTGGCATCCTTTATTGATGAGAATTTTAAAGATATAGGACCCTTTTTTTGGAGTCAGGGAACAATTGTGAAATGCTAGTGGTCATGCAAGGCTAGGTCGAATTAGGGCGTGTCCAAATTAATTTCGGTAATTTTGTGACTCCAGGTGTCACAGCTGTAAAAGAGGCTGGTTCAGTAAGTTTAAATTAACTGTGGGTGTGGTGTAGGTTTGGTTTCAATATTGCCAATCAGATTGCCACATTTCATTTCTTTTAAAAGCAGTGTGTTAGCACCACAGTTAATGGCTAAAATTGTCATGGGTGAAGAGCAAACACATTTTGAGAGGCTCCATTACGAGTGTCTCTACAAACCGAAAATATATTTTCCATTTATATGCCAGTACTAAAAATGATAATAAATGGTTCCTGTGAATGGTTCTGCATGGTGAATATTCCCAGACTGGCCAGGAGCAGGGGGTAGCTGGCAGAGACAGCCTCTGGTTGGCCTCTCCATCCTGCGGCTGCCACTACATTTGCAACTTGGCAATCATTGTCAAGTACAGGAAAGAAGACGGCATGTTTAATTTACAACCGCTTTTTTGTTACTGTCAATGTTTTAATACCACTTGAATCTGTGTTATGTGTTCATGCATTCACATGTGTGCCACATGCGCAATGCCACAAAGATAGATTTTTGTAAATGCAAACACATTATTCAACAACAAGCTTGCACAGCGTCAGATGTTGCTAGTGATACACCCCTATTGTGCTGCATGACTTATGGGGTTGCTGCAGACCAGGAAACTTCCAAACCTGGTACAGGTGAAAAATAATGCCCATTGTTATTTAAGGAGGAAACTGGATATTTAAGGATGTCCCGATGCCGTTGATGTTCACAACATCTTTGTAAGAATAACATGAATATGCAATATATGATAAAGAACCCTTTCACATGTGGCATCTAAATCTTTGTTGTGGCTAGATCAATAGAGTAAAATTACAAATACCCTTGTAAATTTATTTAATGAATCATAGGATAAAGAAGTAATTTGCTGATTACTAGATACCGTTCTAAGAAACAGCAAATTGACAAGAGGGAAAATCAGATGTCTATTGTAATCCCAGGTTTCACTCACTACCAATTATCCACTACAGGTTTTCTCTAGTCCAGGTCAAATTTTAACACTACCCATCAAACATTCAAATGATCATCTCAGGCTATTTGAGAGAATATCTGAATCGTTAGGAAGCCACCACTCACTCCGACTGTAAAGTAGCAAGTGCATTGTTTTCTGAAATGAGGACACAAAGATTTACATGCAGTATGTATAATATAAAAAAATATATATGATTAGGTGACATTCACATACCTTGTTTGCCGAATATCTTAGCTACTACTTAACCATCTTCTTTCAAGAATGGCTACTATTTAATATTCTCAGTGCGGCTGAAAGCACCATCCCTGGGTAGAGATGGGTGAGGTTTGGCAGTGCTTGGAGAAACCACTTTTTTACTTTTACATTGTTTCCCAATATTCTTTCCTATTTGGAATGCTCAGTGGCACACACTCTCCTTCAAAGCATGTAATATCAGCAGTTGCTTCACACCACAGCCCATAAGGCAAGCCTGCACAGATACGAGTCGGAGGAAGAGTCTCAAACAAGCAAACTGAGGGTGCTTGATTGACCAGCGGGAGTCACTAGAGAGCAATGTGGCATGGATCCTGATTCAGCCATATGAAAAGGGTGCATTTTAAGCTCAGTAGGACTTCCTTGATTAATTAAAATATAAAACAAACATAGATACATACTGTACATGTATGACAATATGACTGGTTTATAAACTTGGCAAATGCGAATAAAGGGTTCCTGATGATTTTTTATGAGAATAAATCCACTTAATATGCATTTCTCCTGAATTTGGATCAGTCTGTGTTGGACACAATTGCTAATCTGGCTTTATTGCTTCAGTGCCCTTGAGATGATGGAGAGGATTTTTATAGAGGGGGGGCAGAGCTGTTTCACAAGGATAGACCCTTAGTGGAAAGCACTGACTCAAAATGCTACTCGGGACGAAAAGAAAAATGCAGCTGGAATTTATTGGTTTAATTAGATATCTGTAATGTTATTGACCTGGGCATGCCACTGTGAGCGTGAGCCTCCTTTACATTTCTGAATGTGATAGATAGAGCTCGTAGAATAGTGGCATTGGATGTGGTTTTATTCTTATGTGATTGTTTGCACACAAGGCCTGTATCTTTAATCTATCCCAATTAAAACACTGGGAGGCTGTTTCATTGGTGAAGTAATTTATTTTTTTCTGTTTGTTTTCAGTGCCCTGCACATAGAGAGCTTCCATAACAATAAACAATACCAGTCTACGATCTCAAGGAAATCAAGCTGAAAATAGAATTAATAACAAAACATACTGATTCAGTAACTCAAAAGCACAGCTCCAATATATCTAATCATATGACCACACACAGAGCTTACTTACTGTAAGCCTATTTATTTAATTTATGGACTTTATGAGCATCAATATGATATGTAATTGATTGGTAAATATGGTGGTTTTGGTTTCACCACTACTGACAATCCTAAACTGCACAATGTGATGTTCTGCTCTCAATTTGTTATCCTTTCCTACAATTTGAAATCTCTGCAGTTGAATATAAATCACAACAATATAAATCATATGTATGAGGAAATGACTGAGCACAACCATGTTTTACTCTATATAGCCTAATCATCTGTAGTAGACCTACATGAAGAATTGTATTGGGAAAACTACAATTTATCTATTAGTCTTAATGAATATGGCCGATAGAAAGGAAGTATTTCTGGTGCAGCAGAAGCATTCATTATGACATTGTTTACCTGACTACACCAGCATCATTTCAGTCTCAAAAGGCTGGTGCCTCTCTTTGTGAAGTACCAAATCCGCACGGGTAACTGCAGCATTGTTACTGCAGTGAACAAAATAAATAGCTGGAAGTTTTTTTTTCAGCCTTCCTTTATGTGAGATTTTATGACAGAAGGAAAGTCGAAGCCAAACCAAAAATGAAGCCAGGGTGCAGAGGAGTGTGGGCCCTAAAATTGAACTTGGACATTCGCTATCCCAAGACACTGTCGTAGCATCATCATACCCAACCAGCACACACCTAGACCCCCTCACAGCTACGTTTTGCATGGTTGGGGGATGATAAGACTGTCTCAAGAGCAGGCCGCAGTGTCGGCTCACTCTTCCTGCCAAACCCAAATAATTTGCTTCTTTATCTAGAGAGCTTCAATGCATTTAAATGGGAAATTTAAGTGGGCCGCATCAACATTTGGTCTCTGGTGTAGTCCCGCAATGTTATTCAGGGCCAGTGCACACACATTCTCTCCTCCTGGATAAATCTTTCCTGAACTTTCTGACAGTGTGAAATGCCTACAGTGTAAATGGCCACATGGCAGGACATCATCACTGACAGGAGTTTTTGAGCGTGGACTGCGGGCAATAAAAAAATATATTTTCAAACCTACAGTGCTTCAGCATGTCCACAGTGCATTGCAGGAAATGATTATCGACACAACATAAACATAAAATGATGATCAGCATAACTTTCCTGTTTGAATGCTGTGGCCACCCTACAGGTGTGGAAAATTACATTTTAAATCAAATATATTTTAAGAACTGACTGAATGAAAGCACTAAAAGGCAGATTTGTTAACATTGCCCACCTTCCTGATAAAACTAACATGAATTGAACATCCACAATACAAATAAATTTACATTTTTTAACAACAAAAAAATAACAAAAGGTGTATTGTCTGAAGGCAGCTCATGTAATGTACCTTGTGCCTCAGAGATAACAATCAAAGAAATGCTTGTGCTGAGAATGTTTATGCCAACCTTTATAACAATTGTTAGTTGGACATATAATATTGTTGTCTTTTGCTGCTGTAGAGTATTTTAACAGGTAAGCTAGTGAGCTTAGTGCCTGTCAATTTTCAATAACCAGTTAGCCTGCTTGTTTTCTCTGTTCAGTGCTGGTGCCCCCAATCGATTGTTAAGTCATGAAATAATGATGGAATGGTTTTTCAGTTGAAAATCCCAGTTGAATTGTGTTTCAAAAGGGTTACATTGGTTTCATGTTTTGGCTTGACACAATGCAGTAGCTTATTTTCAGTACATTTACAGCATGACTCATTATCCTATTGTGTTAGGTCTTGCCCTTAATCTCATACAATAGTTGCATAGTAATTTTCGCATGTCAGATATTGAAGTTTTTCAGATTTCTGAGCTTCATTTTGTGGGTGACTGGAATTTTCTAGCCTATTTTCCCCTTGAAAGCTGAACTTAATGTGAACAAAGGAAAATAGTGATAGCTGAAATTTGTTACCCACAGATAATGCTCTATTGCAACAGGGGACATCTAAAAGAAAATGATGCAAAATAAATATAAAACAACAAGTTTATTTTTCCACCCGGTCTCTATCCAAATAAATTAACTTTATTAGATATGCTACAACCAAAAAACAAACATCACACTAATGAGAAAAGAGTGGTGTTTGATGCCAGGGAGCCTGGGACAGCAGTTCACGCGGTGTCCCTGAATTTCTTTAAGGTGCGGCTCTTTGTCGGTTGCTAGAGGTTCCAATACAACTGTAGGATTTATATTGTACTATCGTACATTATCATCAAATTGAGGAACCTTACATTCATTGTCATTTAAATTGATAATTATGGCCTGCATGTAAAGTACTTAAGAACAGCACATGACAGTTGTTGACTACTACTAGCTTATTCCATTATTGTTTCCTTCTAAGTAAATAAGTAATTGGAACGTAACAAAACCATAAGCATACTGTCTTCCACTGTGTTAGCCTATGTGAGAGCGTAACTAATCGCTTTATATCAGTGTGTCAACATCCCTGGCATCATTCTACTAAATCAGAGTAGGATATTTCCATTTTAAAGATTTAAAATTTCCCATCGTGTCAAGAAAGAGACGATTTAATCTTTTCTATGCAATCTATTGTTGAAAACCTGGTAACGTGAAAGTAATGCCCATTGTAAACATGGTCTGTTCCTTCACCTTCACCATTACAGATTTACTGTATCATGTGATGTAATTTACACTACCGTCAGTACCAGCATTTATCCTAGCACTGACTCTGGCTGTTTGGTCAACAGGCGGCTAATTCACAGCTATGAAACTGTCATTCTGGCAGATTACCTGATTTAGCCTTTATATTCTTCACATATTTTTACACAGAAAAATAAAGCAAAAAATAAAATAAATAAAAGAAAACATCTGATCTGAATAGAGAGCTGCAATGAAAGCACTCTCCTATTATTTACTTTGTATAAAGAGTATAATTTGAACAGTCAGTGAAAAGCATACAGAGGTATTGGCCATCCACAAACACAAATGTCAGCACTTACGGATGAAACAATAAGAACACTCAAAAGTGTCCCGCGTTGCCGTGAAAGAGCCAGACAATATGATAGTAATGTGCTTTTGGGGTTTGGAGGAAATGACTCAATTTGACAATGACTCTTTAGAGGGAAATGGTCTGCTTTCCACACACTTCAGCTGCACAACAAGCTCTAAACACAAACACCATAATATTTTACAACCCGATGACAGGTTTCAAGAGATGTTATGGTGGCTATTGAGGACTGTCTGGCACAGTATGATCTATTTTCTGAGCAGCTTCTCAGTGCTCAACACTTATAAATATCACTTTCAATATAGCTTTATCTGTAAAACAAAAATATTTATTCTGGATTGAGTTTTATTGAAAGAGTTTTCTTATTGCCATACCTAAAAGCTACATGTTAAATCACATACAGCAAAATAATTTCTGTGTATGAACAAATGTGGTTTTGTGAACATCCACTGTTCTGTCAGATATGATGGTGGACCATAGTAAAGTAGTAAGAATCAGAGGACACTCAAGTGTGTCATAGGATTGGTTAGTGGAAATAAGAATTATTTTATTTATTATGAATTATACTATAATAAATAAAATAATTGTATTATTATTATTATTATTATTATTATTATTAAGAAGAATAATAATAATAATAATAATAATAATAGCTGCAAGCAGCGATGCTGGGAGCCAAGCTTCTTGTAGTTACCATCATAGTGTGAAAGGGGGGGAGGGGAGGGGTGATAGAAGGCAGTCTAACTATTTGAACTATCAGAGAAGTAATTGTTGTTGAGCCAGCATTCATCATAGTAACTTATACTTATGCAATTTTGAAGTGGTACTGTAGCACTGGACATTGTACTATGTGTTCAATACTAGTCATTTATTTATTTATTTATTTATTTATTTCTGTTCTTGAACTGTGTCTTTTAAGCTTTGCTTCATACACAAAATGTGAATAGTAGGTTGTACCATTTGCTGATAGTGTAATTAGAGGTCACCTTAGTAAATAAGACATTCATTCTGGGCAGACTGCAAACACACCAACATACCCTTGTCAGCCCACAATTTGCGCTGTGAGTTTTATGTATGTAAATCGTGGCCTATGAGTACAAAATGTTATACATGATACATCAGCGTACAGGACAACAAATACTGCAAAATAAGGATCTGGGTTTCAACCACTCATTGAAATGGAATGCAGAAAGTGTCCTAATACACAGTAGCTCTTAAGCCATGTCATTATATTGTTGCCCATAATTATTGTGATTAATCATTACAGAAATCCGCTACACCTTGTTCTACCATTTTCCGTTTGTCCTTGTCCTAATATAAAATCTCAGCATCATTCAATAACTCTCCCTCCCAGCAAAAATAAAAAAAATGAAAAAGGCTGTACAGTGAAAATGCCTTTAGAGGAATCATGGCATTATTTTCCTGTAGGTCAGGCTGCACATACAAATGCGGGTTGGCTGTTCAATTGGGAAAGGGTTTACAAACAGGATTAAACGGCCGAGAGGTGAAATAAACGGCCTGTCACAGTAAGAGACGCACAGTTTTACCTCTCCCTCAATGCCCTTGTACTGTGCCATGTGACTTTGCCACAGATTTATCTCCGGGGTTTTAACAAACTCTGCATCTCATCCACTCCCTCATTCCTGCATCTCCACAGCTCTCAGAGAAAAGGACTGATGATCGATAATTTTTTTTTTAAGGTAGTTGACAGTGGAATATATGAAACATAGCTGAGAGTTTACATTATGACTATGTTTTTGCACACTAGTCTGTACAAAATTCCTTGTGTAATGAAAAATGTATCATTCTGTCCTGTTTCAGGTTAGTAATTGTATAACTTTACTTCATGACAAGCATCCTGTCATTAGATGCTGGGGCACTATTGCTTGATTGCAAGGCAACCCCTCCCTCAGTCAAAAAAATGAAATAAAAAGAACTACTATTGGCATGTATACATGCATTGAGCTCAAACAAGTCGAACCAATTAAAAGGGAATCAAATTCAATATAATTCTATGTTATTGACCCCTCCTCTTTGGAAGGTTAATTTTTTTTAATAAGTTGTGGTTGCTTAGATTATCTTGATGTGCTCTACATGCAAACCATGCCTATGCATTGCCACAATTCCTTATTCTTTGTTTAGTTTGCTAGGCATGGATTGGATTTAAGTGGTGTAACTGGGATGCAACAGTCTTTTCTTGATAGGTATAATACATTCAAACTCGACCTTGTGCTTTTCTTATCTGATTATTTCTTTAGAGCAGACTTGAAGAGTGTGATACAAGCCAGAATGTGTTAAAAAATGTCCTGTTCCATGATATGCAGAAGATAACATGCAGATTTTAGTTGCTGTAGTTTATTTGGGAATGTTAACTAGTTTGCTTCATTTGTTTTGCACAGTTAAACATTTAACCAGTTGGACAACGAGTTAGCTTTTGTTGTGTAATTCAAAATTTAGCTTTCAATGATTGATTAACAGCGGGCTAGACTCCTGGTTTGCTTACTATCTAGGTATCTAAACACTAGCAATATATCTAAATGCTGTCTATTATATTATCAGAACAGTAGTAGTCTGGCTAGGTAGCTATGCTAGCTAGCAACTAGCCAGCTAAACATTATTTAACTTTTACATACTTGTTGGAGGGCTGCCACTTCTGTCCCATTGGCCATCACTTCCAACTGATTCTTGTCCTCGAGAAGAAGGCTTGTAAAATGGAATGGTCTGTTTTGAAGCCCCAAAACATCCATGAGTGTTGTTGCTGCCCTTCATGGTCTTGCAGGTCATTGTCAGTATATTCGGGTTTGATAAGATATGTACAAATATAGTATCTTTTTGGCTTCCTTATTGCTGTGGACAGGGGGTAGTGGGCTGTGTCCTAAGTGAAAAGGTCCCTGCCCATTCTTTGCTCTAAGAACTTCAAGTTGCCTCTTACTGGCTCTCCAGATTTTCCAGGACAGAACACTATAGTAATCTCAAGAAAATTACTGTTGTAAATGTTACAATTTTGACCATATTATCTGTGAACAGATCAATTTACCATCAGAAATTGATTTAGGGTGACGATACCCTTTAAAACTTCAGTTTGAATAGCCCTGATTATAATGCTGCAGGGCAAAAAAAGACAGATCTCTGGATTAAATGTATACTGAAGAATTTTCAGGAAAAATAAAGAGAACCTTGTTGTCATAAATAGCTTATTGTTTTTATACATTTTAAACTTTAATATGAAATAAATTGTGCTGTACTGGTACGGGCGGGGCAACCGTCCACATCCGCTTTGTTCTCTTTTTGGAATGCCCGTGGCCTGGGGTTGCCGACAGACCTCTATCAATCTATGCAGAACAGAGTAATGGTAAACCTGGGTCCTGGGGCCCACACCATCAGTTTTATTATACACAGTCAGTCACCCCCATGCTGGTTCACACACTCCTTCTCAATTCCCTTTGGCCCTTTCGAATTTCTCGTCCCTTAATCCTTTTATTTTCTAACACCTGCGGAGGTGAAACAGCCTTTGAGAATGTTTGCCACGACACTTTAGCCCAACAATGTGGTGAGTTTGCCTATGTTTTTTAGTGATTTTAAATTTTAAAACCAGTTCACACAGAATATTGCATTAAAATGGGTGTACTGTAATACACAAACACAAATGTGTGCGCACGCCCACACCATTGTATAGAGTTGTAGAATGTATGATGATGACATTACATAAACATTGGACTGGCAGGTAGAACATCCTTCAACATGAGAACCAAACTCATTTATTTGCAGGAATGCTCTCAGTAATGCCCGGCCTGTAAGGGTCTTTTTTTTCTCTCATAATAATTTGTGCTGCAGGCTTGCCAGAACACACTTTATGCTCTCCACAATTCAACTATGAAATCGGTTTAGAGGCCACTCAAGAACACTAAATAGGCTGATTAAAACAAAGCCATTCATTAGAATAAAGACGGTTTCAAATAAATTCTCTTGAAGCATCCTCCAGTCTTGTGGCTGGTGCTGTCCCAAGGGAGGCCAGCTCTAAATAAAGCTCTCGCTGCAGGCCATGCGGGTAATGGCTTTTAAAAGACTTATAACAGTAATATGTCACAATAATATTTGTAGAAGCAAAAACACATGCATTAAATTACACCTATGCCAGTGTGTTTTTTTTCTATTCACTCTACTCTCAAGGGTATAAGCAAAATATACCTCCCCCCCCCCCCCCCCCCTTCCACCGACATGACAATAAATACAAATGCATTATGACTGCTGCCCTTGAAAATGAACAAAATACATATTGAAGCAGTTAAGGGTATTTGACGCCAGCCAAACTTGGCACATTTGTCCCCTGGCATTCTCAAACTGTAAACACTGAGCACCATGCTTAGTGTTTTAAGGAAAAGGCTTGTGAATCAAGGTACAGCACCTGCCATTTTCTAACAGCGATGAGAACAAACAAGAGCAGTATGTTCTGACTTACCGTTTTCAGACGCTCAAGTCAGAGCTGAGGTCACTGGCTAGAATAACATGCCATCGATGGTGAAAATCTAATATCAGGGCAAAAAAAGATACTCTGCCCTTTGCATTTGTCACTAATGGTGAAACCTGTCAGGGCTGCACCTGACGAAATTCATCTTATGTGAAATAAATTTTCATTGAAGGGCTACGCACTTATGTGTGCACCCAAAGATACAGACCACCCCCACCCCCCGCCCCGCCACACACACGCCTCTATCTCACTCTGCAGGTGCTTGTAATGCGATTGAAAAGCCATGATGATAAAGAGTGTGCAAGCTGCCGACTCGCTCATCTAATTATTGGCAGCACTGATGGACGGCCAATCAATGTTGCCGGCTTCCCCTGGCACAGTGCCTGCCTTTTTAATCTGATGTCAGAGGGAGAAGGGGTTAACCACGTTACGCCATAAGCTGGAACTCTGACACTTTGATTCGGTCTCCAGAGCCCATTCTGTGTGGGCGGGATCGCTCCATCAACCAATGGTGTCATTAATCACCAGAAGTCCAAGGGAAGAGGCTGATCTGCTGTGCTTTGGGTCCACAGGATCCACATTGCCCAGGATCCACATTGGCTGTCCCACCAACCTCTTCGCCCAATCAGGCCTAGCTTTAGCCTTTGTGCCCTTGTTGCCTATGCCTAGAGCCCTTGGGCAATCTTACGACCGCTGATAAGAACGTGAATTTAGAACAGTGACCAGCACAGGAAATCAGGACAAAACAGACCTAGAATACAGAAATGCCTTGGAATTCACACAAGGCATCAGTGGATCCATTTTCAACAGATAAATTGAAGCTAATCTGAGAAGGACAGACAAACCGTGTAAATTCAACACTAAAATCCTAAGGAAATTTACATAATCAAAAACACCTGGGTGGCTAAATATTACTGCATTTACTGAAATTGATGCACTTTCTACACTTATTACGTACAACCAAGCAAGTATCTCTCTACCTAATAGAATATATTTTTCACAAAAAATGTCTCATTTGTTAGAGGCTGCCTTGAAACTAAAAACATATGAGTCACCAGCTTGTGAAATAAAATGGTGGTTCTTTGAGAGTAGGATGACTTTTTTTTTGCACTGAGCTCGGCTGATAAATTTACAGGTCATGACCTTTCCTTGGTCCCTTCTAAGACCTTTTAATAGAATGCCCCCCCCCCCCCCCCACACCCTGAAAAAGAAAAACAACTACATATCTGATTTCTGAGCCTGCCTATTTCAGTATTTAAACAACAGGTGTCATTATTCAAAATGACAGGATCAAGCGCATTTTCCAAATTTCCTCGCAAGGCTATGTTCATCTAAAAAAGAAAAAGCAAAAGCTGGGAAGATTAATCATTGAATCAGAGGAATATCGTTTTTTCTCCCTCCTCTCCCCCTGTCTTGAATTTGATTTTATTAATTACCTGTAATTCAGCCTAATCAGCACTTTAGACTTCTCCATTCTGAATTACTCTGCCATGGTCAATTATCCTTCTCTCCTGCTGTTCATGTGGGGCACACGCTTTGAAGAAAGTGCCCTGAACAGCAACTTTAATAGTGCCTAAATCCAAAACATGTCAGCATCTGAAGTCCTCTGCTCCCTAGGCCAGGAGTGTGTGCCAGCTCTTAGCTCCCACTTGTCCTTAGTAGGTGTGGAGGGTGCTGCGCCCTGCTTGGATAGAGAGCCTTTATTTTCCTCCCCGTTCTGGAACAGGAGGAGAAGACGGATTGCGGCTGTCTGCTAATTGGAGCACTGTCAGACTAAGAGGATCGATCGCGTGTTTGGCTCTCCGGCGCTTTCCAGAACATCCGTCGGCAGGCCTGGGTTCCCTCGCTACTTGAGTGACAGATTTCAGATTGACTCATTTGCTGCGCATGAACACACGCCTGTGTGCTACTGCATTGTACATGTACATACGCATGCGCGCGCCCACGCACACACACACACACACACACACACATGCAAACACTTCTGCATCAGCTTTACATTTAGATAGATAGATAGATAGATAGAGAAATAGATAGATAGAGAAATGGATAGATATATAGATAGATAGATATCAGCCTCCCCACACTTACGTTACTGACATAATATTTTATAATTCAAAATTTGATTCCAAAAATAAGGAGAGAGCTGATGGGTTCCACTTCACTGTCCAGATAATCGCTCGAATGATAAACACAGCAGACCGATAATGCTAATAGACTTCTATGTTACAGCACAAATCACGGCTAAAATATTCTCTGCAATGAGAGATCAGCCGGTAGCGGAGAGGAATGTTTTGGTGGAAACAGTATAATAATGTGAGAAAGCAAAGGAACCGATTCTGAAATTCCCTCGGAAGTTCAGCCTTCTTGATATATGAAGTGTGAAGAAAAAGCCATCGAGCCATCTGGGGAAAACTCTTTTTTTTCCCTCTGGCACTGAGGTGGAGATCTAAGAATATGCACAAAAGAGAACACATCCCCTCTTTGCCTGAGATTATATTATATTAGTGCCATTAAAAGCCCTTAATCCCTGATACTATGTGTAATATGTTTTAGATATGAGTACAAAGCAGTTATAGATAAATACTATACACACACATTCACCTACTTAATGAGGTTTGATCTAAACACAGGAACATAGAAAAAACCATGATTCATAACTGTCCTCCATCAATGGGATTCTAGTTATCACATAAAAAAGAGCAATGTAATGAAGAACATTACATTCCTACTTTTTTTCTATTTTTAGGACTCTCTAATTGGCAAGATAGCCCAGCCATAAATGCATTCAGCATGAACCTTGTGAAGGTTCCTTATCTACTCTGTGTCATATGCCGTAAAGAGGTGTTTACAAGGGTCAGTATATGCACAGCATTAAAGGCATGGTGTGAGGCTTGATAAAATCATGTAATTTTTTTAGACAAAATGTAATTTTTGAAACACCTGTCTCAGTGGGTGCCGCGCACACAAGTGAAAGTGACTGCTTGAAGTGCCGCGAAGTGGATTTGTTGCTCATATTATGACACAGTGTGTTATGCATGCGGGCGAAGCAGTCAATTTCTTTCCGCTTACTTTACCAGCCGTGTCTCTTTCCTTCAGCTCAGTGCTGCCTCTGCCCAGGCAGTGCGCATTACTCACAGGAAACAGGAGACAGGGCCGACGACCAGGAACTGCCACAAAAAACAATGCGCCACAGATATGGAGAGCAAAACTGCATATTATATGTACAACTTAAGAGGAGGTATTCCTAAAAACGGAATGTTCTCAATGGATTCTGCCCTGGCCCAATGAAGCATGAAGCTTTTGAGCAAATAATGACTTTGAAGGGGCTTCCGCAGTCAAGGTGTGTTTGTGGAGGGACTCAATTAAGTGACATATAAAGGATTTGCAGAGACTTGTCATTTCAGGTGGATCCTGAGGGGGGAGAGGGGGTGTTTGGGGATTCATAGAGTAGCCCTTCACGCCTCACTGTGAGGGGTGAGAAAAAAAGAAGCAATCGGCCCTCCTTGTACAGGAGAAGAGATAAGCAGGGCCTCTGTTCACACACAATTCACCATGAGAGAAGATTAATGTTCAATTTCAAGTTAAAAAAAAAAAAGGAAATAGAACACTTTACCCTTCTAGATGACACAAAACTTTTTACATTTTCATTGTATGACCTTGTAGAGCAGAAACTGTGTGAAAAGATTGACTGAGTTAGCCTAAATGGGACAATGTAGCATATGGACATAGCAGAGGGATATTTAACCAGCTAATGCTGGCTAGCCTCAATCCTTTTTTTTTGTTGTTACTATCAGACTTTCTTGGTAGGTAGGCCTGGTTGTCACAGTAACGTTTTTAGTGACAGGATATGTTACTAAATTTCACTATTCCCACTCTCGCTCATAGAAAACCTTCAACAATAAGACCACATAACCAACCTCACAAATTATCTGACACCTTTATTTATACATGGATGTCAATTTCTAATCAAAATTAACAGCTTGGGGGGGTGCCCACTTTTACAGGAGTGCAGTACGTTAATCCAGACCAAAAGATTGTGAAAGTCAATTGCAAAAGGAGTGCTGGGTGGCTCATTCGATTAAGGCACCACACTGTGGTGCAGGGATGAGCCCGATTGGAATCCGGACCGAGCCACTTCTGACTGTGTCGTATGCTCCATAGGGAAATATGCAATTGGCTATTGCATCACAGGGCTTGGGAGTGTTCAGTTAGTTAGGGGTCCGCATTTCCTCTCTCTTCAACAAGATGCTACAGCCGCATATGAATAGTCTTCCTCTGACTACACTCCATGCGAGCTTGACTGCAGTCTGCAGAGTGAAAAGAAGCATCTGGCGACACCACATGTTTGGGAGGAGAACTGTAGATGTCTACTCTTTCCCAAATCAGCAGTGGGGTTTGCACATGAATGTGGCTGCAGTTAATGATTATTACCGTTCCAAAATTCCAATTAAAACAAATAATCAATTATATTAGATAAATAATACTTCCAACCTAGCACCAACTGATATAAACATAATGTGTGTGATTGATACTGTAACTAGAAGTAATCAAAAGTAATAATCTTGTATGAATAGAAAATGCTTTGCCCTATACAGTTTACTGTACATTTCCCTGCCTAAGCAGAGTGCTATTTTCCTGTGCTATGACAATGAAGACCACAGGCAAATTAAGTAATGAAAAAAATGTTAAGCCAGGTACCAGTGAGGAAAAAAAAAAGAAAAGAATTAATGGTAAAAAATTGAGACAAATATCTGTCCTTGAATATTGAAAAGAGGGTCAAAAGTTTCCTCTGAAATATAACTTGATTATAATTATAATCTGCCTTCGCACAAAATCCCCTTGAGCACTCATTGAAAATAATTAAATGACAAAAAAAAATGCCTTCAAAGATACTGAGGTATGTTGGGAGAAGTATCCTGCAGCTAATTCGACCTTGACTTAAGATTGCTGCAAATTAAACAACAGAGAGACACTGGTCTTATAATTATTGAATCAAATAGCACAGGACTCTTGGACAGGCTGGGGTTTTGTCAAGATTACTTTACCTTTTTATATCCAGCAGCTTCACAATTTCAACAAAGGTGAGACATCCAGTCTAATCCCTATGGCAATGACTTTGTCATTGACTTTGGGGAATCCATTTAAAGAACAGTTTTTACAGTCTTGCACAAAATTGTTTTCTTTCTTTTGTGCTCACAGATTTTATGTGTGTACAAATAACAAATGTTATACTTGCTCAATTTCATCATTCAAATTTTTTGAATGTATCCTTTTAATTATATTGAATGAACCTCTCTGCATTCTCCCTACTTGGTCTTTGTTTGATGGTGCAGTTACGTGTTGTGTTATGCTGCCTGTGCATATTACACATTTTTTTTGATGGCACTGTACTGTGCAAGGTGGTCAGTGGGACAGATTGATGTATAATGATCTTGTTATGTTGTTGTGTCATTTGTTTGAGATGAGTTGTGTCAGCTTACGGCTTGCCAGAAATCCAGATACAAAAGAGACAATTTCAAGGCTTCTGATATCTGTGTGCTCTTATCTCTGTTCAAATTAGGGATGTGACGAACGACACATATTTTTGACCGACGACTAGTTGCTGTCTGAAATTGACTAATCATTTTTTTACCGTTTGATGTAGAATACCACTAATTAAAACGCCACTACTTGAATCCCGGCGGATCACAAGAGTAAACCATTTAAAAAGTAAAAAATAAGCTTTCTTCCCCCAGAGTCATTGTATGCTCTTTTGCTCACAGCACAGTTTTAACACATGATGACCCATTCTTCAATGAACTGGTAAGTTATAGTCACGTAAGACAAAGTATAGTTGGTGCTGTCCACACATAGATGGATATCACAACATTGTCGGACTTGGAGAGAACAACATAGAGAGAGGCAGCTGTTTTACTACAGTACATTCGAGCTGTGATAGTTTTTTTGCACAACAGTACATCGCACAAACCCTTCGCCCTTTTCCATGCTTATGGGGAGCAAGTATTTTTATGTATTTTTTTTTTATAAAAATGAAAAATACATCAATTCTGTATTTTAACCTGCATGAGGAAACATTTATGGAGCTAAAAATGCATGTTTAATACAAACAAGCTACCTACACTTGATGATTCCTCTTAATAAAAACAAGGGATTTCTAAAAAGAGGGCTTTAGGGAAAAATTTTACTTGAAGTAATTAAGAATAAAAAAGCATGCCTGCGAATGTACTGGAATCTGTTTACTTATAGTTTTGTTTCCCCCCCCCAACTTCAGGACTCCAGCATCAGGATTTTAAAAACTGTATGCACATCCTTATTTTGCCGAGATGTTGACCTGTTGATGCTGGATACTCAGCAAAATCAAGATGTGCACCACGGTATACAGATAAAATCAGCCCTTGAAAAGTGTGTTATTAACTTTACAATGGTTTAAGACTGTACCACTCAGGGGACATAGATTATTTCTTTTTGGCTTGCCAGAGAAAATTGGAAAGTCCCTCTCTCAGTTCAACACAGATTGTGCAGGAGCTCCACAACATTTCTATTTTCAGAGTTCTTTGTATTTTATTGCAGAGGAATGACTGTGCATGTGCATGCATGCGCGCGCACGCACACGTGTGTGTGTGTGTGTATGTGTGTATACACTCATTTGACTTCTTTTATGCATACATGTATGCATGTGGGATTGAATGCTTTGCAGTTAATATGCTGATAAGGATGCATTGATGTCTCTGTTTTCACCTTTAATGTCCAGATGATTTGTATAGTGCCTCCTAATCCATGATCTAAAATGGTGTTTACTCTTTATTCTGGTACAGTGACACCTGCTGTGTTAACAAGAAGAAATATGTTCTGATAGCTATAAAAGTCTTAAGTTGAATTTATTTGACCCAAACCTTGCCCTGTTCCTTCTCTTCTCAACCCAGAGTAATCATGGTTTGTGATCTTAAAAGTGTCGATTAATACAGGGGGAATTATTCATTTTGTATTTATGACCAACAAGGTACAGTATTCTTTTTCTTTTCCAAGGCCTTTGTTTTCTTAAGATAAGTTTATTTCCCGATAAGCACTGGCACAGACTGGTGACCAAGGTTACAAATACATTTAAATGTAAATTGTGTAACTCGCATTCATGCATTAGCCATCTTCCATATTGTATGGTTTCCATGGTTTTAAAAAACAATCTTCCGTATTTGATGGTGTCCATTGTTTGTGAAACACACATCTGCAATAACAGAAGATGTAATGAAAGACATTACAACTGTTCACTAATCAAACAGGCACTAATCCCAATAGTGCTTTGTAATCAGTTTGGTTCTGTGGACGCACACAGCATGTATGGACGACCATATTCCTATCACTTCGACAGCTCTGGATGGCATAATTATCACTTGTCTTGCTGCCAACAAGGGAAATCAGTCTGGCCAACGGGCTGGAACACTGGCTGTCCCCAGAGGTCAGTTCCCCAACTGCCAACACTTTGTCAGTCCCCCTGACTTTTAACTCTCCTCCAACTGGCTCGTTTAAGGCTTTGTGGAAAAGCTGTGCATCTGAAATGAGAACGTGAACTTCATCGTTCGCTAGGCAGATCTATGTCATCTCCAAATGGAAGCAGTGACAAAGCTTGCTCTGACCACTCTCTTTGAATTTATGCTTGTTCCACAGGCTTCCATACAGCTGCTCCCATTACTTACAAGGCCTCCATGGTCTGTAGTTCTGTGATAAAAGCATACTCCGGTATCCTGTGTGTGTGCTGCTATCACTTTTGTTTAAAAGCATGCCTCAGATGCAGCAAACTCTTCCTCCATCATTTTGCTGGGCGATAGCAGCAAATTGACCAGGTAAGAGCAACACTCTCCATGTGCAGTCAATCTCTGATACTTTTAAAAGCATGACCTTCACAAACAGAATGATAGGTAAAATCAGCCACTGATCCCACATAATTGCTCCACCAATTTTTTGGTGCATGAAGCTTTACCATCTCAATCCTAAATTTTAAAAAGAAAGCTGGACCAAATGATCAAAACGGATGATCAAAACGGATTATTCCTGCACAATCAGAGCACACAGACTGCTATCTGTCTGTAACCCCCCCCCCCCCCCCCCCCAACACACACACATTCACAGAGAATGAGAAGTGAATGGCACCATCTAAAATGCGTTTCCCTGAATTAACAGTGTTTTCATACTTGGTTCGTTTCAGCCTTTTAAGTGGACTCAGGCTGATGACTCAGCATTTTTGTGCATATGTGAACCGACCAAACAAACTCGCATACCTCTGAAACAAACCAAACTCACGCCAGCTCTGGAGGCGGTCTCAGCACGGTTTGTTTGTGGTTCTTTTCGAGGTGCACTTAATTTGTGCATCATGAACACAAAGCAGACTTGGGCCGCTTTGCATTCTGCTGTACACCTTAATACTGCAAGACTTGCCATACATTGATTCTTCGCAGCTGCAGTGACTTCCGAGCATACCCAGCTAAAAAGAAATAGCAGAATAGCTATCAAGGGATTGTGTGGTCAGAAGAAACCCGTGTTCTTCTAGCTTCCTCACAATGTATCACAACCAAATGATAATCATCTGCAGAGGCCATGCATTCCCGCACAATTTAGTCTTTTGTTGTTAATGGGTACTCGCATACTTACACTATCGGTCAAAAGTTTTAGAACACCTCCATTTTTCCAGTTTTTATTTAAATTTACAGTTGTCTCAATGTACTCTGAAATTAAAGCATAGAACAAATAAACATTGGAAAAAATCATGGAATTATTCTGTTTAACACAATTTATTCTAATTTTTTGACAATTTTTTTACACACCTTTTGCAGATTTAACAGCTGAACACACTTGTGGCATTCGTTCTACAATGGAAATCAAATATTGTTTGGAAAGATCTTCCCAACAGTGTTGCAGAAATTCCCACAAATGCATTGCACTGTGAGGTGGTGGCACCTCTCTCTCTGATTTCTGCGAGTTAATTGACCCTGACGAGGGGCAGGTGTATGAGTACTATGGTGAGGTGATAGCACCTCACAGGTATTTGTCTGAGCTAATTGTCCCTGATGAGGGTCAGGTGTGGGAGGCCTATATGTAGCCCCTGATTTCTGGGGTTCAGCGCAGACTCATTGTTTGTCAGACTCTTAGTGTGTAGGGGTGTGAGAATCGGCAGAAGTTACCGTGTTGATCCTATCTGCCTGATTTGATCATTGTTTAGTTTCTTCTCGAGTTGGTTATCTCTCTGCGCTGTGGAGGACATTTTGTCCTCGTCTCTTTAGTTTTCTTTTTGTTTTCTACCCGCCGGGCTGCGAATATCTTTTTTTCTTTTGTAAGTGACCCCACTCTGTTTTTCTAGTGGGGGTTTTCTTTTTGGGCAGCTACGCTGCGGCGGTGTTTAATTTCTTTTAGTTTTCTGAGCCCGCTGACAGAAGTTTCAGTGAGTGGAGAGAGCGATTACTTCGCTCTTTATTATTTGGTTTTTCCCCTTCCCTTTCTATCGCTCAGCGATTTGGTGGTTATCCCTCAGGGTTAACTTTTAGATCCCCTCGGTCCGCAATTGCGTCCCACCCTCCACATCCGTGACAGAATGAGTCTGCCCAAACCGGACGCAGCGGACCCTTCTGCGCTTGATTACCAACTAGTGGCGCATGGACAGGCAATCGCCGCACAGGGAGTCATGTTAGGCTCCCATGAGCAGATCCTTCATACCATTACGGAACAACAGAATTCTCATGCCAACATGTTAAAAGAAATACTGGCCCATTTACAGAAGCCAGCTCCACCCGTTGCGGTCCAACAAGCACCCCCAGCCCCGCCCCATGGGCAAATCACACACCGTGAACCCAAAATGCCGACACCTGGTCGGTATGATGGGCATCCAGGAAAATGTAAAGGGTTTATCACCCAATGCAGCTTGGTGTTTGAATTGCAACCCTCCATGTTTTGCACAGAACGAGCCCGGGTAGCATACATAATATCACTTCTCTCAGATAGGGCTCTCTCATGGGCTACAGCTGTGTGGGAGAAGCAGGGCTACAACAGGGCTCAACCAGCGTAGCTGACTTCTCCATTCAATTCCGCACTTTAGCTGCTGAATCAGGTTGGAACAGGGAAGCCCTGACGGCAATTTTTATGCAGGCCTTGTCAGAAAAAATTAAAGACGAATTAGCCACCCGCGACATTCCTGACACACTCGAGGGATTGATTTCATTAGCCATTCGGATTGATAACCGAATCCGTGAACGCAACAGAGAGAGAGAGAGAGCACTCACTCCCGATCCATTTCGGGGCGGGGGTTTACCATCCCTCAGAGAACACCCGAATCCTTTAGCATGTCCCTGGACCATGATGAACCCATGCAACTAGGGCGCACGCGGCTCTCTCAAGTAGAGAGAGACAGACGAATGAGCAGTGGGTCCTGTTTGTTTTGTGGGAAAGCGGGTCATTACATTCGGAGGTGTCCGGAAATAAAAGAGAAAGGAATTCAGGGAAAAGAGTAGACTCGTCAGAGCAGGGGGAAGCTCTGACGAGTCTGAATAATCCCCCCACGGCAGCCAATAACCGCACCTTTCTACCAGTGGAGTTATCATGGAGTAATATCAAATACAACCTCCCTGCGTTTTTAGATTCAGGGGCGGCTGGCTGTTTTATTGATGTGACCCTGGCCAAAAACCTTAGCATGCCTATATCTCCCCTCCCATATCCACTTAACATCACGGCATTGGATGGTCGACCGTTGGGTTTAGGGAGGGTTGAAAAAATCACGGGCCACATTAAAACTCGCATCGACACCCACTTTGAGAAGATGCAGTTCTTCATTATTGATTCACCTGAGTTACCACTCATCCTGGGACACCCATGGCTCTCTAAGCACAATCCTCATATTAATTGGAGTTCGGGGTCGGTGCTGAGTTGGGGTCCCAAGTGCGCGTCTCGTTGTGTTGAACCAGACTCGGTTCAACTCAGTCCGTTGTCCCTCAAGTTCCCTGCTACTATGAGCTCTTCCTCTCTCGAGTTCCCCAGTCCTAGTTTGGAGGCCCCTCTTGTCTCTCCTGCTCCTGGAGGCTCCTTCCCTTCTGAACCCCACAGGATCTCGACTCCTGTGTCTTTCGAGTCCCCTGCCCCTTCTGGTACTATCTCTCTCGGGTCTACGGGTTCTCCCGCTCTCATCGGGGTCCCTGTGGAGTATACTGAACTTAGTGAAGTATTTAGTAAACAGAAGGCCTCCGTCCTACCTCCCCATAGGCCCTACGATTGTGCCATCGATCTTCTCCCGGGCACTACACCCCCTAGGGGCCGTTTGTTTTCTTTGTCGATACCTGAAACAGCCGCTATGAAGAGTTATATTGATGAGGCTCTAGCGGCTGGTTTCATTCGGCCCTCTACGTCCCCAGCGGGGGCTGGATTTTTCTTTGTGGGGAAGAAAGACGGGGGACTTAGACCCTGCATCGACTATAGAGGACTTAATAAAATCACGGTAAAAAACCGCTACCCCCTCCCCCTCATGGCCACGGCGTTTGAGCGCCTGCAGGGGGCGTCCATCTTTACCAAGTTGGACCTCAGAAATGCCTACAACTTGGTACGTATACGTGAGGGGGATGAGTGGAAGACGGCATTCAACACCCCTAGGGGGCACTATGAATATCTGGTCATGCCTTTCGGCCTTTCGAACTCTCCTTCGGTATTTCAGGCGTTAGTAAATGACGCGCTCAGGGACATGCTGGAATTATTTGTTTACGTGTACCTGGATGACATCCTGATTTTTTCAAAAACCTATCAGGCGCATGTATCCCACGTCAAATTAGTACTGCACAGGTTGTTAGAACACAAACTCTGTCAAGGCAGAGAAATGCGTGTTCCATGCCTCCACAGTCAGCTTTTTGGGGTACATCGTGTCACAGGGCAGTGTGCAGATGGACCCCAGCAAGGTCAAGGCAGTACTGGAGTGGCCTCGGCCTGACTCCATCAAACAGGTGCAGCGGTTTCTGGGCTTCGCAAATTTTTACCGGCGCTTCATTAGGGGGTTCAGCTCTGTCGCCGCCCCACTCTCATCCTTGACTAAGGGTACCTCCCACCGGTTCAGTTGGTCCCCGCAGGCTGAAAAGGCCTTCATGGAGCTGAGACGGAGGTTCACTACCGCGCCCGTCCTCATTCACCCGGACCCCTCTCTGCCCTTCGTCATCGAGGTCGATGCTTCTGACGTAGGGGTTGGGGCGGTGTTATCCCAACGGTGTCCCCAGGACCAGAAACTTCACCCCTGCGCGTTCTTCTCACGGCGTCTCCTGCCCGCCGAGAAGAATTATGACGTTGGTAACAAGGAGCTCCTGGCGGTGAAGTTAGCCTTGGAAGAGTGGCGCCACTGGCTGGAGGGTGCTGAGCATCCATTTGTGGTCTGGACGGACCACAAAAATCTGACTTACATCCAGGAGGCCAAACGCCTGAACCCTCGCCAAGCTCGGTGGGCCCTCTTTTTCAATAGGTTCAACTTCAACCTATCCTACCGTCCAGGTTCGAAGAATCTGAAGCCAGACACACTTTCCCGTCAGTTTGACCGTTCGGACAGGGACAGATCTCTGGAGCCCATTATACCAGTCACCCGCATCCTCGCCCCACTTACCTGGGGGGTCGAGGCAGTGGTTCGGGAGGCCCAGCAGCAGGAGCCTGACCCGGGAGGGGGGCCTCCAGGCCGTTGGTTCGTCCCTAATAGAGTGCGCTCGCAGGTTCTTCAGTGGGGTCACTCGTCCCGCCTTACAAACCATCCGGGGGTCCACCGCACTCTGGACTTCCTTAAGAGGAGGTTCTGGTGGCCCCGGATGGAGGGGGACGTGCGGGAGTTTGTGGCCGCTTGCACGGTTTGTGCCCGGAACAAGACATCGCAACGTCCCCCTGCAGGTCTCCTCCGGCCTCTGCCTATCCCTCATCGCCCCTGGTCACATGTAGCCCTGGACTTTATCACCGGGTTACCCCTGTCAGATGGTTCCACCGCCATCATGGTTATAGTGGATCGATTCTCAAAAGCGGCTCATTTTGTTCCCCTCCCTAAGCTTCCCTCGGCCCGAGAGACCGCCCAGCTTATTGTCCAGCATGTCTTTCGCCTCCACGGTCTACCCCAAGACATCGTGTCTGACCGTGGTCCACAGTTCTCTTCTCGCTTCTGGAAGGCATTTTGCTCTCTAGTGGACTCTTCGGCCAGTCTGTCGTCAGGGTTCCATCCTGAGACCAACGGTCAGACTGAGCGCACCAATCAGACGCTGGAGAGAACGCTTCGGTGTTTGGTCTCTTCAAACCCGACTACCTGGAGCAGTCAACTTATCTGGGCAGAGTACGCGTACAACACCCTGCTGAACGCTTCGACCGGTCTCTCTCCTTTTGAGTGCCAGTACGGATATCAGCCGCCATTGTTCCCAGAACAGGAGAGAGATACGGAGGTGCCCTCGGCCGCACATTTCATCCAGCGGTGTCGCGCCACCTGGAGGCGGGTTCGGGCATCTCTTCAGCGTGCGACAGCGCGACAGAAGCGTTATGCTGATCAACGTCGATGTCCGGCTCCGTCCTATCGGGTCGGCCAGAGGGTGTGGCTCTCCACACGTGACCTCCCCTTGCGGGTTGAGTCCCGCAAATTAGCGCCGCGCTACATCGGTCCCTTCAAGATTATTCGGAGAATTAATCCGGTCACGGTCCGTCTCCTGCTTCCCCGGTCCATGAGGATTCACCCCACGTTCCATGTCTCGCGCCTCAAACCAGTCCTCTCCAGCACGCTGGCACCAGCTGACAGGCCTCCGCCTCCCCCTAGGTTGGTCGGCGGTCAACCGGTCTACACTGTTCGGCGCATCCTGAACAGTCGTCGCGTGGGACGTGGGGTGCAGTACCTTGTGGACTGGGAGGGATACGGGCCGGAGGAACGCACCTGGGTCCCAGCTAGGGACATCTTGGACCCAGAGCTTATCCAGGAGTTCCGTCGGCGCCTCCCCGCGGGCTCAGCAGGAACGTCGGGTGCCGTCCCTTAGGGGAGGGGGTCCTGTGAGGTGGTGGCACCTCTCTCTCTGATTTCTGCGAGTTAATTGACCCTGACGAGGGGCAGGTGTATGAGTACTATGGTGAGGTGATAGCACCTCACAGGTATTTGTCTGAGCTAATTGTCCCTGATGAGGGTCAGGTGTAGGAGGCCTATATGTAGCCCCTGATTTCTGGGGTTCAGCGCAGACTCATTGTTTGTCAGACTCTTAGTGTGTAGGGGTGTGAGAATCGGCAGAAGTTACCGTGTTGATCCTATCTGCCTGATTTGATCATCGTTTAGTTTCTTCTCGAGTTGGTTATCTCTCTGCGCTGTGGAGGACATTTTGTCCTCGTCTCTTTAGTTTTCTTTTTGTTTTCTACCCGCCGGGCTGCGAATATCTTTTTTTCTTTTGTAAGTGACCCCACTCTGTTTTTCTAGTGGGGGTTTTCTTTTTGGGCAGCTACGCTGCGGCGGTGTTTAATTTCTTTTAGTTTTCTGAGCCCGCTGACAGAAGTTTCAGTGAGTGGAGAGAGCGATTACTTCGCTCTTTATTATTTGGTTTTTCCCCTTCCCTTTCTATCGCTCAGCGATTTGGTGGTTATCCCTCAGGGTTAACTTTTAGATCCCCTCGGTCCGCAATTGCGTCCCACCCTCCACATCCGTGACATGCACTTGTAGGTTGCTTTGCTTTCACCCTTTTGTCCAGTTCAACCCAAGCCAGCTCGATGGGGTTTAAATCTGGAGACTGTGCTGGCCATTCCATGATTTGAAGCCTATCATCTTGTTCTTTTCTTCTAAGGTAGTTCTGACATAGCCTGGAGGTATGTTCTGGGTCATTATCTTGCTGTAGGATGAACCCCTGACCAACTAGGCATTGACCAGAGGGTATTGGATGGCGCTGCAAAATACTGTGGTAGCCCTTTTGGTTCAGGGTGCCAGTCACTCTGTGCAAGCCGCCAACTCTGGATCCAGCAAAAGAGCCCCAGACCATCACGCTTCCTCCTCCATGTTTGACAATTGGTGTCACACACTGAGGAACCATCTTTTCACCTACTTGACGGCGTACAAAAACCCAGTGTGATGAACCGAATATTTCAATTTTGATTAATCCGTTCATAAGACCTTCTTACAGTCTTCAGTAGTCTACAGCCAGTGCTTCATGACCCAGGCAAGCCTCATTTTCTTATTTAGCCATTTTAGCAATGGCTTTCGTACTGCCACTTGACCTGTCAAACCTGTAGCTCGAAGTCTTCTCTTCTTGTTAAAACTGAGACATGCTTACTTTGACCACTGTTAAGCTGTGCTTGAAGCTGTTGTCCTGTGAACCGCCTATCACGCAAGCTGTTGGCTCTCAGAAACTTGTCGTCTGATTCTGTTGTGACTTTGGGGCTGCCGGACCTCTTCCTGTCAGAATTTTCTCCAGTTTCCAAGTGCCTTTCGATGGTGTAAGAAACTGTATTCACACCTTGGCTTTCTTTGCAATTTCTCTAAAGGAAAGACCATCACTTTTAAGGGTTATAATGGTCTGTCTGTCTTCCTTTGTTAATTGCCTTTTTCTTGCCATTATGATAGCAATATATTACTGCCTGCAGTGCAATATTGTCCAAATAATGCTTCAGAGGGTGTAGTAATACAGTCTGTCCCAACACTGATTTTATACAGACAGAGGGTTTGTAAGTATTCAACAAAAGTTGGGACAACTGTAGGAATCGTTTGCATCAACTGTCAAGGCTTAATATACTTCCATTGCTGCAGAAAAGCTGTAAGTTGTTAACCCATTACTTGTTCCCTGAAAAAGGCCTTTTTTATAACTCTGAAATTTACATTATTTTTTTACATATCCTTTTTTGGTAACCTAAACCTTTTTTTATTTTTTAAAACCTCTGGCAGTTTATCACTTACCTTTGTACCATTTCAGGTCATTCACTGGACTTAAACTGCCTAAATTTAAATAAAACTGGAAAAATGGGGGTGTTCTAAAACTTTTGACCAGTAGTGTATGTCTAAAGGAGCTGTTGTGGGAACGACATGTGGTCTGAGATCTCATCAATGCTTAAGTGGACCAGAAAGAGCATAATCCTCGTTCAACAATCCTCGTTAACATTTGCAATGTTAACACAGAAAAGACTCTGTTCATTAGCGGCTGGTTCACTTTTTGGTTCATATAAAAGGGAGAGACCTAGGGTTATTTTGACGTTTTTTCACTATCCTCAGTTTTTACAGATTAAACAGGCTTTAATAGATAACCCCCTCATGCAAACCCTCATTTCTCTTCACAAGACTTGTCTCTATCAGGAAATGTCAAGTTTCGGCCTGGATATTATATGACTTAATTGGTAGTCCCTATTACTTGAGAAAAAAATCATTTTCATTTGCTAAAAAATGCATTTATTTGACTATATCACCTAAGCCAAAAGTGTCAGCTCAGGTATACCAGGTATACATTACAGTATGAAGTATGAAGTAACAATATCATACAGTCACGTCAATGAAACATACCATTGCTTTATAATGGGTAAAAATATCAGCAGAGTACCTGGCGGAAATATGTTCAGAACTGCAATGGTAAAATATTTTCTTTTATTCTGATGATACTGAAACCAATTCAAACAATACGCAATTTGCATCTTGGCTTCAACAAGTTAATCAACAGTTAATCATCAACATTTGCACTGCAACTGACAAATCAACACGTGCAAGATCAGAATTTGGGTTGGTGTAAGTATTTTATGTGTGAAGGATTGAAAGATATTAATTTGAAATGTTGGATCTGCCAGGACAGGTTTTAAAAAAGATTTAGTCATTCAAGGTCTATAGCCATGGAAACACACAAGGACAGGGGCAGGTGTGAGACAGGAGGCTTTGAGCTTGGAGTTTGAGCTGGCAGGATATCTTCCAGAAAAACCAAATCATTCCTTTTGACACAGAGTTTTCAGAAACAGCATTTTGAAATGGGGTTGTGCTGGCAAATACATTTCAAAGCATTCTTTTAAAGTTGCAATTTGGCAACAGAACAAAGCACAAGTGTCCTTGCCTCTCTTGCCTGCAAACTTGAAGCTATGGCATTCAATTAAAAAAGAAGAAACAAAATTAATGTTCACCTTCCTGGAGATGAGGTTTTGTCAGTGACGTGTTCCGAAAAAGAAAATTTATCTTCTGCATGCGTTTATGTAATGTTGTGCTTTGTCTCAGCACTTAATGTATTTTGCCACACAATGAAGGAGACGCTTCTGCTAATTAGCAACAGAAGGAACAACTGAAAAATTATGTTTAATTAGTTCCATGTTTCAATGCCTTTGTCATCAACACTTTCTGTGGAAAGCCACCTTCTGTGGAGCACAGAAAAAAGAATGTTTAAAGGTAAGAAAAAGCCTGAAGGAGAAAATAATTATTTCATAGGCTTCACATTCACTCAGTGAAATTCAGATAAGTGCCTAAACAAACATGTATACATGTATCATATGTGTCTGTAAACCCATCCATAAACGTGGTGGCTTTTGATTCTTGTGACTCTTCTGTCCTGTGGATTATTTAGAGAGAGTGTACGTTGTTTGTATTTTTCCTTCTTTTTCAGTGTTCTGATTCTTGTGTGTTTATGTAAACATTGCTATTCCCTTTAGACATTCACCCTTCGTTATGGAAACCAGGTTCTTTAATTCTACTTAGGTCTTTTTATCCTTACAGTAGGCCTTTTGTACTTGTAGTGCTGTGTTCAGGCATACTGGGCTGGCAGTTGTATACATGTTGTCTTATATCATCCAATGAGCGCACAAATGGTTATAAGACACCTACAGTAACTGGGCCATCCGTGCCTCTCTGAAGAAAATGTAACCCAGTGACTGTGGGGGCGAAGAAAAAAAAACCCAGCCACTCTACCAAGGTTCCCTAAAATAAAGTAAACCATTTGGGACACACCAAACAGCACACAGCAAGGAAGTAACAAAAAAATGACAACGACACTAACCTTACAGCTAGTTAGGTCTGCAAGCAGTGAAACTGGGGTTAAATCTCTTCTCACCCACAAGCTAGCACTTCCGCTTAACCAATACACACACCCAGCATCACGTTCCACTACACACTTTAGGGAAGGGACATACTCCAAGCAGCCCTCCACCACCGATGACTAAGCTGCCCACCGACTACTCTTGTGGCTCCCACTGCGCGTCTTCACTGGCCTTAGGCTCAGGCCCTTTTTTTTTTCTCAAACAATGATGTGTGTGGGGGGATGGTGGATGTACAGGCTGTACCACTCAGTCAGCCCTAGCCCTCCCCCCAAATAGGGGGAAAAGAGAGAGAGAAATCCTGCCCCCTCCTCAAGTTCACTTTGAGGATCTAGCCTCAGTTGCACGTCCTCTCTTGTTCTGGCCGTGACCCCTACAATGTTAAGGATTCGGCCTCAGCTGAGCTTCTCCTCTCTCATTCTCGCCACGCTCCCTCTCAGCTCCAGCCCCCCACTGTTGAGAGGATTACTGTTAAGAGAAGCGGCACAACAACTCTGAGACACTGGGAGTATGAGGTGACAAGCACGCACATGCTCATTCTGTTCTAGCTGGGCACTTCCCTGCAGTATTGGGTCAATGCCCCGGCGTTCTCCCGCACTCGTCTCCGGGATCTCTGCCCGTCTCTGGAGACACAACTCGCTCGCCGGTGTCTCTGTTGTCTCAGGCTCTGAGTCTCACTGGCCAGAATCAAGCAGGATGCCGTTGCATTGAAAAATAAAACTAAGGAAAGGAAAATAAAAGCAACCACAACAAAAATAACCAAAAAATAAACTGAACCATGTACACACTACCACCCACACCGGTTAATGCTTCCCCCGTAAACATGCCAGGAAATTAGTGGTGCAACCGGGACCAAATACCACAACAACCTCTCCCCCGATACACAGCTACCATAAAAAGAAGGACCCCCACTTTCCCTTAACCAATGCCCACACACAACCACCAATCACACACTCACCATCATTCGCCCCACACGCAGAATTCTTTCCTCACGTGATACTCCCGTGGATCCCCGATAATTCAATTATCTACCTCCATTGCCTTCACCACCTGACAACTGCACCGCTCCCATGTATTTGCACCCACCAGGTACAGAATGTCAGATGGACTGCTTGCACAAAAGTTTGGTCAGGATCCTTGCGCCTCCTTGCTGCTGAGAGGTGGCATTTCCACTCATCAGAAATGGCGGGTGTTTTTGGAGTGATACAGAGCTGACATTCCTTAGAGTGCTAAGAAATGAAATCCTTGCTTTGTTGGAGGCTGTGAGACAAAACTACTAACACACAGTATGTTGGCATGTGTAGCACTACTGCAAAGGAGTCAATTCAGACATCACCACTCAGATAAAATAAATTTAAGTTAAATTTAGCCTCCTCAGATCTATGGATTTCTTAAACTGTGACCTTTCCTAATGTTCCTAGCAAAGTATATCATAGCAAGTTCCAGTGCATGGCTTTTCTATGTAGTTTCTTCTATTACTGTTCTGTAAAACAACATATAATTTTTATTCTTGAAAACTGAGGCTGATTGCAGTATTCACAACCCAATTTGCATAACTTGGGTATTATAACATCGACAGACAGTGGGCTATTCGAGGCAGTGGGTGCTCAGGTATCATGGTTCTCAGGAAGTCCAGCAGACACACTCACTCAGCTAGCAGCTAATATTCAGGACCAACTGCAAAACCACTGACAGCAATACTCAACCCTGAGAGAATTTAGTGCAGAGCTTTGTATATTAGAGGAACTTGTGGTGTTGGTTAGGTCTCCTGTCACTTTAGTATCAAAAAGCACCAGTCCTTGTAAGTTACTGTTCATGTACAATTACCTACCCATAACTTGGCAGTCAAAGAAAGAACTTCTATAAAATGTTGTGCACATACAAGAATATGGCCAGAGGTAATGTATTTGTTTGTGCCTATATGGTGAATCAAGTTTAAAATATCTGTACAACTTTCTAAATAAATGTCGCAAGTTTCAAAATGCCACACAATTAAGAATGCAAATGCAATAAATTAATCTCTTTTTGCAAACAAAAATCAAGAAAAATAATGACATGTATCTACTGGTGGACAGTTTGTTTTCTGGCTTGTCTTTTTATAATACATTGCTCAATTATCATACAGCAGTTATTTTCTAAAATGGGGAAATTTGTGAAAAATAATATCACTTAATATCTCTCTTCATACTAATCACACACCACAGCTGTAAATAAACACTATTCCCCAACAGATAATGTCAGTGCCAATACCTTCTCGTCACTGCATGTAGTTACATTCAATCGGTCTTGGAAAATCATCATTTAGCACAGTTGGTGGCTGAGGCTCCAGGGGCTGCAGGTAATTTTTAGAGTTAAAGACGACAGTTGCGGTTTCTTAAATGCTGACACCAACCTAAATAAGTGAGGGAGGCCTTGGCATGGGGTTCGCATTAACTTTTTCACCTCTTTAATTTCACCCAGGGTGGTCGCTGTGGGATCTGTTACCATCAAGGGTCCTTTGTAGGGATGGCAAAGGCTGTGACAACAGTCTCTGACATAACTTCCAGGCTTTCTCAAGGAGTTTTGTCATGTCCCACCTGTCAATGCTGAATATCCAACAGGCACTTTAGAATGCATGACAAGAGGAAAATGGAGGAAATCGCAGAAATGGCAAAAAAAGGGGAATCTATGGTACCTGTGACTTCAGTGACAAACACTCAGTCTTACTGATTGGTATATCCTAATCACATCACAGAGCCCTTTATTCGTTCTGATGACTTCTGAGAGTAGAAAATTGCTTTATTCATGTTTATTATAAGTAAAACAATTTGGCATTCTGAAGCTATGGCAGGACAAATTAAATTGTGGCCACCATGGTTTAGTTAATCAATCTCCCTGTAAATTATACCCTTGCTTTGAAAACTCTGAAGCTGGGCTAAGCCTGCATGGAAAAGGACATCACACTTCAATTTTTTTGAGGTGCAAACCCAATACTCACCAAACCTTTGGGAAGGTGTGAGGATTCAACACCCATAATATGTACGAGAAGAGGGCCAGCTCTTCTCAGTTTGACTACTGTAGTATTTACATCATTCATCATGGGGAGCAGACAGCCTTATCCATAGCAGCATCCAGCTGTGCATCTGGAAACATCATTAAAACCATAGCTGAATGTTTTACTGTACAGTAATTGAGGGGGAAAAAAAAAACGTATTTTAAAGAAAACGCAACGACCTCGCGATTGAAACCAACATATGACCGTGAGAGGAAAAGTGTGTGTGAGTGCCTATGTCTGTGTGGGAGAGGGATGAGAGATCACTCACTCACCAGCTGCACCGTCTGTAAGTTCTAGAGCAGAGTCCCCCTGGAGCTGTGAACTGCCAGGATAAGTGTTGAAGGCTGGCTGCACAGCTGCCGGTTAGAGCAGATATCCTGTCAAATGGAGACTACCACTGGACAATGAAGTTTCTGCAATATGTAGTGTGTTTTGCAATTTTAATGGTGAGTGGCACACTCTATCAGAACAGTTACACCATCATAGCGTCCACATCTTTACCTGTGTGCCCTGTAAATAATCTAGCTCTACACCTTAAGCCATTTTAATTGTGCTTTCTCCCTTTTTGAAACTATATACTGTGATCCAAGTACAAAAAAAGAACTATCCCTGGCTCACTACCAGTGAGTCAAAAGTAAAGACATCTGCCATGCCAGAATGTTAAAGAAAAGGAGAGGTACTTTGGAGGACTTTTGGATTAGTGCACCAGTTTGCCTGTGCTTGTTTTCTCTCAGGCACCTCAGTTCTTCGCCAGCAAGAGTCAATAGCCTTTTTGTCAAACCACATGTAAAAGAATGTACCACCCCAATGATCTACATTGACAAAGCAATTACCATTAATTAAAAGTGTGGCGTGTAAGTTGTTGTAAGAACACTTGTGTTCATATTTGTTTAAATTTCCTTCATATACCGACAGATATCAATAAGTTAAAAGGTCTAAAAAAATAATCTGGTCTCTCTGACTGCCCCGGGCTCTGAAATCAGCCACTCCACATTTCACCGCGACAGACTTTTAACAACCAATCAGGACCGCTGTTTGCCCCGCCTCCTGTCACACGTTCACAGTGCTGCCAGAGCAAACAGGGTGGGTGGGGTTAGGGCTACACAGATAAGAGCAGGGCAGAGGTAACGTTACCTAGACCTCCAAACGATGCAACACCAGTACTACCTTGACATCTTGTGTTTAAAATATTCAAAGCTATTTTAAAACTTTATTTATACTATAAAACAAACAGATGGTGGTTATTTGTAAGTTCTCGTTGTATGTGGATCAGTTGTTTTAAAGTCTTTTCAATCATTGACTGACAATGCTTGGAGAAAACATGTCCATATGAAGAGACTTGGCTTTCTGCATCAACAGAGTTGGCTACATTGTACAAATTCTTCTTCAGAGTAAAATTTGGAAATATTTCATGGAGTGGAATTGTAGGGCTGTTTTGTTTTGCAATTCATGAGCTGGTTGACAGAAATGTGGCTTCTCTTTGAGTTGATCAGGGTTTTAATACGTTATAAAATATTTATACAAATAAAATATGTAAAACATTTGTCTGTCTCATCTGTTGATTCATCTGTGACCAGCTATGATGCCAGTAGTTTTGATTCCTTCTTTCATTTTGATTTTATGCAAAGCAAAGGTCTGCAGCACAAACTTCTGTCAAAACAGTCTACTTGATTGAATTGCCCCACCATTTATTGCATACTTGTTTAAAAAGACAAACAATTTGGGATTATCCACTATGTTCTCAAATGGAATATCTGCACTTAAGAATGTATCAGTTAAATGTTGAATGGCATCTTTCCCCTGTACTGACAGATGATTCCCCCTAGATGCTGATCTCAGGCATTAATTGATGTGGTGGAAAATTAGTAAAATCTGTTTGTGTGCAGTGTAGCAGGTGGATACTGTTGCACCCGTTTGCACAAAGGCGTACATTTTCTATTTTGTACATTTGACATTTCATCCACATTCACTTTCCCCCTATTAGATTAAATAATTGTTTTTATAAATGTCACAATTATTAGCTCAGTTGTATAATCAGGCACTTGACTTTGCTGTTGGATTATCTACAGGGACCCCTGGAGGATAACAATTGAAGTACAAGTTTAAATCCCTATGGGTTTTGTGATGGAGACCAACTGGTGGCCCTACATATAGTATGATCAATGCTTCTGTGATTTCAAAATTATCTTTAATTATTCAGAGGTGAGCATTCACAGTTACTGTGTTATTGGATAACTGCTGCTGCATATTTATACATAACCTTTTGCAGTACAAAAATGTTTTTCAGGCTAGGAAAGTGTATAGAAATAGATTTTTAAAATGGGAGAGATTTTTAAAATTTTTCCTTTTTTTGACCTGCTTAGCTACACTGCATTTTACTTTATTAATTGGTTGTTTCATTGCTGATCTGCTTTGACCATATGTACTGTACAGATAGATCATGTATGGTTATACTTTGACATTGGAGGAAAAAAAAAAATGAGAGTCTACATCAGAGACCGTAAAAAATATGGACAAAGCTACTGTGACGTCACCCATTGCCTCTCCGTGGGTCTGTAAAACACGTTTTGAAGCTCAATGGCGGGCGTGGCCATGTTCTCGATTTGGAGCCAAAACCATAGAGTTAAGGGGTCTTGTGATTTTTATAATGTGATTGACAGTCCGGCGCGGAAAAGCCCATCAACCTGAACGAACGATTGCAGAACGAACTTGAGGCTAGCTGACTGTCTGCCGTTATGTTTTTAAATATATGATCAAATGTTTACGGAGTTTAATTTCCATCCGTGACTGTACTGTGTCATGTAATCACGGTATATGTATGACATTAATAATACAATTATGTTCAGTTATCTTCAATTTATGTTTCTTGGCAAAACGAATATGCTTAGCTAGCATATCAGCTTGCCAGTGAGCTAGGTAAGCTATCCGTGGTTAGCTCACGCATTAGCAATATGAACTACAGGGGAACTACAAACGACAACTGAAGACCCACCTCTTCAGGCTGCACCTCTCCCCATCCCTCCCTTCCCCCCTGTAAATGACTAAACTTAGGGTTGTAACTAGGCAGCTGTTTCATAGGTGACTTAGGCGCATCAACTGTCTTAACGACTACTTGTATTTTTATTTATTTTTATTTTTCCATAGATTGCGTTGTTGCTGTTCTCGTTGTTAGTGTTAATCAGTTTAACCTTCAGGGTCCAAGTTGAACTATGCGGTTGTTCCCTGCACTTGGACCGGTACTTCTCTCTAGGGGTTTCGTCATACTTGTTCCTGGTTATGGTTATACACTTTGTTGTACGTCGCTCTGGATAAGAGCGTCTGCCAAATGCCTGTAATGTAATGTAATGGAAGAACATCGACTGCACTGATGGTCAATCAATCAGAGATGTGTAGACTACTGGTGATTTGACTAGGCTAATTTTCATATAACTGTCTGGTAGACCTGCTGTTAACCAACAAGCAAGTTATCGTCGTAGGTTTTCGCCACAGTCAGTTAATGAGCCATTAACTGCTACTACTCCATTGCCGTTTGCGGTGTTTACTTGCTGGGTGACGCTAGCTGACCGATCGTTCGCAAGTCACTTTTTACCGAATAAAAATTAACACTGTCAGCAGTGATTAACAAATCTATCAAGTATTTTAATAACTGATCTACAGGCGTGTAAATATGACAACGCACTTCGAAGAGCAAGTTTTCCACCTGTTGCATAAAGACAAAAATAATGTACATTGAATTTCTAATTATTATTATTTTCTTGCTAGCTTCTAGCTTTGTCACATTCGTGCAGCATAGCCCAGGTAGACATTTACGGAATGTACACGACTGACAAGCCGTCAAATACGTTTGACAGATGGAATATTTGCCGGTTAGGGTTAGCTAGCTAGTCAAATGGCTTGGTAGCCGAAGTTGAGAACTGTTTTAGCATAGGCTACTGGACTACCACATATAGCAAATAAGCGTTAGCTGATAACCAAATAATTAGTAGGCAGAAAGCGTATAGTGGGCTAAAGGAAATAGTAAAAATGACTCGGCTACCGCAAAACTTCAGAGGAGGATTATTTTATGGTCGTCTAGTGCAGCTGTAAATAGCACACGCTATAATGAAACCACTACAAAATGGGATGCCTGCATTTTCTGACTTCGCACAGGTGGACCGTGGTCGGAGCGGCAATGTCAAGGCCAAGAGTCGCCACCTCCCACCCCGGTGACCACAGATTGTAGCCCCTACTGTAGCTCAGTCCTCCGCAGTAATCCGGAAGTGACGCAAGCTGTACCTCATTGGTCCAGAACAAATATTGGCACTGTGCCCAAATGACGCAATAAATCATGAAATCGACCCATGGACAGTCATAAGACGAATAAAATACACCTATTATGACTATTTGTTCTTGTGAGAAAAAATGATTGACTTTGTATTTTGATCGCATTTGTACCGTAGACTTACATGGAAACCGGATATGAAAACACCTATACTGGAGCCATCCGTAGTGGCGCTAGTGAGCAACCAGGAACTACAACACCAGGAAATGAGCTTCAAAAACGAATTCTGGTTTTGGCCGCTTGGTCTACATGCATCAACTAAGAGAAGCGGATATAACCCCTGCTGTTCGTACGCCTAAAGTCTCACCCGTGAGGATCTTTAGAAAGGGAAATGGCTGCTTTACCGAACCACCGAAGGCAGGAGTCACTATTGATCAGTAAACACATTCAGAATCTTATTACAGCTTCTGTACGCCCGTCCAGGCTTCATATCCAGTGGTTCGGCACAATGCAACTGTGAAAATGTAATATAGCAAATGCATCTTTATTTATCGACTGGTATCAAGTGCATAAACTCTGCCGTTTCTGCTCTTTCAATGCTCGTTTCAATGCCCATCTGACTGTTTCCCTCCTCTCTTTGTGCTTCTCTCCTCCCTTGTGTCAGTGTATGAGTGTCCCAGTGTGTTTGTGCGCATGTATTTGCCAGTGTATTTCTGTGTATACATAAGTGTGAGTTTATGTATGTGTGTTTGTGCATGTTTGTGCTTCTGCAGCAGAAGGGGCCAGGTGTAGCTGCCTGTGTTAATGTCTGATGCAGTCAGCCTGGCTCTGCAAAGAGCTTTTAGAAGTAAATGGAATGCACCAGAAAGGAGAGATTTCACGCAGCACTGGAAAGGTTCTCTCCAGCAGTTAACTGTATGTCGCTGGATATTCATTAGTGTGAAGCCACTGTAGGTTGCCTTCATTTATCTCCTTGTGGTGCTATGTGCATGTGGTGTGTGCATCAGACATGTGTGAGTGTGTGTGTGAGTGCGTGTGTGCATACATGTGTGTGTTCTCTGTCATTATATCTGTATATGTGTTTAATTGTAATCAGCATTGGACACACGCAACACAAAATATAGAGTTGTATGCTTCCTGCCGACTCATCTGGACTCACTCAAACTTGTGGGGTATACCATGTGCTATGGCTGCACAGGTGCTGCATCCTTCCAAGTCAGTCAGCACCAATCGGCATCTGAAGAATGCTGTGGTCCTGAAAGGGGTACAAAACCATGATGATAAATATAAAAGAAAGAAAAACTCAATGTCTGGAATAACAATGCCTTATCTGCTGCAGGTGATTTGAGCCATTGATTTGTGCATGTTTTAATAAAACAAGGAGGTAAAACAAGGAGGGAGGGAGGGAAGCTGCCGAAATCAATGTTTACTAAGGACTGGGAAGAACTTTTAAGCTAAGAGAAAGGGTGTTGTTGACCTTGTAGCTATGGATGATGTTGTGTTTCATGAATGAGTTTATTTACTATGGCTGCAGTGATTGGTTGATAGGGAACGGGTCTGTGTCGACAAAGTCATCGTAGAAATACTGTAGCGGGAGGTAGCCATGTTGTCATATATGAAAAATTATACTGACTCGTCAAGCACACAGTTGCAAGAAAATGTTTTTGAACCCTTGGAATTACTTGGATTTCAGCACTAATTACTCAGTGAATGTGGTCTGATCTTCATTTAAGTCACAACAATAGACAAACACATTCAGCTTAAACTAATACCACATAATCAATTGCACTATTCATGTCTTTATTGAATTAATTGTATAAATAATCACAGTTCAGGCTGGCAATTAGTATGTGAACCCTTGTATCTAATAACTGGTAGGACCTCTTTAGCAACAGTAACCTCAACCAAATGTTTCCAATACCTGCCGAGCAGACTTGCAAAATGGTAAGGAGGAAATGTAGACCATTCCTCCTTACAGAAATGCTCATTGATAATTCTCAGATTTCTTGCAAAAACAGTCCTCTTCAGCTCATGCCACAACATCTCAATAGGGTTAAAGTGTGCACTCTGACCTGGCCATTCCAAAACCATTCTGTTGTTGATTTCCTTGTGTGTTTTGGGTCATTGTTTTGTGGCATCACCCAACTGCCACCTATTATGCTTTGAGGTAGCAAAGCAGCCCCAAACCATGATGCTCCCTCCACCAAAACCTCATCACAGTTGGGATGAGGCTTTGGTGTTGGTGAACAGTGCTTTTTCCCTCCAAACATAGCATTGTGCATTTCTGCAAAAAAGTTCTTTTGTCTCATCCATCCATATTGTCCGTTGTGGAATATCCAGGTGGTCTTTTGCAAACTTGAGATGTGCAGCAATGTAATATTTTGTAGCCTTTTCCAGCTTTATGCATCTCTACTATTCTTCTTCTAAGATCATGGCTTGGTTCACATGAATAGCTGTTTCTGTAGAAGAGCAGACTTTGTCAGTAACCAAACTTTGTGTGCCTTTTTACAGGGCTGGGCACCTCCAACACACAACTCCAATCTCATCTTATTGATTGGAACACCTGACTTCTGTTAGCTTTTGGAGAAATCATTAGCCTAGAGGTTCATATAATTTTTCCAACCAAGACTCTGAATGTTTAAATGAAGCATTCAGTATTGACAAAATGTGCAATTATTTGTTATTAGTTTCAGCATATTGTGTTTGTCTATTATTGTGACTTTGATGGAGATCAGACTACATTTAATGAGTAATTAATGCAGAAATTCAAGTAATTCCAAAAGTTTCACAAACGTTTTCTTGCAACCAGCCTCTTACATGTCCAGCAACTTGTAAAATAATGACCAGATATGCATTTAAACAGCCTTGTAATTATTAGCCTAGAATAACCATGGTTGACAGCAACATTGCCCAGCAAATGAAAACAAAAACCAAATCGGACGCACGAACAGCTTTTACTTCCCGCACAAGTGGTTCATGAAAGCAAGAACATTATTAAAGGGAAATTAGGAGTCTGGATCACTTTAAAAGCCAAGAAAGAAGAGGCTTTCCCACTTCTCTCTACTCTAATATAATCGTAATACCCTTGTGGTTGAAGTGATACCTTTTTAAAAGCTTGATGTTATTAAATGTATCTAAAACACTGACCCAATTACTAGCCGGATTGCCGGCAGCAGCCTTTTTTAGGACTGTTTGTGATATGGTCTTCGCACCATAGGAGTCCTCCTAACTTTTTTCAGATTCAGGTGCTGGTTTTAGTGCCAAAGTGCTGTGTGAATTATTCTTAGATCAAAACACTTTGGAGTCCTAAAGCCAGGACCCACATGCCCATTATTTTAATAGATTTACCTAAATCGCCAAGCTAGGAGGTACTTTTAGCCTTAAAATGATGAATATGAGCAGTACATTAATATGAGCAGTAGTGCCAGAGCTAGCTAATTTAAAACACCATTTCCAGACGAGCAAGAATATATAGCCTATGTAATCTCACTAAAGCACTAGTGCAAGTTACCTATGGTCACCAAGAAAGCACAAACTCTAGATATGTACTGACCACATCTATAACAAAAGAGAAAGCTAAAACCATGAAATACCATAACCTATATGAATACTAAAGCAGAGCATAGAATGCTATGAGGTGGGAATATAATGGAATGGGACAAAGATGCAATGTGATGAGGTGGGTCTTGAGCCCTGACCACTTTTGGACATTTGTTCCACTGTGGGGCCAGTACAGGCAAGCAGCATAACTGGGAGATGTGAGCATGGAGGAAGAGGTTAGACAGTCACTTCATTAAATAAATAAGATCTTGTTGGCTTTCATTTTTATTCTTATATTATCTCAGGTAAAATAATTGTAATAAACGTAATAAATGAAACACACTGTATACTACACTGATCATTCAAGTATGAAACTGAGAACAACAAGCAGAAAAAAAACAAATGTTAAAACAAAAGCAGTGTAATCATAGTGAGACTCAAACCCAACAAGAACTTAATTATGGCAACCGTATGGCTAACCGGTGCTTTCTTCAAAAATGCTAATGAATATGATTCAGTACTAAGCAAGGTTATTCATCATTGCAATAATTATTAAGCCTCTTACATTTTTAGTTATGTATTTCAGATGCATTGCAAAAATATAAAGCACGAAGGAAAGCCTTCCTTCCATAGCCTAAGAAGGATAATACAATGCAAAATTGGTTCACCGTTTCTGCAGTGACCAAATATATTACGTTGATCCCATTATTAGATGGGATATGATAAAAAGCACATACATATGGCACACAATGTAAGCTGGGAAAGCTGTCCAATATTGTCTCAAAGACAAAATAAATTTGATATCCATGTACTGCTGCTTTACCAATTTGTAAATCTTTCAATGGCTCATGCAATTAAACTTAACAGGAATCGTGTAGCGGTTAGTCTAATTTGGGCTTGGTGCTAAGGGTAAGCTTAGGTGTTAGGGTTCGTGATCAGAGTATGGTTTAGGTTTCCGATGACTTATGGTTCAAAGGCCATTGTACCAAGATAGAGCTATTTTCAAATAATAATACTGTATTTTTATGTAATTAAAAGTTAAGTGTTAAACATTTGAAAAATGTGTATGCTGTACATCAGAAAAATGTTGCTTGATGGAGTCAAATTATGAATTTCATCAACCAATACTGTAACTAAAACCAATAATTCCCAGGAACCTCATTACAGATTTTACAATGTATTTACAGTAATTGCAAGGTAAGTGCACTTCCATTTGGTTTTATGAAAATGAAGGGGCGTCAGCATTTCTATTGTTTTTATCGGAACATTTTTAGCAGAACATCTGATGCGAAACTGCATGCATAAAGTCATATAAGAGCATTTACATTCACAATATAATGGAAAACATGGTTTAAACACATTGCTTCCTGTTACATTTAACAGCAAAATATTCAGGATATATAATGTAACCACCATGTGTGCTCTGTGAGTTAAAATGTTGGTTTATTTGTTTGTGCAGTTCCAAATGAGCTTTTCTGATTAAAGTGCAAGTTCAAGTCTCTTGAGCTTCCATTCATTACTAATGCAAAGGAAACAAATAGGCCCTGGTATAGAAAATTAGGCCTAGGCTCATACATACTATTCCCCAATAGCAGAGGTAAATAAATTTGGGTCATTCAGTAGGCCACTTTGCTCCTGATATGCAATATGTAATAAGGGTTGGGAGGACAAACTAATAGACACATGTATTTCATTAGTTATAATTAATTCAGAACACTAATAATATAATTGCCATGAGAAAGTGTCATGACAGACAGATGGACGGTGAGACTGAAAGTGTGTAATATCTATCCTGTGAGGGTGACAGCAGGGGGGAATAGTGCCCAAATCCGGCAAGGTGAGCTGTGTCCTCAGAAATAAATTATGTACCATGTCTCACGCCACTCTAAGCTACTGCTATGGTAACTTCAGGTCCGTGAATAATTAATACTACAGTGCTTGGTCTCCTGCACTGCGCCAGCCTGGAGAGAAGCTTGATTTGAGAGGCAGTCGTGCATTAAAGAGTTTTTTTTCATTCCTCCACATCTTTCGAGGAGTCTGTTAATGATCACTCAGGTGCCACTCCTCTCACGTACACTGTCAGATGATTCTGGCTCTGTGCCCCAATGAAGGAAAAGAGTGAGGGAACAAAGGAATGAGGCCTCTGCCCCCTGTGGAGCCCGCCCTCCATCCAAGCATCCATCAATCCCATGTCTCATTTGCTTTTCAAGTGAAGTCCTCTCACCTTGCACCTGGAATCAAAGCCGTCCAGTAACGACTACATTGGAGCTTACTGCTTTTCTGAATGCACCTCCAGCAGGTGGCAAGAGAACAAGAAACAAAGAAAGTCACTGAAAGTATTTTGATTTGAGGCAACTGGACATTTCCCTCACGTAGAAGCTATTATTGCGAAATATAAGAGTCAAGTATCTGCCAGTAGTTTGTTATGAAAATGAAAATGTGCGATTGCATAGCTTGCATAAACGACCAAAGGCTGCGGCCTCTACAGAGGCACTCGGAATGAGACCTGAGTATCATTCCCAATTCTGACTTCTGAACTAGTAACTGTAAAAACTCATTCTCCATGACTAACACTGCTAACCTGCAGCTCATCCAACATAAAACATTACATATAACACACATAACACAGAAAGAATGTACAAAGTGGGTTTCTTAGATTCTGTCACTGGCTTTCAATGATCCCAACATATTCTCAATGACTATTTACAAGCAATCAAGCACTGTCCTCCTATACAAAACCATCCAAGTCCCTGTGTTCCCCTTTTTAACAACAAAACTTCCCTGTCTGTTGATGTGCCAGGTTGAGTATGTTCCTGAAGTAAGAAGTTTGCTGTTACCAAAAGGAGAATTGTCAATATGATGGGCTTTCATCTAATGTGGGAGAGCTTCTGATGTTTTCAAAGGGCCAGAAGCCAAAGAGCGTTGGTGATGCAACAGTTTTCCTTCCTCACAATGGAAACCTCAACTCAACCCATCTGTAACAGATAAGTTAGGGATGGAACATCTCCCAGTGGTGGGAATTGAAAGCTAAAACTTTCAAAAATCAGGTGCCAAAAATCTGGCTGCAACAAAAAGACAAGGGTTAAATGCATGAAATGCAATACATTCCTTTGTCTCAGCGTAGACAGGAATTTTCTTTTTATTCCTAAAGTCCCGCTACTTGTAAGTGAGCATAGAGTAGAGACCTAATTTGCATTTGTGTGAGGTCATAATCATCTCTGTCAGTGCTCACATTTCTTTCCAGCACTAGGATTTCAGTGGAGCAAACCCCAGTGCGGGGTACTGGCTGCAACAGGGAAGAGCTGAGATGCTATTGGCTGACTTCAGACCACGCCAGAAAATGCAGCCATCATTCCCTGGACTAGAGCTCAAAAACCCCATTTTGACCAAATGGTATATTGGCATCAAAATGTATGTGTGGTTCTTTGTAACTGACATGTGCCTCAGGCAAAGGAGAACTGTTATTGCTTCAGCAATAACCCAAGCTTGTTTCATCTACAGACAAAGTAAATAAAACAACACAGGGCTCATTTTTTCTGAAAGAAAAGAAAAGAAAAAGATATACTGTATATATCTGACAAGAATTCACGCAAATGAGCATTTACTCTTCATATGTACAGTCATAATCATAGCATTTAGGTTTATTTTGGTACCACAGCAACAGAGAGAAGTTAACTCTAAGTCACCCTATGTTAAATTAAAATATTTAGTGTAACTTCCTGAATATTTTCTTTTACACATTGATTTGACAGCCTGAAACACTCGAACAATACAGTCTACAGCAGTGCACTTCAGCCTGCTGGGTGGGGGTGGTAAAATCTGTGGAGTTTGAATATTGATTTCAATATGCTATTATCTGTGCTAATGTCTACTCTGTGTAAGCTTAGAGGATCTGAGTTCGCAAGATTATCACAAGGAGAGAGAGAGAAAGAAAGAGAGAGAGAGAGAGAGAGACCACTTTACTAAAAACAAGTATGTTCACAACCAGATCTTGGCAAGATTCACTTTAATAAATTAAATCTGTCATTCAGACCTTCCACGGGATGCCCCATAACCATTTGGTTTTTAAATCTGTGGGCTGAGAAAACCTAACATACAGGCTAACACTTGGCCTACCGAGTCATGTTTATTGGGAAGGTCTCTGAGTCATGTTTGTTTGGATGTTCTTTTGCATTGAAAAAATAGCCAATACCATATTCTGTATGTCCAGTTAATTCACAATAGAGCGTAGGGAAGAGAAATTAAAATAACTGGCAGGTCTAACACTCAGTGAAATGGGAAAAGATGCAATCTAAATGCAAGGCATTGTAAAGGTAGACATGTTGCTTTTCGATTCATTTTTCCCTTTTTGCCAAGGGTTTTGAAGCCACAAACCCTCCAGAGAAACTGTAGGATGCTTCTCTGAACAGTTAAACAATGTTTCCTCACCTCATCAGATATACATAGCTTTTATTTTTCAGTTTTGAGAAGAAATATACTCTTCTCCTGTTATTCCATACTGACATTCACATGTACCGTAGTAAGCTGGGTATTTCGTATTTTTATTAAACCCCAGTTTTCAAGAATTGACCTGTGTGAAATATTTTATTTTGAACCGTCTTTATTTTCATCACCGGGGAACTGCTCGCTGAACTACAGGATAATGTCTGGTATCCCTAGCATTTTACATTCTTTCCGAACGATAATGGGGTTGCCTGGAGTAAGCAGAGGGGAAAGAGAGTGTTTTCATTTAAAACTGCCCAAAAAGATGAATCACAAAAAGCCATGTACACACACACACACACATACTGTATGCAAGCACACAAATACACACACCATTTTATAGGCATGGAGCCAGATTTTTTTATTTTTTTCCTTTTACTTTCTGAGTAAGCATTTTTCAACTTTTACTTTTTATCCTTTTTTTGTTTCCCCACAATGTACTGTAGATTGCCCGGTTGTATTTTCAATCCCAACTCATCTTTGGATCCTTTTATGCTGCATTTCTCCAGTGGAGCTTAACTGCCAGAGTAGGAGGAGTATACGTCATGCATAGTGAATCTTAACCAGAGTAGCCTTTTGCATGATGGGAAATGGGCAGGCCCACAGACTGGCAAATTATGCACCTCCCTGCAGGCAGGACTGGCACATTTGTTTATTCCAGAGCATGGGGGCATATGGCTACACTGAAATCCAGTGAGAAATTAACTTGTATATAAAATGCAAGAGAGTATTGACCAGAGCAGTCGTATCAATGTTGTTGTTAAAAATCCATAAATTACAATTCACTTTTTTTTTCTTTTCTTTTTTTGCTGGGCATCATGTGTGGATGGATGTTTTGCTAACAGATGTCATTGCTTTTCTTTAACTTTATTCCCTCTGCACTGTTGGAGTCATCTGATTTCAAAATTTCCTCAATACTGCCTCACAATCATTGACATCCCAGATATCACACAGAAAACAAATGTATGATGTATTTTCTCTTCTTAAAAGTTTTAATATACTGTTATGTTATATGATATGTATCTTACCTTTTTAGTCATATTGTTGTTTCTCCAAAAACTTATTTTTAAATAAAACAATTATACAGGCCAAATCAAATGAAACTAGACTACTAACCACTAAGTTAAACTAATGTCTGTCATTTTTATGTTTAAGGGGTTGTAAAAAAGAAACTAAACTTTGAACATTCACACCCTAGGCCTCAGCTAGGCTTTGGGTTCACCAACAAAAAGTCACATTCAGTGGTGAGTAGGGACATCTTTTTGCTCACATGCTCACAACTGAAAACAAAAAAAGGACTACAGCAGGCCTGTTGGCTCAATCTAATCAATCAAACTTTTTATTGCCATTGCGGCTATAAAAACACAATGATACACACTGGCAGGGCCAAGGAAGATCCCCACCTCGGGGACACTGGTTAAGCAATGCTCAGCATTGTTTTCATGTTTATGTGAGTCAAGCCAGGATAATTCAATAACACACAAAGTGCAAAATCCACATTCAAATTTTAGGCCAACAGAACTCTTGTGTGGATGTCCCTGGAAAGCAGAAGATTTAAGTGTTTGACTTCTGGGGTCATTTTAAGTGGAGGTTCTATGTGGAAAGCAAAAGAGAAAAATGTGGATTGCCCTTGAGAAGAGAATGAATCAAATTCAGGTCATTATTCATAAATGACTTGTAAGACTGTTGTACCAGCTAGAAATTATACTGAGCATGTGCATTTATACAAGTTTCATGTAAAACATGTACAGTCCTTCCTTATGTGGCATACATGCACACACAAATGCAAGCATTTACAGGCATGCATGCACGCGTACACCCAACATACATGTACACTATGTTGTCAGAATAATAATAATAATTTAAAAAAACATGTTTCTTGTGACATACATGGTACTTGGCATTCTTTATACAGTAAACCAGTGTTTGATTTTGATTTGATCACTTTGTTTTTACTGTCATCACAAATAAAAGTGAAATGTGAGAACATAATGTTTGGGACAAAGACATATTTTTTATGATCTGTCTCCACAATTTAAGATTTGTAATGTGTAATGAAACAATTCACAGTTGGTTAAAGTGCACATGCTCTACTTTTATTTAAGGGTATTTTTATACATTTTGGTTTCATCATGTAGAAATTACAACACTTTTTCTACATAGTCCCACCCATTTCAGGGTGCCATAATGTGGAAATCACAGGGAGTTTCTGATTAATCAGGTGTGTTCAGTTGCTTCCTTAGTGAAGGTATAAGACAGCTTTCAATATCTAATTTTGATTCTAGCCTCTTGATTGCCTTTGGAATCTTTTACTGGCATTTATCAGCATAAAGACTAGAGATGTGCCAATGATAGTCGAGGAAGCCATTATGAGGCAGAGAAAGAAGAAAACAAAACAGTCAGAAACATAGGCCAGACCTTGCTGGAATCAACTGTTTGGAACATCATTAAGAAGAAAGAGCTGTCTCACAAATCAGAAACACTCTTCAGGAGGCAGGCCTGGATGTGTCAGTGACTGCTGTCCACAGAAAACTTCACAACCAGAACTACAGAGGACACACTTCAAGATGCAAACCACTAGTTAACAACAAAGAAAGGACGACAGGCTACAGTTTGCTGAGAAGCAGCTAACAGAGCCAGAGTTCAGGAAGAAGGTCTTGTGGATAGATGAGACCACTTGTATCAGAGTGATGGCAAGAGCGAAATGTGGAGGCCAAAAGCAACGGCCCAAAATCTAAAGCACCCCCCGCATCTGTGAAACAACTTGGTGGTGATGGTGGTGGGGGGGGGGGGGTGTTTGACATGTATGGCTGCCACAAATACTGGCTCACTTGTCTTCATTGATGATGTAGCTGCTGATAGCAGCAGCAGAATAAATTACGAAGTGTACAGAAGCATCTTATTTGTTTAAGGTCAAGCAAATGCCTCCAAACTGATTGGATGGCCCTTCATCCTACAGCACGATACTGCTACAGAAACAAAGAAGTTTTTCAAAGCTAAGAAGCAGAAAAGTCTTGACTGGCCAAGCTGAATATGTGTTTTCTATGCTTAAGTGAAAACCTAAGGCAACCAGTGCCCAAAACAAGCAGGAGCTGAAGATGGCTGCAGTACATGCCTGGCAGAACTTCACCAGAGAAGACATTCAGCACCTGGTGATATCTTTGGGTCACAGACGTCAAGCAGTCATTGTATGCAAAGGACATGCAAAGTACTAAACATGACTAATTTCATTTACATAAAATGAATATGTCCCAAGCATTAGGATGCCCTGAAATGGGGGGACTATTTATAAAAAAGTGCTGGAATTTCTACATGGTGAAACTAAAATATATAACAATACCACCTGTGAATTATTTCATTACACATCTGCAATTGTGGAGCACAGAGCCAAATCATGAAAAATATGTCTTCGTCCCGGAGCTTACTGTAATTTGACAATGTGACAACAAAGTTGGTGATGTAAATTTGATTATCACTGAGAAAGAATAAACCTTTAATAAAAAATTGTAATTCATTTTAAAGGTAATCTAAGAAGTTCTGTCATGCTTTTAATTGAGGGTATAGTCCCTTTTTTTAAAGAATCGTGTCAATATCAAAGTACAAACATGGTGCTAAGTCAACAGAATAAAAAACAAGTCACAGTGAAATGCCCCTCATTTACTTGATGTGCGCTTAGCAGTACAAACTGATAGTGAATGAAATTAAAAAGTAAAACCTTGCTTTGAAAAGTTTTTCATCTATATTATTCCATTCTCCAATCCATATAACTACCCATGGAAGTGTTCGCTTTGCCAGTCATTAGACTATAAAGACTGAAACACAGTGCCAGCTTCACCTTCAGCTGAACCCATTGAAGCATCAGCTGTGGTAACCAACTTAATACATTTTTTCTTAAGGTCAGGTAAGAAATAGATGTGTGGTGCTCATTAAATTACAACAAAGAATGTACATATTTTGTACACATTTATGCATGTTTTATTAAGTGACATGTAATTGCTTTAATAGTCAAATAACAGCATTCGGCAGGATGTGAAATAATAGCTTTGATTAATCCACCTTGAAGGGAGGGGATGGGGGAGGGTGGAGCAAAACACAGGAAAGGCCTTTGAAATAACATTGTAAACTTTCAACAAAAGTTATTTTGGACTTACCTTGACGTTAATCCTCGGATGATTATCTCTTGTATTCACTGCATTTCTCTTTAATTTCCCCATCGTCAGAGAGCCTTTGAACTACTGACGGAGTTCATCTTAGAATAAAACAAATTATGCCAATTACGTTAGTGAGTGGATTCTATTGTGGGAGTCATAGCAGCAGTGTAATCGTATTCATGACAACTCTTCAGGTACCTTTGATCTTTTTGTATTTGAATGAGAGCGATAGGTCTCTGCTGGTACCTTAAAATCACAATGGAACATATTCATAAGCGTCCACTGATGAGCTGTTATCTGTTTACATAACCTTGTACCATTTCTTAAATTTATTTTTGTGCATGCTGTCCTTTTTTAAATTAGTGCTGTAATTTGCATTAGTCATCTAACATATTTTGTGGTATTTGTCCGAACAGCATAAATACATACACCTGAATACTGAGTTGCAGTCTGAATATAAATACCATCGCACGTATGTGACAAACATGTTCAAATGCTAGTCATCACTCTGTTGTGGGTTTGTGGATCCATTGAGGGATGTTTGCATCTAGACCACTAAGCACTTTTTCTGAATCTTATTTTAAGACAATTCCTGACTGAAATATTAGTAATTTGTAGATACAATAATAGAATGTAAGTGTAAGGTGGGGGCCACCTGACCTAGACCAGAAACATGAATCTGATCTTGATCTGAAATTCAACTGTGACGCGAAACCTTATTTTATTATGTGTCTCTTATCAAAACATTATCCAAACCTCACGTATCAATGAAGATACCGGCCTGAAAATATTGAAGTGGGTCATATCAGGGTAGAATGATTATATGAAACAGCACTGGCAATCCTTTCAGTAGCTTATAGAAGTGGTCACCATATATCGGCAAGTCAGTAGTTGATGGCAGAGTAACTATTGATTTTCTGTTGAGGCCTACGTATAACACAGCTTGTTCTTTGATAGAAACATTGGGGCCTTTTCAAAACTTCATAGCTCTTTCTTTCTTTTTTTCAAGAGGTGGGGATCCATCTAATTTCTATATATTCAAAAGAAGCAAAAATACTATTAATAACATGGAAATGTTTTCCCCATGATGGAGAAGGACAGTTTTTTTAATGTACTTTATATTTTGTAGATCATCTTGTTTCAAGACACAAGCTCTAGTGATAAGACAAAATGAATTGTGAAAGTTATGACAAGTAATGCCTTTTAATTCATTATTCATTTAATTTATTGCTTGAGCTTTACTTTGATTAATTTTACCACTTTGTCAAAGGACCTTAGCCCGCTTTTCAATCAACAGAGAATAAGTCATTGCACGCAGGCAGTGAATTATCTTTGCTGAATATTTGGAAGAACATTTGGTTTTATGATCTTATTGAAGTTATGAGGAGAAAGTCTGTTGATTTTGAGTCTGTTTTAATTTTGGGTAATACTTATGCCTTAACCTTGCACAAACTTTTGTTATAAATAGCATTGTGCTCTATGTGGTAACATTTAATTTCATGCTTGGAATCACACATTATAAACACAAAAATATTTATCAAGACCCCCAATGTGAATGAGTTTGCCCTGCATAGTGTTTAATTTAAAATGCTTTTCTCAAATTCCATGTTTTTGTACTCACATATTTCACATGTCTGTTCTAAACAAAATGTTGGTCTCGATTATGGTGTTGTAGTCTGTATTCCCGGTCACTTGTCTCCCCAGTACTGTCTCTGTGTCTGTGTTCCCTGAGCTGCTTCACTCCCCTGTACTTGTGTGATTTCACTATTCGGGTGGTTCCGGGTTTTCGTGGTTTCCCCCCTTCTTTCCAGTCTCGCTTTACTTACTTCCTGCTTATTTCTAGTTTTACTAATTTCTACTAACCCCTACTAACTTATAGATTGTAAAGTACTAACCTCACTAATATACTAACATGTGAATATTACTAATGGACTAACACACACTAGTTTTGGGTTTTTGATAGTTTAGATCACTATACTAATACATTAACCAGTCTCCCCTTTTCCATGCTGCGCTGTAGCTCCGCCCCTTTTCTTTCTAGCCTGCTCTAACGCTGAGTTCTGCAATTGCCTGCACCTGTCTCTTGCTCTGACTGCACCTCTCTCTCTCTGCATGTGTTTTACCTGCTTCACCCAGGCCGTCTATTATCATTGTTGTCTATGTGATTCCAGTCCGCGTTTTGTCAGTCCCCTGTCATTGAATTAGTTTTCCTAATGTTCTTCACCTGGATGTTGTTTGTTACTCCTCCCTCACTCACTTAACCCCTCCTTGATTGTTACCTTCCCCAGTGTATAAATGTCAGTCTTTTCCACCAGCTCAGAGTCAGAACGTTGATCGAATTCATTGTGCTGATTATTAGTAAGCCTTTGTCTATCGAGATTCCTGCGACACCCCTTTGCCCGACTTTGAGTTTGCCTGCCCCTTTTGGTTTTGTTTGCTTCTGGTTTGACCTTCGCTTTGCCTTGACTTCTGTTTTGCCTGTCCCTTTGTACCTTCGCCATTCTGATCTCCTGGTTTTTGATTTTTTGCCTGTCTTTTCACTATTCTTTTGGAAACTCGATTCGGCACCGTCCTCTCTCTGATTACCTGGCTTCGAACCTCGGACTGATTAAAGACAACGTTTTTTTTTGGATTTCCCTGGTCTGCGTGTGGGTCCTTACTCAGAACATCACAAATGGAGTCACAGAAATGAAGAAAAATATATATTCTTGCTTCTGCATAAATTCAGTCACACAGTTTCCATAGCTCATATTGGTGCAAATCAACAGCTGATCAAAAACAGAAATGAGAAAAGTGCCCCAGAACACCAGTCTCTCTCTCTCTCTCTCTCTCTCTCCCACCCACCTACACACACACACACACACACACACCATATTTTCAGGCCTGTATTGCTTTGTCCTTTTACATTTTATTTATTCTTTAATGAATTCAGCCATTCATTTCATTGTTGGATTTTTTTTCCTGACAGGTTTAAATGCTGAACTGGTACAATTTAATTAGAACCATTATGAACATATGCATGAACCAAATCTGATATACAATGTAATCTTCTGCACTGTGTGTGGAATATGAAATGCAATATGAATACTGATACTGAGTCACAGCACCATTCCAAAGATTTAGAAAACAAGTTCTTAAATATTGGAATAGATTTCCAATTCTAATGAGAATGTATTGAAATGGATTTTACCCATTCATCAGCATGGCTAAAGCAAAATCTTCCCTTGGTGACCTGGATTTGGGGAGTGGGTCAGACGAGGAGGAAGCGTGAAGTCTGGAGTCATAAAGAACACCCCCTACTTTGGCGAAGATTGCCAAAATTTGGCATCTGTGCGAAAGGGGTTAAGAAAATTATTTTCTTTTAACATAATGTTGTTGCATACCAGTGCCATTGTGTGCATTTCATACCATATAACCATAATTGTAATAGCTGACTTCAAATGAAGTGTATAATTTTCATTAAAAGTTGCTATTTCATGTGTCTTTAGGTTAGGAACGTTTTGTGGATTCATGTACCATTCCCATACTCGTTGGATTTTTTTGGTGTTTATGGACATGATTAATTTCTTTATCTAAGATTGTCAGGTAGATAATCGCTACATCATTAGTAGAAATAGTCAGAGACCCCCTAATTTTGAGGAGTTAGTAAAAAAAATTGAAAATCTGACCTGAATATTTTTCTCATGTCTGGTGATAAGGGGCTGCAATCTGTTAATGATGCTAAAAAGGTTACTGCCTTATTGCTTTTTGGTGTGAGCTTTGGCTGAGACACATGCTTGACATAACACATCACACATTCAGTATTCTGGAATGAAATGTTGTGCAGTAGATTTTCATTATGGTAAGAAAAGCAGAGGTCCCTGAATTCTATTTGCCTATTTTTAGATTCAGAATGTGAGAGTGCCTGGTATTGACAGACAAGAGGTTGTGCAACATAGGGGTATGTGTATTTATTTATTTATATATACTGAACCTTTATTTATCCAAGGTCAACTGAGAGCTCAGTTCTTTTTTGCAGTGATGACTTATGGAATCAAAGTGGCTAGGCTTGCAAGGGACTGTGTAACCTATCAGATCTAATCAATAGGTGTGTTTTTAAATCAGTTGCCAAAACCTTAAAATCCCCCAGTTTGTTGAAGAATTGTTCATTTATACACCATTGTAAGGCCTGATAAAAACACAACCATGCATGAAATTCTTCTCCTAGAAGACTTCAACTGGTGTAGAATAGTCATACTAATGCTTGTAGGAATGACAGGACCATGTCAAAATTCCACACACCACAACAAGCTGGGATTTGCGAGGTTCTGCACACAAGCAATTTCAGGAGGGAAAAGCATCAGCGAAAGGATTATCCCAGTTCCCCTGAAGGCAGCCTTAAAATCCACCATTATCCATCTATCAGGCTCATTCCCACCAGCTTTGAGCTTGTGTGTATGCGTTTCGTCAATCCGCCATAACGCTCGCTGAACATCACAAATTCATGGGCTATACGTAAAGCTCTACCTTTTCTGACAGCATAGACAAGAATTAAGGATCTTGTGATTACTGTGAACACAAATTAATGCAAACTAATGCAGCATTCAAAGTAATGTTTGCAAGGGGTCCCCAATCTCTTCTGGCAGAAACCCATTGGCCTTGTTACAGGAATTATTTATGTTCTCATCTGCAGTTCATAACTTTCTCCAGAGGGGGCAATATATTCTGTCACTAACCACAACTGATAACAGCGTTGCTATTCAATATATGTTACACTACATTTTACATTGCATTCATTTAGCAGACACTTTTCCAGAGCAACGTTCAATGTTGGACAACAGAATCAGTGCATTTGCCTGATTTATATGAGTTATAGCAACATTCTCATACATTTGAGTATGAATGTAAAACTATTACATAATTGACAAAAAACTACAGCTCTGAAGAAAAGATCTAGAGAAGTTATGGTTGGTGACCAACATAGCCATCTTGAACTAGTGCTAAAATGACCTTGTTACTGAAAAGAGCTCACAAAACAATCAATTTTCCTGGTCAATTTTACTACATTGACACATTTTCTTTACCTTTTTCCTTTATACAGTTGGATACATTTTAGGTATTCACAAAATATACCTGATTAACAGAATATGGCTTGCTCGGTCATACACCATGGCTTCTCCAACAGTGTTTCTTATTAACATCCTCCTTTTACAAATCAGGTTCCAGTTTTTACTCACATATTGAGGCTCCATACGTATGCACTGACAAAGTAAACAAGTGTATTCTAACACACACACACACACACACACACACAGACACACGCACACAATATAAATGAAAATCGATGCCAACAACAACAAAGCCAGAGTTAAAATGGGCTGTTTATCTCCCTGGGGAGTAGATTAATCAAGCTATGAGCTATCCTGCATTCCAAACTGCCAGTCACAGGAGTCAGTGATGAGTCTGCTGTAGATTCATTAAATGATGATTTGGCTCAATGTGTCTCGTGCCTCACATTATTCTAATCCCTGAGATAGAACTGGCCCTCAGGTGAAACGCATTTGGCTTCCCCTTTTACTTTGAATCAGAGCAGGGGGAGGTTCAATCAGATAGCCAATAACAGCTCAGCTGTGGAAGTATAAACATGCATAGGTAGCTGAAACACCCATTTTTCTCAATTCTTTTTATATCGCATTTCAATCATATATGTGATTGGTACTGTGAAAGGTCACGTTAGTATCCGCCTGTGCAAACTAAATTAATTTTGTCTATTAGATGACGTACAACAACTCTCTCTCTCTGAAACTCCAGTCATTCTCTTTTGCTGTTACCTAAATATGTGAGTTTGCAAATGTTACTGAATAAACATCAGGTAAACAAACCAGTTGTATTTTTTATCTTGTTCATGAAAAAATGAAGACATTAACCTGAGGACATACCCCTCAGACAGGTTTTTGTGTGGCTTTTGGGTCCAAACAGGAGTAGCCAGAAAACAATCTGAACTGAGTGAGATTCATGTTCATCAAAATGTACTTGTTTCTATTTCATGTTCAGACAATTTAAATAATTTATTGTTTATTGAACTTTGGCTTGTGCCAACTCTTGCACAAAGTTCCCTTGTCTTCAACTTCATTGTATGGCTTTTTACTGTGTATGGAGACTATATAATTGGGCTATTCATATAAAATTTTCTAAAATTTTTCTTTGGGGAATATTCCACCTTATACATTTTTAAATGGTAAATGGTAAATGGACTGCATTTATATAGCGCTTTTATCCAAAGCGCTTTACAATTGATGCCTCTCATTCGCCAGAGCAGTTAGGGGTTAGGTGTCTTGCTCAAGGACACTTCGACATGCCCAGGGCGGGGTTTGAACCGGCAACCCTCCGACTGCCAGACAATCGGTCTTACCTCCTGAGCTATGCTAGGTTTTTAAACTTCAATATTGTATTATACATAACGTAATTCAGGCCTTGCTGTAGGTTTTCTATGGGATTTAGATCTGGACTCATTGCTGACCAGTCCAGAACAGCCCAGCCTTTCTTCTTGAACCATGCCCAGGTACATGTGAAGCATGTTTAGGGTCATTGTTCTGCTGGAAGACCCATGACCTTGACCGTCTACAGGATCTTTGGTCAGTTTTATAATGTTACAATAGTAAAGTTTTAGGACGCTGTAGCTCTGTAACATTTTAATCTGGTAACAGCTAAACAACTGCTGAAGCAACCACACTAAAGCTTCTTCATAAACTTCACATTCTAGTTATTATCAGTTGCTCATAACACAGTGCAGAAATAAATATCTAAACAAAAACATGTTTTCAACATTACAAAAAGTCTTACTTTTGCATATAAAGCCCAGTCTATAAGTCATGAATTAAAACTTGCAAAATCTGCTGTTACGAGTTGGGGCTGCATAACACTGTCGCAAAGCAAGGCCCGCAGGTGGCAGGCAGACATGGTCAAGAATGGGATTTGATTATCTCAGCCAATTTTATAGAATTTGCAAAGGACAGGAGAATTTGAAAGGGCACAGCTGTGTAAGCAATTAGTTAAGTCTACTGGGCAGAATACAATTAACAAAGGCACTCATTTCCAAGTGGATGGGACTTTCACTGTAGTTGTTGTATCGCAGTGACTGGAACTTGATGGGCAAGAAGTTGTTTCTAATGATGAAAGCTCACAGCTCCAGTGTCTCAGCAGATGGTGCCCAGTAGATTCTTAAACTGCTCTCACATCTGTGCCCTGTTATTTACATAATCTGTCTGGGCTCTAAACCTGCCTCAGAGAGTAAGCGGACTGCAGTTCTCCTCAGACTGTGGTTTGTACACCATCGAGACAGACTGACCACCTTCGCTAATCCTGGCAAACATACCATATTAACGAGGCCGATCACTCCCATCGACCCCATGGGATACCAGACGTCCTGGCCATCTGAAACCTCTTCTACACCCCTTAGTGTGTGAGGATAAAATGGATTTGCATTTGTTCGGTACTTTGCAGGGTACATTTTAAAACTTTGGCCTGAGATTTGCTTTCTGCAGTACATTTGACCAGACATCATGAAAATAACTACAACAATATTGCTTCGTCATTGGATTGGATTCGTCAGCTTTTAATGGTATTTGTGTCTTGGGTTTGCATGAAAGGTAGATGTATCCCACTCCATTTTTGGCAAATGACTAGATCTCTTTCCCTTTCTTACTCTTTCCAGGTTTTCATATCAAGCCTTTGGCTCTCTGTGGAGACTACAGGGTATTGCTAGAGGAGCTTTTTCTCTGCATTGGAGATTTGGGGATGGTGAACATTCCTGTCTTTCCCGGCACTGACTCTGCATCATTGGTTCAAATACATCAACACATCATTACTTAAATGTCTTCTTGGCAATTATGTTACATACCAAAAAATATCATTTCAGCCCCCACTCAAGGGGAAGACTTGAGACTGGAGTGCGCTCCTGGCCAAGTGGACATTCATACCGATTGAAAAAAAGGACCAGAGCATCTTGATCAGATCCTCAGCATTATGACTTTAAAATCCCCGGTCTCTCAAAAATGGCTCATTCTTTTTGTGTTCTACATGTCTCATGTTAATCTTTACTAACATTTTTATGCATTTTTATTAACTAAGCATTTTCATTTTACAGAAGGACCTCTACTTACGGGACCCTACTTACGGGCAAAAGATTTAATGTGATGCTGGACAAATCTTACATTTCAAACGATAAAAGCTCTTTACCTAAGCACCGTGTAGTTGCTGTTAATGTATTATTTTGCTGAAATTATATGTACTTGCAAATATGATCTATAACCACTCTGAAATGCCCCCCCCCCCCAGCATACAGCATATATGTGCTGTAACAATGCAACAGTCGACATACAAGGTCTAATTAATTTTTGTGACCTGAACATTCATACGGCATGATTGTAGGGTAAGACCTTATTACAACAACGATACCAGTATGCTGACATCATTGAGATAATACTTTGGATACAACCTCAATGAATTGGAAACTCTGTTACATGCTATACATCAATGGCCCCCAACATTCTACTCTGTGAAAAGCTGCTTCCAACTAGGAACGACATTTTTTCAAATGTCTCGCCAACAATAAAAATTGAAATAGAAATTAAATTTTAAGACATCACATAAAGGTTTGAGGCAAACAGTCTTCCTCTTCTTCACCCACTTCTAACAGAGAGAATCAGCCAATCAGCCAGCCAGCATCTTATTGATCAGAAAACGTAATCAAGATGCATGTGATAGAGAGGCATTTCCCCCCACACTGTTTTCAAGGACCAGTATCTCTAAAAATGAAATATATTCTTATTTGAATAGCATCTAAAACATGTTACTGGATGTCCATTTTGTTTGTTGCATCCACTTAATTGGTAGGGAAAGTAAAGCTATACTGCTCTTGCTAAGGATTAATGTGTCTGACGCGTCCTAAATTTGTGTTACTGAAGCAATTTTGTACATTTTTTTTTCATTAAAATTCAGTGTAGACTCTGTTCCAGGAGTATTTAAGAGAATGTTAATTGGAACAAGCACTCAATTCATTGAATGTGTTAGCTGGAATTATACAGTTCTCTTGCCAGATGTCTCAGTGTCTTAATGCATATTTCAAACCCCATAACATTCTGGGACACAAACGCATCCTGGATTGCACTGTCCCCTACAATAAAGACAGGGTAAATGCACATTACGCTGAGTATCATAAAAAATGATTTAATCCCTTAGATGACTAAGCAAGTGCTTACATGCTGCATGTGGCTTTTTACTGCTACCATCACTCCTTGTTGATTTTGCACAACACATTCCTTTTGTTTAAAGTGAGCTTTTCTTTTTAAGTGACATGGGTCTAGCATACTGTAACTAAATGGAATTGTTACGGATGCAAATCTGGCACACAACCAAGCATGCTTTGTAGAGAAGTTGCCTATTTGAAAAATGCAATTGGCAGTGAGAGGAGAGGGGAAAAAATGTAATTCTATTTTTATAACGATTCATATAAAATAGTGTCAGGAGGTAGGAGGAATTTATTTTTTATTTACAGTGAAGCAATAGACTGTGTAGTTGAAGGGTGTCCAGACTTATCCAAAAAGGGCTAATGTGGGTGCAGGTTTTTGTTTCAGGGGTGTTGTACTGCTGGACCAAAACAAAAAAGGGCAGGAGATACCTTTTTTGGAAATCCACAGAAAATGACATTGTAAGAATAATAAGTATTAATAGAATTATTAATATATATGAATATAAAAAAATAATTCTATTAATACTTATTATCGATACAATGCCATTTTCTGTGGATTTCCAAAAAAGGTATTATTCCCCAATTTTCTGAACTTTGTACATTGTGTACTTGTCCTTCATATTAATCTTTTGATCATTGCAGAGGATCATTACATGGCCAAGGACCATTGCTGACAATGGTACATAATTCTCTGTTGGACATCATCTACTCATTGTAATGTTTTATCCACCACAGATACAATCCCTGCCGGGAATTCAAGCAGCCAGTCTGCTGCAAGGGTATATGTTTTTGCATTCGTCACTCTTGGCTTGCCTGGTTGACTGTAATTAAACTGCTGTTTTAATTTAGTTGCTTTCCATCAGTGCGGTGCTGACACAGGCAATCAAACGTTCAACCCACGCCTCTCCAATTCAACTCATTTGCTGCAGAACAATTGAATTTTGAATCCAAATCAATCAGTGTAGGCTTGGGATGTTGCTAAATTAACAGATTTTAGAACAGGACTAAAAAAGGCACCATTCAATAGCGAAGTTAATTCTGAGCTTAATTTCTAGCGGTAAAATATGATTTCTGTAGTTCGCTGCCAAGCTAGTCTCTTTTACTGAGTGAGTGAGGCTTGTTCTGATAAAAATAAAATTTAGCACTGTCAGTATAAAACATAAAGGTTGTTGAGACATCACAAGCATTGGCTTTCAACTGCTTTTTTTTTTTTTTAGAAAAAAAGGTATAGGTCTGAGGTTGTATATAAAATGACAAAAGAAGGCTCTGTCATGGTCATTAATATGGAATCGGTCCTCCCTTTACTGCTGTAACAGCCTCCACTTTTCTGGGAAGGCTTTCCGGTAGATTTTAGAAAATGGCTGCAGGGATTCGGTTCCAGTCAGCAACAAGAGCATTAGTGAGATTGGGCACTGATGTTGGGCGTAAGGCCTAGGTCACAGTCAGCATTCCAATTCATCCCAAAAGTGTTTGATGGGGTAGAGGTCAGGGCTCTGCACAGGCCAGTCAAGTTATTCCCCACCAACCTCAGCAAACCACTTCTTTATGGACCTTGCTTTGTGCACGAGGGCATTGTCATACTGAAACAGGAAAGGGCCTTCCTTAAATTATTGCCAAAAAGTTGGAAGCGACAATTCTCTAGAATGTCATTATATGCTGTAGCATTAAGATTTCCCTTGAATGGAACTAAGGGGCCTAGCCCAAACCATGAAAAACAGCCCCAGATCATTATTCCTCCCCTACCAAACTTTAGAGTTGGCACTATTTGTGTCAGTGCAGGTGGCACTATGCATTCCAGCAGATTCATCTGTCAGACGACCAGTAGTGACGTGTGATTCATCACTCCAGAGAATGCATTTCCCCTGCCCCTAAGTCCAATGGCGGTGTGCTTTACACCACTCCAGTCGACGCTTGGCATTGCACATGGTGATCTTTGGCTTGTTAACGGATGCTCAGCTATGGAAATCCATTTCATGAAGCTCTTGATGAACAGTTCTTGTGCTGACATTGTTTTCAGAGGTGGTTTCGAAATCTGTAGTGAGTATTGCAATCGAGAACAGGTGATTTTTATGCGCTATATACTTCAACACTCGGCAGACCCATTCTGTGAGCTTGGGTTGCCTACCGTTTCGCAACTGACCTGTTGTTGCTCCTAGACATTTCCACTTCACAATAACAGCACATACAGTTGACTGGGGCAGCTCTAGCAGCGTAAAAATTTGACAAACTGATTTGCTGGAAAGGTGGCATCCTATGACAGTGCCACGTTGAAAGTCACTGAGCTCTTAAGTATGACCCATTCTACTGCCAATGTTTGTCAGTGGAGATTGCATGGCTGTATGCTTTATTTTATGCACCTGGTAGAGATGGGTGTGCCTGAAACAGCCAAACCCACTAATAAGAAGGGGGGTCCACATACTTGTAGTGGAATGTAGTGTACCTTTTGCCAGTAATGGCATCTTTTAGAAAATTTAGTTTTAATCTGGATTTTGATTCCCTCTGGTGAGCTTTCACATAACCTGGCCCCCTCCACAAGAAAGTCCTTAAATCATGTCCAATCTATTTTCTCTCCCTCTTTCACAGATGCAACATCGATACTCTTTCCTGCACCAAATTCTTATCTGTTTTATTTATTGGACGAATAATTTCTACTTCTCAACCTTTTTGAATATAATAAAGCTCCAATTACATGCAAGACTGTTAAACCTCTAACTGTAAGAGTCTAAGTGTCTTTTCATTGTTCATTCTCACGCTTGTGAAAGTCCCCCTTGTCCTTTTAGCCAGTCGTCATCATGCAGTTGTTAGTGATCTTATTCAGAATCTGCAAAAGCCCACCTCTTCCTCCACCCACTCTGCTTCAGAGAAGTGAAACATTTACTGTGAGATTTTTCTCACAGTTGAAAGCTTCATTATCTACCCACACTGTTTGACTCTTGTTTGGCAGGCCTTTGTTAACTGCTGAGTGTTCTGAGCTAATGGCTGAGCTTTTCTGTTCCAGCTCTCCTGTGCTTTCTGGTCCTTTATTGGTTGTCGATACTTGTCTCAGCAGATCCTCTCAGACAATTCCTGCCTTTGCGATAGAATCCTGCAGTCAGTGCCACAGTCATTGTGAAACACAAAAACATACTTGTATCGACTGCAACAATCCTCATCAACTCAAGGTTTACTATAATATGTGGGAACGTAACTAGTAAAATTGTCTTTCATGCAACACAACCACACTTGCAATCAGTATTCTTACATGTCCACATTCATTCCAAGTAACTTATTTGAAATTACTAGTTTTGATGAAGTCAAAACAACAGGCCAAGAAACAGAAAGAACTCAGACTGCCTCAAAAACTTGCAAACTAATTTTCAACATTTTCAGATACTGGCCTTCAGTACAGATGCTACACTGTTGGCATCTCGCATTCAGCCAGTCAGTGTCAAATGGCTGTGAAATGACCAACCATTTGAAAAGCGCTCTATTCACAATGCCAACACAAAGCCAGTTTGTTCATTTCAAAGTTTCTCACTGTGAAAGGAACACACTGTGAAGAGATTAGATGAATCAATTGCCTTAGCCACTCAGTCCTTGTGCATGAACAGCCAGAAAGGGGAATTATGGCAAAATATCAACCTAAGCTTGTTTAAGTGAGGCAGAAGGGTCTTCGGCTGTCTGTCAAACCCGAGGACACCACCTTTCTCTCTTTAAAAAATGATTTAGGTGCCAAGATCCACAAAGCCAAGAGAAAGACAGAAGAGCAATGCGTGACCAAGTAGTCTGAAGTTAACTTTTGATAGCTTTTTTAAATTGACATTTTTGTGGCAAGAAAAACATTTACTGGTAATAAAATTTCAGCTGGATAGTAAATGGTTTTTAGAGAATGTTTATTTCTCAGTACAGCCACAGCGGTAAACTACAGAATGCTCACTCCTTACCTTTGCTGATAAAGTTATTATATTCTCTGTTCTTATGAAATATTTTATGATGTTTGTTCAGTGATTGCCATACTGTGCGACTTCAGAAAATATGATGTATTCGATAAAAACCCAATTCAGGACAGGGAATATTATAACACACTGTCCATTTTTGCATGAATCATTTGCAATGAATCTTACAAGGTTATACTTATTTTGATTTAGGATACCTCCAATGCTGGTTGATTAATTTCTGGAGGTCTTTATAATCCATACATAAATGCACCAGTTTAATTGGCGCAGAATGTTTGATTTAAATGTTTCCACTGCCCTGTGATTACACAAATTGAAATACCAAGGTCAAAACATCAGTTAAAAATGAACCGGAGATGTACTGAAGAAATAATAACTGAAGTAATGAATCCCATTTTTTCAAAAGGTCACAGACGTAACATCCCTTCACTGGAGAACAAGTTTAAAAAAAATAACAGTTTTATAGCTTCCAGTCCTGTGACACCTCTGTTGATGTCTGTAATGCCAGAGTAATTGAATTCTGTTTCCCTCAATCAGGTTGTCCATGGAAACAAATAGACATGGAAAAACAATACTGAATAACACCTGAATTCAATTATCTTTCATCTTCAGTGCAAAAAAGTAATACCCATAATATTGTGTTCTTTAAGAATGGGATTATCTGACATGTTTAACTTTAAAAAAATCTGTTCAGTAGGACTGCATGTTCTGAATAAAGACTAGGGTAACTCCAAATTCTAATCAGGTTTCTTTTCAAATCAAGTCATTTATTATACCCTTCTTGCCCTGCAGTCAAGAAAAAGAACTCATAAACACATACATGCACACACACACATGCACACATACACACACACACACACACACACACACAATGACTAAGATGTACACCACATCTTACAGTGGGCTTTGGGTAGCCATGTGCATCCAGGAACCAATTCTTTTACCAACAGCACTATTCAGTGACTCAGAGGGCTGTTACCCAATTAAAACATTTCTTTATTCCACTGCAAGAGAACAGCCACTCACTCCCTTGTCGCTCACCAGTCCCAATAAATTATCTTTGAAGTAAATCAATTAATTAGCCTACATTCTAGATCTAATTAACAAGTAATGTTTTAATAAGAGTGGTGATTGCCAAGTAGTCAATATTAGTGCACACTTGAATAAATGCATTCAAATGATATGTATAATGGCTCACCTCTCTTAATTAAGAAGGTGGCTGGCACGCAAACAAGGCAAACTGCATGACACATAAACACATTCATATTTAAATTTCATACATTTTGCGTAAATACTGATGACATAAGACCAAAAAAATATAAAAAACAAGAACATTTCAAAAGAACGGCTCATCAAGGCTTGTCCTTTTGCCTACTGAAGGCAACGCCACACTGAATAATGATTTAATGAAAGCTATATAAAGGATAACATACCTTCATATTTGGAAATGATATACTCCAGGCTGAAGACCTGTTCAATACCCTTGATATCAGTAAATTGTGCTCTTACCATCTATTTAATACAGACTGTGTACACCAAGGCACCTAAGTGTCCTAGAGCTTATTTGATGTAAACTGTGAGCATATCCTTTTCTTAAATGCTGTAAGTATGATACTGTGGTGCATTTCTTCCTGCTTTACCCCTATAACAAAGATGCATGCCATCCAGGCTTTGAGGTCTTTAAGGGGACTAATTTATTTGTACACACCCCAGCTCTGGTTGCTGCAAACAGCAACAAGGGCTAGCTGTGTTTAGCCTCTCCATCACGCAACTGGAGAGGTGTTCTCCTTCATTTATTGGCCATGAAGTTACACAGGGCTGCACCATTGAGGGAGATTAAAAGTGGACTACTGTCCAAACGCACAACGTGCAATCGAGGTCCCACTTCCACGGTCCACAGGGCAGGCAGGTCCACCAAGCTCTTTCTCAGTCAAACGGGACTGCTCAGCTCATCATTATGTTCAGCGTCCCGTTCCTGCTGCAACGCTGGCCATTGTCTGGCCATCTTATCGGCGAGTGTGTTGTCAGCATTATGTTTCACAGCTTGAACATTTGTCAGTGTCTGCGGGGACCACAGGGACATCAATAGGTTGTAAAGGCTCGTTTCGCTGTTCAGATTGGGAAGAGAAGATTGGCAGTGTACAAATTTGCTCTGAGGGAAAAGGAAGGGTGTTTTGTTGTAATAAGCCGCTTACCGTTCCACAACCATGCTAATGGATGGTTAATGGCTGGTGTAACGTGAAAATCTAATCATTATGAATCAATATTTTAATTAAATCTCAAAATATGATGACATCTTTCATGGGTGAGTCTTGATAAATGGGTGTCCAGTATGCCTGCCAACTGTCAGGGCAGACAAACGGTTTGTCACTTCAGTGTTAAGGTGCAGCGATGTGTTAAGGAGTGCCATGATTTTCTTTGTGTCTGGACCCGTTTTACAGCTGAGAAATACAGATGTTTTATCATTTTTGACTACTTCCTGGTGTGGATCTAGCACTGTGTTTGGCCTAGCCTTTAATACCCCAAGGGCCTCTGTATCTACAGTATGGCCTGGCCATTAGAAATTCTCTGTGTGTGGACATAAAATACTGCTTGATAGTGTATCAGTATGATTTCCACCAGTGTTCCTTTCTGTTCCTTTCAAGTCCATGTAGCCTGTTAAACCAAGGACTTTGGTAATACCCCCTGGACTGGCCGCCAATCTTTCGCAGGGCGCAGACACCTTTTTATTGACACACTCATACCTATGGGTTTTATGGCCAATTTCGAATCTCCAATTAGCATGGCTGCATGTCTTTTGACTGTGGGAGGAAACCCACTTGGCGAACATGCAAATTCCATACAGAAAGGCCCAGGCTGGGATTCAAACCCAGAACCTTCTCCTTGCTGTGTGGCAACAGTGCACCACCATGCCACCCCTGAGCTGCTATTTATTCATAATGGTCTCTTAGAAAAAAGAAATTTAAAAGCTGAGAACTAATTCTTAACTTGAGATAAAAATGAGTATTGCAAAGACACAATTATTAGTCTAAGCAGCTTAGGTACACAGAATATATCTTTAATTAAAACAAAGACTTTGAAAAAAGTGTTACTTTTGCTGAAGAGGCTGTAAAAAAGGGTTGTAAAAAAGGCACACAGATTGGTTTACAATTAAAAGAGAAATAAGGAAAAGGCACACATTTCAGCAATCATGTTGTACCTAAAACAGACCTATTGTAGGGAACCCACAAAACAATTGCAAAGGCTAAATAAGAGTATAGAATGAAAAGATGATGACATTACTTCAGCAAGTAATGTGACCTCTTCAGTAGTATGATCACATCTGTACTACTGTAACTGGTCCAGTATTCTTGAGAGAACAGTCTGTACAAATGGATACCTGTTGATTTTTAAATTTAGAAAGACAAACAGTCTACTGAAAGTGCAGAACTGACGATGCTTCTAACTCCTCTTCTCATGCCATCCCCTCGCCTGCATGGGCAAGCAGGTCCACACATAAGTTGCCTACCTGCAGTTATCTCCTTGTCCACCCTGGGCTTGCAAGCCATGCTCAGCAAGGTTTAAACCAATCGGCTGCATGCTTAATGTCACCTGCCCGTTCATTGCCCATTACATTACATTCATTTGGCAGACGCTTTTATCCAAAGCGACGTACAAGAAGTGCATTTTCATGATCGTAGACAACTGCTGAACACGGGTTCAGTAAGGTACAATTACTTATTTTGTACAGCTATTTCTAGCTGAGAACAATGAACACTATCCTGGTCTAACATCTGCAAAGCCAAACTAGGCAGAAGATTAAGCTAGAGTATTAGGACAAATACAATTTACCAAGAAGTGCAGGGATGGGGCAACATGTAACAAGGAAAAAAGGGTTTTTTTTTTTGTTTTTTTTTTTTTTTTTAATATGTATATATATATATATATATATATATATATATACACACAGCATGGTGGTGGTTATTCTAGGTATAGTCTGAAGAGATGAGTCTTCAGGCCACGGCGGAAGATGGATAGTGAGGGGGAGGTTCGGAGAGGGACGGGGAGTTCGTTCCACCACTGGGGAGCTAGGGTGGAGAAGCTCTGTGATCCCTTTGGGCGGGTGGGAGGGGTTACAAGACGCCCTGCTGCTGCAGAGCGGAGTGGTCGAGCAGGCACATAGAATTGAGTCATGTCCTGCAAGTAGATGGGGGCTGTCCTGTTGGCGGCAGTGTAGGCAAGGGTCAGGGCTTTGAATCGGAGTAGGAGGTGCGCCCAGTAGGAGTCTAGGCAGCTGTCCTGAAACAATGACTCACAACCTATTTCATTCTACATTTGATCAATAAAGTTTCATGCAATTCAGTACAAAAGCTTAAGAAAATGGCGTGTATTTCAATGAAGGACCTTCTTTCCAGCTCAATCATGAAATGTATGTCCATTGCATGTGGATGTGATGAATCTGACTACAGAGTTACTGGTGTTTCATGCGCCTGAATGTGTTTGTGATAACCTGACTTGTCATTTCACTTCCCTGACATGTTTAACATCTGTCTCAAATTATACTCTGGCTACAGAGCGCAGGGCGGTTCTTTGTTCTGAAATCATTCCCTGCACCCAAAACAGCAGTGTATTATTATTTGTAAATATACTGATTAAATTTAAACAGAAAGATAGGAGGGACAGAAATTGATATTCATGCAGTAAACTGAAAGCACATAGTTCAGAATGCAGTGATTAGAATGCAGCTACTTTGAATTTCTTTTATTAGTTTTATGTACTATTCTTTATATGAAGAGAATTGTAAACACATTAGTAAACACTATCCAGAATTTAAAGTGGTAGACTATTTACTGTCCAACCATTTTTAGTATATATTCTCGCTATGACACAGAATGGTCTTCTAATCAGGCAATGTATCAATAATAATAAAATAAAAGCCAAGATTTAAACAAAGAAAAAATAGAACTTGCCACACAGATAGTCTCTATTCGTGACCATCATGCAACTTTAAACAGCCTGAACATACACAGTTCATAACACGTACATTTTTTCCAGTGAAATACAGGCCTCAATTAAATGTTCCCTTTTCTGAAAAGGTGAGAATGGTTGATAGAAAAAAGGAAAATAAAGAAACGCATTTACTGAAATTTGTTTATTTATGTAGCAGTAGTCCTCATTTAGGGAAACTTTAAATGCTTCCAGCTTCACACTATTCTTGCAATTATTTTCCACTTTGCACAGTATTCAGCAATTATATTTTAAACCCTTAAACCCCAACGTCGTCTAAAAATAACATTTTGTCTTAATTTATTGCTTTTATCGGTCGTTGATTCAAGGTGCAGCAACTGCATGCGGTTGCAAAGCTTAGACTCTTCGCGTTTTGATGCAAAAACCTTCTTGATTGGCAAAGCCAGATAAAACAAGACCAGGTCAAAACCTAGTATATTGCTGGACCTAACACACTGCATCCGGCCGACTAATGGTGTAACTTCATAACTCGGCTGACCAATGGAGTAACTTCGTCACTCAGTCACTCAGTCACAGACATTCGCGTTTTTAGGGCTGACCCCACTGTTGCGGTCCAGCCAAAAAAGAAATAAGCCAAAAGAGAACAGAAATTGAGACCCCAGGTTGATGATTATGGTAAATTATAACCCAATAACTGTTCACATTGAGTCAAACAAGTGCTAATACTACAGTTATGGAAATGACGTGCCAAAAATCCCCCTCTGTGCATTTTCAGGAGCACATGAAAACCAGCGTTTTTATGTAAACAAACAGAATTTCTAATGTAAAAAACGGTTGTCTTTCTAAAAACGCACCTTCTTACCTGCTCAGTCTTACCTTCTCAATCTCAATTAGACATTCCAGACTAAATTGCCCAAAAGCAAGCTGTTACCAGCAAATTGAACCCTCTCTCTGATCTACCCATCGTGACTTTTACCCCTGGTTGGAAACCCTCCATTGGGGTATACGTCATGTTTACGTCACAACAGTTGCGCATACATTGTGTGACAAAGGAGAAACAGCACAACAAGGCATTTGATTTGGTCATTTTGGTACAAATGTGCTCTTTATTTCAAGCCTTGAACCATGTCTGTACTGTATATAGTTTTGGAGATAATGGAGTTTATTTAACCCTCCTGTTCTGTTCATTTTTTAGGTACAGCAAAAATGTTCCCGGGTGATATAAACATACAGGGGGGGTTTGCAAATACATGAAATGAACCATTTTCATTTAGAATGTTGATTACACTAATTAAGGCCAGTAGAAGAAGTTTCATACTGAAAAAATAATTTTAAGTATTTTTCCTAGATTTTCAAACTTTAAAAAGGGTCAATTTGACCCGCAACATAACAGGAGGGTTAAGATAAGGGGGATTCTCAAACAACCCTGGGTTTAAACAACAATGACAGAGCAACCTGGGGACTCTAAGGTTTTAGATTACAGTAATGCCCAAATAACCACACCACATACAACAAAATTATTTTTCTTTCCATTTTAAGAAATGAGAAAATCAAAAGGTAAACATTCATTGACAGGGCAAACTTGATGTGGTTAAGGAGGGAGACTGAGTTTTGTCAGGAGGCCAAGGGTGGTTCTTAGATTTTTACTTTCTGCTGGTCTTCAATCTAGATCTGGTGTAAATATAAATCTTGTCTCTCAATCTCTGTCATTGCTGGACAACATGCTTTCTTCCTCTTATTAACATTGCTGCTGGGAAAATGGGGTTACACTCTTTTATCATTGCAAGTTGAAACAAAATTATGATTAATTTAAGCATTCAGCAATGCATACCGTTTCGGGACAGCCAGTCCTGTGGCCTCATTTAGAAAATGGTCTTATGATCATATTTGTATCTTAAATAATGGCCTAGGCAGAAATCCTTGGCTAAGTGTTATTTATAAAATAACACTTTGGTGTGTCCCCAAAATGGGTTATTTGTGCGCTTTCAGCATAAAATTTAATTGATAATCAGTTTTAGAAAGGAAGAGCGCAAGTTATGATCAATCTCAGGGTGTGTTTAAAGATATGATACGATATCATATAAATAGTGTGCGACATGAGAACTATTATTCCATCTTGACTACACTCACATTATTGGAGGAGACTGCAAATCATTCATTTAGAAGAGAGAAAGTTTTCAAAAACATCCACTTTCTGTTTGCAGCCACCAGACTGGTGGTGATTGGTGGTTGGTAATTGATGCTAAGCTCATTGAAACCCAAACACATTGTTCAGTTAGTCTGAAAAAATACAACCCTTAAAAGAATTAAAAGGCAAAGGAGATTACTTGAGTGAGCAGCACTGAATGGAAATGCCACAATCAGTCTACCAACACTTTCCACTTTTCGTTTTCTCCAAGGGAAAAATACCCCTCAATTTTCTACTTAACACAACATCCGACAGGAATTTTGTGTTAGTCTAACCAAAAAAAAAGAATATATATATTAAAAATTTAACATAACTATAAAATGACTTCTTGATACATACTGACAAATACACTCTGTTTCATAAATGTCATTTGAAGCAGGGCTGTAACCAAACAAAAAAGATTTACCAAGGTCATCAGATGCACACATCACAATGAACATGGCTACCATGAAAGCCCAAGCAAAGTTCTTGCAATGATTACAAAGCAGTGATACACTGAACACTGCAAACATCTTCAGAAAAATCCACAGCAAAGCAAAATGTTATGGGCTACATCTACCAATTACATTACGGAAAAACTGCCTTGAATGGCATATGGCATGCACCCCAGTTTGTGCATTTGTTATTCAAAACCTAATTGAAATACAGTGTGTGGCAAAATGATTGCCGCAGAAACTGGATGTAATTTAGTCATTTTGTATCTTGACAGATAATGTCATCAAACAATATACATGTATACTGGGGTGATGCTCATTGGTTTAAACACTGAAATTATTGTTCTCTTGGACGGATGTATCCAGAGGTTTGATGATTCTTAAAAGCACTTCAGACAGGAGAATTTACGTGCTGTTGCAGTTGCACTTAATTTTAGTCATAGAATACCACCAACCACCACATTGCCTCCCATACTACTCGTGAAAAAACAGGTGAATAGACTGGAGAAAATATAAGCTGCTTAGCTGTCTAATCAGCCAGCTTGCAACCTTGCTTAGCAAGCTAATTTATTAGTCAGCGCTGCTGGTCCACAACTGCAAAATTATATATGACGCTCATAATCACACAATTTTCAAATTAACATATAACGGTACTGTATAAAAACAAACCTACAAATTCACTTTTGTAACACAGCAAATAATTCATGTTCAGTTTTAGCCACTTTGATCAACAAGCAAATCACTAGAATGCTACAGTGTGATGCTGACTAGAACACAGATACAGAAGTCCTTGGTGGAAGCAGCCCATTGCAATCCATTGTTGTTTGTTGAGATAAGCGGGAAGATCAATGCAGAAGGACAGGAAGGAGTTAAAAAGGGGGTTGGGGGGTACATTCTCCAGGGTGTGTGTGTGAAATGATTAACCTCCCCAGCCAACTGCATTTATTGTAATAAATCTTCTACCATCAATCAGATTACAGGGAGGCTATGCCAGACAACTTAACTAAATTTTCCAGACGCTCTATCAGAGATTGAATGTCTGGAATGGAGACTACAAAGCCCATCTGTCCACAGCTTCTCATGCTAATCATCTAACTTCTTTTGAAAATTAATCAGCAAACAAGTTTTTTCTGCAGAATGATTAGTCTCTTGAACAACCCCCTAGTGGTCAATAATTGCCAATCCATAGGGATTTTTAATTAGTTCATCTTGCTTCTGTCGTTTTTTTTTTTGTTGTTGTTTTTTTTGTTGCTAACTTTGGTTTTTTCCCATCTGATAAGCACAGTTATCCAGTTTTTGAGTTATTCATCAAATAATTTGAGTTTTGTATTAATCTCTCTACATACACCCAAAGGGAATTTTGGCTCATTAGAACGAGATGCCTTTATTAGTGGCGAGAAACACAAAGCTGTTCATTTAACTGTGCGTTTTGCTTTCAGTGCACCAAGCTGGACAATTATCCAGTCATTAACTCTCAAGTCTAAAAGCAGTGGGGTGAAATAATGCATCTCTTCTTTGTGTAATTCAGGATATTCCAAAGTTGATTAATATTTTTATCTCCCCAGCATCCTGGGGTGATGTATAAGGGCACAGTCTCATCTGTGTATCAACTGTGTATCATATTGTCCAGGTCCCATCATCCATCCGTTTAAAATATATAAGTTTATGTGTGCATGCGGAATGAAAGATTATGAATGGAAGTTGGCGGGTTGCTGTGTGGTATTTGTTGCCAAGTTTGTTTTGTGAAAATGCAATTTTACACACTGTAGGCTCCACACACCCTTTTACTCCAATTCATTTTTTCCTTTTTCTCTATCTATCAAAATAATGGAGTCTGTGTTCCTTTCAACAGTACTGAATGATGTCTGCCATCCTGAAATGAAAATGGCAGATAGGCCCTTGCAATCAACAGCATCAATTTTACTTCAAATGTAAATAAATGTAGTTAGGTTTTTAAGTGTCTGCTCATCAAATCCTTTTGATTAGACTATGCATTTATGAGCAACTAAAGCTGTAATCGATGAATGAAACCACAATATAGCATTCATTTTAATTTTAAAATTATGTATGATGCACACATCCTCAAAATTGACCCAGAGTGTTAACAGATAGTAAAATGAACACATATAATCACATACAGCAAATTTAGTTAATCAGAATTTTCAGATTAATAGAAGCCAGGTGAAATATATCATGTGGAATCCCATCACAAAATGCATTCTCCCCATTTCCACACCATCCCTTCGGTTGTACAGCAGACACCACAGTTTGATTTGTTGGGAAAATATGCCTCTGCATATCATTCACTGAATCTAAGTTTCATTTAGTATATTGCCATTTGCAAGCAGCGTGTTTGCAGTAGGTTTAGAAAACAATTATTTAATCCAATATTGGAATAATGTGAACCTACTTTTTTTTGGTTGGGGGGGGGGGATTGTTTGGGGGGATGGGTTCATATTTCTTGCACATATGGATGCAGGGACAGATAAGACAGACCATAAAATTACACATGAATACTTACTTACACATTCATAAAATATCAAATGAAAAATGAAGAGACTTCACTGTTAGCTGTTGGCTAGGACTCATATAATTATGACAAAATAAAAAACATTGTTAAGGACAATATACTGTACATATACAATACCATCCAGCAAAACTGAAATTTAAAAGGATGGAAGATGTAACATTTTATTAATGTGGGAAAATAACTTATTTATGGATCAGAATTCTGTTAATACAGCAATTCCACTTCAGCATAGCTGCAGCGCAGCTACTACAAGGAGTACATATTTTGTATCACAAACCAGAGACTTGGCGCCTGCGCAATCTTGCGTGTTCCCACTATCCAGTGCACGAGAGGCTGATCAGGATGCAATGTGATTGGCCTCCAATCTTGCCTACTGAAAACAGCGGCATCCCGTCATCCATTGATACACTGTCAATGTCCCTGCTGTAGGCCATGAATACTCAAATCTCACCCTTGAATCCAAATCCAGCCCAGGTTTTCTTTCCTTTCTAGTAATCAGCTGAATAATTAGTGCTACTGGCACTAATAATTAGTGCTATTGGCCAGACTGTCTTAACATCAGTCACCATACCTCCAATATTCAGCACCTTCAGCATCATTTCCATCCAATTTCTGTTTAAAACATTCACCTAACATTTCGGTACTTTTAAATATGATCATAATGAAACATTAGTCTAACTGCGTTCCACAATTATATTCCAAAATATTCATCTCACTTCAGTCGAATGCTGGAATAAAGCCTCTCTGCTTAATATAAAGCAACATTATAAGTCCTCTTTTGGGCTGGAATATAACTAGAAATGTGTTTTCCCATGCAGAAAATCTTTCTCAGCAATTTAACATAGATGAAGGAATCTAAGTATAATTTAGACATAGACATATTCCAAATGAATTAAATTCAATTTTATGTTTTATTAAATTTAAAATAATCAAATACAATGAGTAATATTAACTGAGGAATAAATCACCTCTAAGTAAATATTATAACCCTGATCAGCAAAAAATAGAAATACAATTCTTTCATCCAGCACGGATGGATTTTTTCCCCAAGCTGAAAAGTACCCAATTCAATATTTTCCTTTCTGTTTCAATTTAGTGACGTGTCTGTCTACACAATAAGTAATAAAGTGTGAGCACAATTACTTACAATATGTCTATTAAAGCCTCCCTTTTGGTAATTTGATGATCGACACAGTTAATGATCATTATACGGCTTGGCTAAATAATGTTTATTTTCATCCCAGCACCACCTCTTGGGAGATCAATTTTATTTTTATTTACAATTATAATGTACATAAATAATTTGCTGAAGACTCTAAGAGGTGTAAGAACCCCCTCAGACACACCAAATAATGGAAGATTCTTAGTGGCAAAGGAACATGTTTGGTCTTAACTGGTGCTACTAGTACTAGATTAACTTAATGTTATCTCAGTTATCTGATTCCAAAATAATGTTTTAACCTTTCCTCTGTGCAAAAGGTTATACATAGAAGGAGACTATGAATGACGGACTAAAGCCTCTTTCCACCGGTAGTGTGGCTCTGTACGGATTGCTATCTATCTTGGTAGACATGGATGTGCCTCTGGCTTGTGTAGCCTGCAAGGATGCTATGTGAATCTTTCAACGGTGCAACTGTTGGCTGAGTGACTCTGGGGTGTGGAAATCCTGAGTTTTTTGTGTACTAAACACACTAACAACTACATTTTAAGTGAAATATTTGCATTTGAAAATAATAATAATAATAATAATAATAATAATAATAATAATAATAATAATAATAAAACAATGTACAAAAATACCAATATGTCTTCCAGGGGTTATAATTTTTTTCTAAAACTATTCCAGGTTTCTATTAGAATCTTTGTTGGGACAGTTTGCAATTATCAGCAACTTCCTCATAATTTACAGATTTACAATTAGCTTTCCTGAAACATGCGTGTAAAGTTGTTTGTATTTGCAGAATGCTAATCAAAATAAAGGCACATCAGTCATGAATAAACACATTTCATGCCTGTATGGTCCTATGCCATATTAAATTAATACTGCACCAGTCATTTTGTAGTGTTATTGGAAGCTTTGTCATAAAAATAGGAATGTCACAGGTATACTTTTTCCTCAACCCAACATGTCATAAATCCCAATATGTTGTAACTGCCAAACCATGTTTGATGCATTTTTAAATTATATGTTATATTTTATTGTTATTCAAAAACATCAACTGCAGTGTGCATCTTTTTTCTGCCATTTTAATCTGACTGAAAGTGACTTAGTCTGAGCAAATGTCACCTCCCTGAGTTCAAGGTCTTTCAGTGTGGACATTCTGTTGCATTTCATAGACATTTTGCATATAGATTTTTTAAAAGGGACACAGACCTGAACCATCTGATGCCATTGATGTAGAAAATATTCTAATCTTACCTACTCAGCTGTTCTTATCTGTTTGTATATACGGGAATTATTAATCCATGCAAGCTGTGATTCTGGATATGCTTGGGAAGGTATTCCAGGAAAATTCCATTTCAAAATTCCATTTCAATTAAAGGTCCATCCTTTGCATATACATGGCGCTACAGTCAAATGGCTCTAAATCAGACCAGTCTGTGGTGCCGATGTGAGAGGAATAGTTAATTCTACTCTGAAAGTGCTGTTACTCAAAAAAGATTGGTTCATAAATCATGTTCACCACTGACAGTCCTTCAGGAAATCCTGCACTCGTACAAGTCTGATGTCTTCCTTCCAAACTAATGTGTTTTTGGGCAAGAAATCTGGGATTGATCAGAGAATGTATGTTGTCTTTCACGAAGATTGAAACTACAGTTGAGTTCATTTCAATCAAATGTTTTATTTTCAGGAGCTAAATATTTTATTTACCCCCAGCTGTCCTCTTTAACAGGATACTCCAGGTGTTGTGTGCCATTAATGCATTTTTATCATTACTTCCTTCTCAACATGTAAAGAGTAGCACAGTTCATACAAGATTAATACTCTCTAAAGGCACTGGCAGGTAGGAATCTGACACAGTGACCTTAAATCTGGGAAGTAATGCTTTCTGATTATACACCTCTGGAACTGCCTGTCTGTGATACATATGCATGAGCTAAGATCAGCATTCATTTAATAATCCTGAATCAAGTCCAGCACCACCAGTAGGGAAAACACACATTAAGTATGCATGCACCATCCCTCCCACTCACCTTTTTTCATGAGTTAGGTAAGTGCAGGTTAACATCTCTGTTTCGTTTCTGACAAGTTCACTATTTGTGTGACTGGGTCTGTGGAATACCTTAATGAGAGGAATTAATGTATTACAGTAAGTGACGGTTGTGCATATTTTTGGTGTGTTATTAAGCTGCTCGGTGTGTTACTTGATATGCGATGCTTACATATTGACTTTATATTTATTACGTGTTCAATGGTTTCTTTAACACATTAATACTGTAAGATAATTCATGAAAAAGAACAGAAAATATTGTTGTAATTTTAAAACTGATAACTTTTCCCCATTGAAGCAATGACCCGGGTAAAACCCGTGTTTGCCGTTGATGTGAAAGGGTCAACCTGTGTTATTCAACCTGCGACTGTGACCTTGCTCACAACCGGGGATTTAACTGGGTTTCACATGGCTCTGCTTCAGTACAAAAGAGGGCATACGGGTTTCTCTACGCAGCATGGTTAGCTGACTGACCCTCGAGCTTGTCGTGTTTTACTGGCCCAAATTTCCTGAATCAGTGCTCCGAGTCCCTCATGCAGAAACAATGTTCCAAAACCGTTGTGATGGAAATCCTATTTATGTAAGTGTACATTAGAACCAAACTCTTTGGGAATTACCTTCATTTTTTCTAGCTAGATTAACAGTTAGATTCACACAAAAAGAGGATCGCTCAGTTGTCACAGGTCAGGTTTCAGCTCAACAACAGCCACTATGAGGAAGTATGCTCATTAGTCAAATCAGGTGGAATAGCGTATGGTTGGAGCAAATACTACAGGCACTGCAGCCCACAGGACCTGGAACTGAGTGGCTCTGTACTAGGGTGTTGTCCAGAGTGATAAATAAATAAATAAATAAATATCTTTATTTGTATTGCACTTAAGCATATACAGCAGAAAGTGCTGAGTGCAGAGATAAAACAAAGTACAGTGATAAAAACATTTTAATATAAAAATACAGACATTTAGGGGAAATAAAACAGTGATATATAAGAACAAAAATGTATATATAAAATAAAATAAAAAGCTAGGAATTCATGAAACCAACGCTATAAAAGTGAGTTTTAAGACATAATTTAAGAAGACACTGAGTCAGCAGATCGAACGATAGCAAGAAGGCTGTTCCAGAGCCAAGGGGCCCTAAGAGAGAAGGCACGATCACCTTTGGTTTTTAATCTCGACTTTGGAGGAGCTAGCAGAGCCAGAGCAGATGATCTAAGAGGTCTCCGTGGCTGGAAGGGAACTAACAGATCGGTAATACATTCAGGTGCCAGGCCATGCAAAGCTTTATAGGCTATCAGTGGAGTTTAAAATCAGTTCTAAAAGTCACTGGAAGCCAGTGTAGTGAAGCCAAAGATGCTAGATTGTCGACAAAGACGTCTATACAAAACATCACTATAATCTAATCTAGAAGAAATAAAAGCAGGCATAACTTTGTCAGGGTCATGTGCTTGCTATTTGGGGGTTCAAGCCTGATTTTTGCTCTGTTTTTTCTCTTTTTCTGCTAATCTGTAAAGAGTCATTGTTACAGTTTTCTGTAAAAAGTACTATACAAATATTCATTTAATTACTAATTGAAGATCAAAAATGGAATGTACATGTTTTAGCAATAACTTGTGTATTATTTTATTTTAGTCTAAATGTGTACAAATGACACACACACTTTTTCACAGTCAACCTCAACCCCTCCCATGGCCCAGTGGTAGTACGTAGTGCTGTGCTATTGCTCACATAAGAAACACTGCCAGGCTGACTTGCAAATGAAAAACTACCCATCATTCTAAATCAACACCAACTGTCATCTGAGTCCCAGAGGCTTCAGTGATGCTGATAATCAGAGTCTTACTCTTGAATTCACAGATAGAAAAAAAAAACAAAAACAAAATAAACACAATGCTGAAATAGATTGAAGGCAGTGCATGTATTGTGACCAGAAGGTTGGAGTCACTGAGGCAAGAAGCATTCATGAGTAATAATTGATACCTGGCCAAACGGTCTGTCTCTGTCAGACAAATCCTCCTCTGCGGCCATGTTTCCTAAAGCGATAGCAGGGCTGGTCGACAGGAATGCACTATGCGATGACTGAGCAGTGGCTCCCAGAGGGTAATGAAAAAGCCAGTCATCTATCTGACGTACAAATAGAAAAATAATGCAACAGCCTCCACACACCACCGGGGGAGCCCTACTAAACACAGCCATTTACTTTGATCAAGAGAACAACTTGTCATGGTTGGCTTCTACAAAGGGACCCAAAATTACATATTTATAAATGGTACTGAGATGCACCGTGGGGACTTTTTTTCAGCTTGAAATTTTTTTCTGAACAATGATGGGTACGAGAGCGATATGAACATCTCTCCATATTTTAACGAACTGTATTAAGTTTTCATCTTGGCCAGCTCTGCACTCTGAGAGGCAAAAGGGTGCATCGCTTGTAATATTGGTGTTTCTGTGAGCAACCTGGAACCAATTGGCATTGAACCTAAATGTAGGAAGAATTGTTCAATTTAACTGGTCTGAAATACAGTTCAAGAGGACACAGCATACGATTATCTTTTGCTGATCTGATTTTGTCAACTCTTTAACAGAAACAAAGAAGTCGGATGATGCAAAAAAAAATTTGATTGTTTTGGGAAAAGAAAAACTCTTTGTCTTGTGTGGATGTGAAGAAGCCCATTATCCACCACTAGAAATAATAAATCCATTTAAAAAGTAATTTTGTCCTGTCTGGGGAAGGTCCTCATCACTGATTACTTGCCTCACTCTTTTGCTCTGCTTACACATCGTGCCTTTATCAGATCTGAGCCGATAATAGCATTGCAGTGGAGGTAATGCTCCTTGGGGTTTCATAAGCAGTTGTAGAACTGAAAACATGCTCTCCAAATTATATCTATAGCTGAACATGATCTACTGTACTCAGTCAGTGCTGCACTGGAGAAAATGCAAACACTGAACACTTAGCAGTTTAGTCTATTGAATCAACATGAATCAGCCTGTGAAATGCTACCTTCCTTTAATACTTAGTTACATGTTGCCATTGTCTATTGTGGCTTTTATAACATGCATTTAATTTATTCTACATTTTTTCAGAGAAATGTATTGAGTGAAATCATTAGGGGAACTATCATCAAAAGTAGTATGAGATGCATAGCCTACTATTTGGCCAGTACTTTCCCTTACTCAATCTTGTCATCAGAGGCGGTACTAGAATGCATTGACAGGTTGGGCATTTTTAAATATGAATTGGGCTTTATTTTCAAATGTAATGAGCACACTTCACGCATAAATTTCCATTTCAGCATTGTTGTGAGCAGACGACGAATCAAAGAACTAACAGACCATTCTAAGAGGTTGTAACTTTAACATAGAGAAACATAAGCCTACATCTTGAACATAGAACATAGAATAGCTATGAAAAACCCCAAAAAATGATAGCGATTGCGAAGCGGCAGGGAGGGGACCATTATTTACGGTAAGCACTGTTGGGTTATACAAGATAGGTAATCCTACCAAACATCCCCATTAGCAAGGCTTATAGCTTGCTAAGGCCTACTCAACACATCAGACCAAAATCCAGACCAAAAGAAAAGAGGCACGGTTTTTAGTAGGCTATAAGGCTATGAATACAATGCATGCTATTAATTTATAGATTTAATTTACTGACTAAATCACTGGGCTAGGATTACCTAGAGAGTACCTAGCTAGGTAACAAGTATGTCATTGCTACAGCCAAAAACTGCACAACTGCACCACACTAGTTAGCTAATAGCCTAATCACATTACAATAAAATCCACATGTTATGGCCTTGACACTCTTCAAACTCTCAAAAGCTACAGCGGGCAATACACAGTAAATACCCCCCAATATACAACACCAAGAGCAGGGAAGGTTATTGATATATCCCTAATATAGGCTAGTTGTGGACAGACGTGTTACCATGGTTGAGTCAGCAACTGCTTTTTTAAAAGCCATTCATTTATCCGTTTTCTCTTTTCTGAGATCCGCTCTTGTGTTTATAAGGAGTTTTGATTAACTTCTTAGCAGCTAGGACACTTCTTTGCTCTCATTCTCACTCCCTAGTGGCAACCTGACATTAAAATCTTTCAGCCAAAACTAGTTAACAGTTACATTGTTCTGCATCATCACATGATAAAAAAATAAAACCATACACGGGTGCATTTACCAGCAATCTTTGCATATCAGAAAATGAGGTAATAATAGGCTTACTGGCAAAGAAAGTACCAAATATAATTAAATTAATAATGATTGCAATAAATTCTCTAAATAAGTTAGAGCATGCTCGGAGGCTATTATACATTTTTGAAAATGGGAAACCATAAAGCCGATATGCTGTTTGAACTAAAGGTCTATAAAGCACATGCACATATGTGAATTGTATATTGAGTTAACATCTCTTGCGCCATATGCGTTTGGCTATGGAGAACTCATTCAGGACCATAATAATGTATTGCTAGTGCACGCTCTTTGCGATGTTCATTCTCTGGTCGGTTAGAGTGGGCAACGTCCAAACCTGCCCACCCCTTTCCCAGCCCATGCTTGTCATTGTTCTGTTTTTTTCTCTCATTCTCAATTGTTATTCTATGCTTCACAAAATGGACAGGTACACTTTTCTTTCTTCTATTTGTTTGTTCTTTTTACAAGTGCCATTACATTCTTCCCACTCCTTCTTCATGTTGTACATTTGTATTGCTTTTCTGCAGTGCTCTTTGTGCAGAAGTGACAATTTTATACAGATATTAGAATATGAAGATTGATGGATTTTACATTTGGTCAATAAATATTTTAGTCAGCACCAGAGTGAGAATCAAAGGCCAGCTATATACACATGTTTATAAGCATTTCTCTGTGTTTTGGTGTGGATTTGGAAAGATAAGTATATGCCAAGAGTGGGAGAATAGCAAAGATAAACTGCTTGAAAATTTGTATTAATTAAAATTAAACCACAAATTAAAACTCCCACTCGTTGCCTTAAAACTGTTTTTTTTTATTTTTAAATATGTACCGCATTTAATTGAGAGCTGTGTTCTTCTCATAAAAGTGCAAACAGATTCAGATAATTAGTCACATACCAGCCAGTGATATTCTCTCCACTATCAGAGAGATAATAACATAGAACTGTCCACAAGTCCATTTTCTCTCTCTCTAATATACAATATAAGTGCGTGTGTGTGAGTGGGAGAGAGAACAAAAAAAAAAAAAATCATACTCAGCTTAAGAATGCAATCTGCAAAAAAAATATAAAATAATAATAATAATAATAAATCCCCCTCCAATACCCGCCCCCTGGACACACACAGTATTCAAGGACACTCCGTTCTGCAAGGTCAGCTTTGAAATGTCATTTTCCATACTGCTGCTACTCAAAATACTTTACGCCTAAATAGATATAATTGTTTTCTGTTTTCTCTATAAGGTACAGTGAACTTGGGATATTGCCAATAACTGGCATTCCAAAGTAATGAGAATCGCTCACAGTGAAAATATTGGAAATATTTAGTTCCAATACCTCTGAGGTAAAAATCAAGGGTAGATTTTTGTGTGGGTGTGAGGTTTCAATAATGGTCACGTACTGACACATTAAATGTATTCTTCTTCTTTTTTTTTTTTTTTTACATTTTTTTATATGCACAATATGTTTATGTCTCATAGCAATAGCAGTAAATCCCACACTAGTTTACATCCAAAAATAATTTTTCTGGTCTGTTGTAAGCATGTCATAATATCATCGGATGAACAAACTACAATTTGTTTTGTTGTCTGAGATGTTTATGTTCAAGGTTCCTCTGTCACTCTGTGTGTGCCAGCTTTGATCCAAATAAAAATTCTGGTAGTTAATTTAGTTCGGGCCTGTTGATATGCGCGGGTGGGTAGAGTGGTGGTAAATTAGATTCCTGCAATATTTGTCAGTGATTTGACATCAAAAGAGTGGCTGGAAAGCAGTTTGCCTCGTTCTCTCTGTTTCAGAAGTGATAAGCTCAGGAATCTAATAGTTTTTGGAGGCTGATAAGAGAAGCTGTCACAGTGAATTACAAGGATTTAACCAGCTGCTGCCGCGTATAAACTTTATCCAGCAAGAGCCGAACGGAGCGATTCTTCTCCAGAATGTGAAGGAATTGTACATCTTGCTGTTTCGATTGGCTGTGTATAAGACACTACTTATGTTCGTATTTGCAATTCATGAATTATGTTTCATCATTTAAGAAGAGGGCATTTGCACTTTGTGCTTAATAATATGAATGCCTAATAAAACGTGACATACTTTCTTCATATTAAAATCCAAACTAAATATTACATTTTCACTGTGTAAGACATGAATTTAAAATCAAAGGGAACATATTTTCATTATGCAAGCAGTTGAGTTTCATTGTTAGAATCTGTGTTACCGAATGCCATGTGTGGTTAATCTGAGGGTGGTTGACAGGGGAAACAAAAGGTCTGGCAGAAAACGTTGGCTTCATTTTTAGAGCGTGTGACACAATGCTGGGGTGGCCACAGTGTCACATGTTAGCCAGACAAAATAAGCCCAGGGAAATGTTTGTCTTACTGCCATTTATTAAGCCCAGGACTGGAAAACAATAGAAAATACTTCAGAAAACTACAAATGATGCAACAGGAAACACAATCTCCAGTGGCAATGGCGGTGCAAAAATGTCCACAACATATCATAAAACTCACAGCAGACATGTAGAAAAGGTCTCTAATTCAGGCTTGGGAGCAAGGCCATTTATGAAGCTCAATAACAAGGCAATGGGCAGAAAACTGTGAAAACTGCTGAGCTATAGCTGCTCCCTTGCCTGTGAGCTGCTCCCTTGCTGTCTGTGGTACTGCAGCTCACCCAGGTTGCTGGAATACTTGGGGTGTCGAGGGGACAGTCCACCACCCATCTCGGTATCACAAGCCTAATCAGGAAGACAGGTAGGACACTAATTTTATCAATAAGCACCAATGCTAAATGGGGGTCACTGAGGCTTAAACTGAACTCCCTCAAGGTCAGAATGTGGGACTTTTATATGAGGTGATGGTGTGCAGTTCTTATGATCAACAACCGGCTATAGCTGCGGCAGTGCTTATGAGTGGAGCTGATGCAGTCTGTGGTCATACAGCATCCCTGGGTTGCTGAGTCAACAGAGCACTAGATGTAGAAGCAGCCCTTTACTGGGGCATAGAAATGAGGTAACATACTTGTAAATTCCATGTGTCATTCATCATAACAGAGAAAGCCAATGGTCTCTCAGACAAAAAGTTGTTGCCCAGGAGATGCTTAGAAACAAAATGAAAAATACACCATAAAGTTTCCAGTGCTAGGTCAATAATTAAGTTTAAACCACTGGAACAGACTGCCTGGTACAGAATGCAAGTGTATCTTGCTCCCAGTCAGTATGAGGCAGATAGCTTGGTAAATAGACAGTCAGGGGCCACTGTTGGAAATCTGCAAAATGTGGTTGGACCTTGGGAACACAAAGTCTACAATTCTGCCATTCGAATTCACTTCCATACCAATAGGCTTTTTTGAAAGGTTACCAGGAAAAAACCTCTATTGAGGGCAATCAACGACAATAAGCATATGGAGCAGTGATCCTCAATCTTGGCCCTTGGGAGCCACAGCCTCCGCTGGTTTCTGTTTTCATCTAAAAATTAGGAACAAATTCAGACCCAAGAAACCAGTAGACCCAAGTTAGTAATCGACTGCTTTATCTGATCAAATGCTGTGCTACTCAAGCACCAAAGAAACCAGGTAACCTGAGTTTGCTGTGTAATCAGTAGCTTTAACAGATCAATTGCTATGCTAATCAAGTGCGGACTAACAACAAAACCAGTGGACCCTGTGGCTGTCCTGGTCCAGTGAGGAACACTGATTTAGAGTCTGCTGAATGATGTTGGAATTTGAACAGCTCTTCCCCATGCAGAACAACAGTGGTTTTGACGTTGGAAGAAGAATTCTTATGAAAAGAATGTCATACAAAGAGTGAAATATGTTGGTAGATCTTAAATATTATGAGGTTTGTCCTTTAGCTCTTGTTAAGGTCAATGGAATCATAAGCTCTAGCAAGTACGTAGACATTTTGGCCAGAAACCTGGTTTCTCCCACTAGGAAGCTCAAACTTGGGCACAAATGGATTTCTAATTTACAGTACCTCAAAATTAACCAAGAAATGGTTGAACTAGAACTAGTGTGGAGACTCTGAAGGTTAGATGTCTTTGTCACAAAGGTGGTAGGCTTCAGTCTTTTTGGGATTGACTGATTCACAGGTAGGGCTTACTGCAAACCCTAAGATACAGTACTGTCAACAATCAAAAAGTGTATGAAACAGCATGCATTTTTATTACCTTCACAGTAACTCACCTTAGTATAAATCACTAACAGCAGACACACAGGGGGAAAATGCATGCATGATTTTAAAGAATTAAAGAAGACATTAAAATGTGTTACTATGTAATATACTGTTTTCAAAATAGTGTTAAAGTGAGGTGCGACACATGTTTGACAGAAAGAAGAAAAATCACCCACTGTTGACTAATTACAGTTCTGCTCTGTTCTCCGGAATCAATCCACCAGTGAGTCAAAGTAGGAAATAATTGCCATTACTGGGAGGATGAGACAGTGCAGCTGTCCCATTATCTTGATTTTACACAAAAAAACAGGAAGTGTTGCATTTAAACTTCTTAAACAAATACACGGTTTGCAAAAGTATAAGATGACGATTGCAGAAAGAATCTCGGCAATGATCCAGCCTTGCTGACTGTTAAATTATGCCAAATACCCACACATTTACAGAAGTTAACAACCAGTAGATTTAAAAAAAAAAAAAAAAAAGGTTTATAATATAGCCAAGTTTTCTTCACTACATTCATATGGGTGAAGAATATAAATGGCATATAATGCTGTAGGAAAATGTACCCTTTGGGAAAATAAGCGCTTGAGGATGTGTCTAGACTTATACGTGTCTAGATGTATCAGTGTTACTCGACCATAAAGAAATGCTTCCATTGTAGATGGCATTTGCCATATGGTTGACTGCTTAATAGCCATATTATGCAGACAACAACATTAAGGACCATAAAAATTATGCTCTCTCTCTCTTCTTCATTTTCTCTCCTCTTTCTCCTCTCCACCCTCTTTTCCCCATTTTAGAAGTGTGCCTATTTTTGACGGCCCTCATAACATCCTTAAATTGACCATTATAATACAAAAAAGTAGGGCTTCAGGAAGCTACATGACTGTTGATCATTGTTCAGGATATCACATTGGCTAACCCAATACTAGTGAAATTGGTATTTGGAGTTTACTTCCATGCCACATGGCGGCAGTATTGTGTCCTATTGTGTCCAGTTAATACCATGGAAACCACCCCCATTCAGCACCACAGACAGCTCCTTTGCCATTAACAAGCATGGAAAGCCCCATGCTGTTCAGCTCTCTACATTGTTAAGGTTGCCACCTCATTGCTCAGATGCACACATCAAGGCTTTCAGTGAAAACGCTGCAACTGTACCAGCAGGATATCAGAGAATCCCAGGGCTTTGAACGTGCTTCTTACTGTCCCACTCCCATGGCTGCCTCTGCCTTTTTCTTAAATGGGAAAGAGCCCAAACGTGGCTCTCCACTCTGCACTCTGAGGAAGATGTCGGGTGACGTCAAAACATCAGTTTCCTGTTCTCCGTGGGTTAAAGGCCTGAGCGCAAGAATAATTTGTTCTCTGCCATAGTCGTTTATGTGTCCCCCAACATCACCTTCTCTGAGAATCGGTCCACTATGGAAGTCTTTCTTTGATTCCTTTTTGTCTCAGTATTTTGCCAGAGTTTTTGAGCATCTTCTCTCACTGAGTGCTGTAGTGTGCACGCACATCTGCTTCAGCTCCCCACTCATTGGAGGATCCTCCCTCGAACCCATTGTCTGCCAAATCCTCACCACCAGCCATTTGACACATCATTTTACCCAAAGGTTGCTTTTGTTTGAACCCATTATTTAAAATTCTTTCCCCTTTTAAAAAAAAAAAATCTCTTTTTGTATTCACAGTCCCATTTTACAGCTGTGGAATTCTCCTCTAATTCTCTTCTTCAATGCTGCCAAACACTGCTTCCCACTGCTCTGTAGTCCACCAGCTGTGCGCATTGAACCAGAGGAGCACATCTTGTGTGTAGTGCAGGCTGAAGGCACTCAATTGACCAGAAGACTCAGTCTTGCCAGATGAGACAGGGTCATACCCACAGAACAAAACACTCCCTCCATGGCTTATGTTGTTGCTTTATTACACACACTGCGGGGCTGCCTGCCACAGGTTCCAGTGCCCATGAGGCCTGAGGGGGGAGGGGGGGGGGGGTGTTGTGCCATGTAACAAAATCCAGGATTTGGGCAGGAAGAGCTGCCTGGAAACCCACACTTTTTTTCCTTTTTTCTGCCTTTGTTTGCCTTCTCACATTTGGTCACGCTGTGAAATGCGTGTTTGTTTTTTTCGTTTCTTTTCCATCCAGGCTAATTGTGTTCCGTCTTGCACCTTGCTTGTGCACCACGCGGAATAAACAACCTGGACCTTCTGCTGTTTGTTTTGCGTCTGTGTGTGCGTGAGTTTCTGCTCATGGCCCTGCTGGCTGGGAGCCACGCATGGGCCGCATAATCCACAGAGAACGGAGAAGACCAGCTTGCGCCGGTGTCTGACAGGACCACCTGGCTGCTTGTTTGTTTATTTACTCCATTCGTGTCTGTCCCTATTCACACTGAATCCCCCCCCCCCCCCCACACACACACTCTCCAAAGACTGGTGAATATTATGGTGAGGTGAAAGCTATGAGGTCACTGTGTGACATCATTGTGACAGCTGCCTAGTCTCCATGCTGCTGTTCTACTGTGTCTTTATAATTATTAATAATTACTATATAAAAGTAGGGATTGGAACCCTGTTGTTATTGGAACAAGTGGCTTTTATTTTGTTGCTTAAAAATAGCTATGCAATCATAAGCCTGTACAACAAAAAGTTTATTGAAAGCTCACAATATCTAGCAGGTTGTATAACTGTAAGGTAGTACCCCACACAACCAATATGGTATCGATTCTGGCACATGCCGGTACTGTAATATTTGTGTGTTGGGCAGTTAATCATTTTTGTATGTAAATTTTACAAAACATGCCTGAAACCTCAAACTCAAACCTCAAGCCTGAGAATGTTTGATTCTAAGAATCTCTTCAATCCAACCTCTTTACATTTGGGTAATTTTTATGAAATTTGTATAAAATATTAAATTATACATGATTGAGTTAAACATGATTGAAATAGTTTGGCCTACTCAGTCCTACTTTCAAACTACATGTGGTACCGACAAAATCTTGGTGTCGTTTAATAACATATATTTTCACATAAATGAGATTTGCTCTGTCAGGAAATGTTTACATTAGTTCAATACACCTGTTAAATATAAATGATGATGTTTGATTTTGCTGTTTTGACCCAATCCATAGGTGCTATGAGATCGGTCAAGTAGGTTATGATGTGCTACAAGAATGAATAAAATAAGCTTAATTGTATTCAATCATTTTAAAGAGTATACAATGAAATACAAAGGGAAATGCTTTGATCTCTTCTTTTTCTAGTTCCCAAATTAAGCTAGAGTTCTTCTCATAAGGAACATAAGGAACCATAAGAATGTCATAAACTCTTGGATATAAGAGTAATTAGGCAGGTCCATCTGTATGAAGACAGGTCACTTTTAGATGCCTGACATGTCAAAGCCTTTATTTTTCATTAAACCGAACAGCAATAAAGCACTTGACAATTTTCAATGTTTCCTGAATCAAGTGGAAAGCCAGTCAGAGGTATATTCAATGCTGTTAAAATAAGCCGTAATCTGCAGCACGACTTTCAATGTTGGGACAAATGAGTGTAGTAGCTTTTTTGTGCCTGGGATCATTCTGGCAGTGCTTAATCTATCCTTAAGCAGAGCACACTCTCAATATATGCTCTCTAAATATTCTCAGTAGTCCTCTGTAGAATACATTAATATCACTTCCTGTTGAATATTACATTGTGGTGTGATCTGGCCACAGAAAGGGGCTGAAAACTTTGCTGTTGATCTCTTGACAGTTCCTCCAACACCATCACATGCAGTTTTCCCATGACATGAAAGAATTGCTTCTCAGCCCTGTCTCCTCTGAAGCAAGATAATTGATTCAGTTCTTACTGTTCTCGCACTCGCTGCCTCTTTTGAAATTGGTGCTCTGCTATGCTATCATGTCGTACACTGAAATCTGAAAATCTGGAATTACAGTGGCACTCAGATGCTCAAGTCCATTTCCATCACTTTACTGTCAGATACTGTAATGGAGAGCAGATTGTTCAAAAAAGTTTGGCAGCATTCTGGAGCATGAAACAGTTGTCCTGAGAAAAATCTGAGAGGATTGTGGTTATGACTACTTTACAATAATTATTTACAATAATACAATTATTTATTATTGTAAATGAAAATAATTATTTAAGATTTCATGTTTTTTCTCCAAACATCTGAAGATTAGCATCCAAACCTGTATTCAGAAATGCATAGATAATGTGTTGTATAAATTCATTTTTCTTCCTGAAGTTGACAATGATAGATATTTCATAAGCAGAAAAAGCGAATAATGTTACAATGGTAACTTGCTAATGTTAATACAAATGGTAATAACAAAACATAGGTTATGAAGCCTTTCCCAGCACATTGCATTCATTAAATAATGGTGCCAGATGAAATCTGTACGAATATAGCTAATATAGGTACTAAATGTCTAGCTTATTAATAAATAAGTGTTCTCCAGTTAATACATTATTAAAACTTTTTCATTTTGTATCACCTTCAAAGTTACAGAAATTTCTGTTTTGATTTTTGAATGATTTCGATGCATGATACATTCTCAGAGGTTCTACTGAATTGTTTTCTTCAAGCATACCAACACTGTGCTATTTTTAGATGTTTTTTTCTGAGGCAGTAATGCAGTCTGCAAATGTGAGAGATACCTAAACACTACAAGGAACGATAGGGTGTCGTTCGCATAGAGCCTGGATCCAAGTATAGTAGAAATGGGGTGCTTGTGTCTTGGTCCCTAATGACTTAAACAAAGGTGTTCCAGTGAAAGCAAGAAGCCTTTTCATGTAAGTAATCTGCGCATATTGTGTACTGTGTACCCTCAGGAAACCAGCCTGGTCATAATGAATCAACCTGAATTCAATCAGAAGTTCTATTTGTGACACTAGTACCAGTACCTTGGCAAACAATTTGACATGAGTACAAATCAGAGATACAGGACAATAGGCTGATAATTCCAGGGGATTGCACCTTTTTATAGAAAAGCATTAGAAGTGTCATCTTCTGGTCCCTGTGAAAGGATTTAACCTGGACTATGGAATATATAGACACACATCCAACACTACCGGGTAAAGCCTGTGATTGGAAATTGAAATAGAGATTCATTAAAACTCCATTTATGCATCCTGTGGTAATTACCAAAACGGATGACTTTACACAAGCCAGGGGAGTGTTCAAAATGGGGATGGGTATTTTTATTTGTGGTATCTAATTAACCAGAGCAGAGGATGTAAAAAATATCATTCTGATTAAGCCATAAATCCACCAATATTAGATTTGTCAGGGAGGCCTTCAGGGTAAGAGATGAGATTAGAATTGCAATGTAACCTCCTGAGGACCAGTCCAACAATAGCTGTACTGCGGCATTGAAACCCCCTCCAATAATAAAGTGTCAGGGAATTGTAGTAAAGTTCTGCTAATGGAGGGCGGAAATGTGTCATCAAAATTACTGGAGACAAAAGAATTTGCTTGGATAATGGTGAGCTGCACAGAAACAAAACATCCAGCACTGCTGCTCCCTGTGCATCTACAGAGACCTGCATCTTCTTATCTACTATAAAATGAGTACCCCCTATGGCATTAAGATAAGCGACACAGAGAAGATTAAATATGGCGGGATTTTACTGTAAATGGACAGTTTTTGATTTAATTGTGACGCAAGATTGTAAGTGGTATTTATAGGTGAGATGTTAAAGTAATTTTTAAAAATAAAAAACATGGTTTGCTGGCTGTCAACATTTACATGAGTAAATCTCACTTAATATTTGTAGTAGAAATATAATATTGGAAGGAAGATGAGACTTTGCTTTAAAGCAATGTATAAAACACAAAGTGTATTTTCTGATCTGTACTTGGTCACAGGTTTGATTTGATTTGATTTGATTTATTTGCGCTCATCATATAAAAATTACGAAATAGAACAAATACACTTACTTAAAACAATACAAAGAGGACTATTATAAAAAGTGAGATGTTAAAATGAGGTCATTCTTTGAATGAATTTATTTAGAAAATATATTTTAGTATGGTTTTTTTCCATCTCTGATTATGTGCACATTTGGGTTCTTGATTATCATCACAGTTGTGTGTTGAATCTCTAGTCTTTTTAAACACAATACACACTATGTTCATGGAAATATATGGAACAAAAGCTCCACCATGCTACATTTACAGCATGGTAAAGCTTTCATAACATTGCATTGTGCTGTACTGCATATGATTTGACATGAACAGAGCCTTTCTATTTACAACCCTGCAGATTTCCCATACCCTGCCTGCCTGTTACCTGATAACTCAGTTATATAGGTACTCAAAGCTATCAAACAACATTGGTAAAATATGCACAGCTACACTGTATTTAAAGGGCCAGAATTGCACTCCCATTTCAGAATTAAGCAGCTCTGCTGATAAAGGAGTTGAGGTCATTCAAATGGGAGAAAAGCCCTCACAAGATAGGGTTCAGTCATTTTGTCACTCCTGCTGCTTATTTCTGGTCCCTGCTGCAGTTAAATATTTCATATGGTAATGATCCACTTTTAAAATGCTCTCAATTATTTAACCCTAACCAGGACCAATACACACAGAAGTCAAACTGAATTAAATGCTTGTTTTTCAAAGTTTAACACTGTGGTGATTTCAGTCCCGCCAGTGTCTTTTAAACTTGGTTTTTAGTGCCAGTCATAAACTGTCTGTGGACTGTAGCTCCGCAGGGCGATGTCGCCCGGGGTATGGCAGGGTACAGTCAGTTAGGGATCTACGTTCATCGCTTTGTAGCAACCTTGCTTTGGAGGAAAGCCATGAATGTGTACTCTCTTCCGTTTCAGTAGTGGGGTTAGTAGCATGAACCTGGCTGCAGTTGCAGATGATTGGCCATTCCAAATTGAGGTTTTAATGGCAGATTCTCAGCCCCACATTGGGCACTTTTTGAAAAATGTTTTTAAAGTGATGTCTACTTGCATGCATCAGTGTTTTGGGAAACACTGGCAGGGGCCCAAACCTCTTTTATATCTTCTAAGCTCCTAAGCTCGTGGTCTTGATTTATTTATTTATTTTTTTGGGGGTGGGGGGGGGGTTGGTTAGGCTACCCAAGATTCCGTGCAGGATGCACCGGACAAGAGAGAATACATTTAAATTGCAATAAAATAAACAATAAAGTAACAATCCAACAACTACATTTTATTAACAATTGACAAAAACAAAACCGAATTTCTCTATACAGAAAAGCGTGCCTATATATATCTGTGTCTGTTTCAAAATCAGGGCCTTTTAGAGATTTCAGTAGATCTGTCAACCCAACAAATTGGTGGCATGGTATGTCGTTTTCTGCAGTGTGATAAACGACTTTCAGCTGCGAGATAAGCACATCTTTGTTCGGCTTGATCGCATTATCACAGTGCTGTTTCATAGCATTTTGTTGTTGTGTCAAAAGAACAGCTGTGCGGCCGGTGCATTGGCTGTGCTCTACAAGTGCAGAAAGCTTCAAATTGATAGACCCACTGTTTAAGCCATTTTTTCCCTGAACTCTTACAATAGGTGCAGAACATTTTATCTACTCCATTCCCCCATTCTTCATGCCGTATCCACTTAAATTCCTTTCACTCCAGTCTGAAATGACTTTTCTGTTTTTTTCCTGTGAAGTCTTCATCCGTTTCTGTGGGGGCTTGACACTTCTTTGCTGTGCTGACCTGCACTGGACTTTCACAATCAATTGGAATGTTAAAAAAAAATTTTGCAGAGAGATGTCTGGTTCCTCACTTTGGAGTAAGTGATAAAGTTTAATAGCAGGTGCAAAATCAAACATTCACATAGGCTAATATAAGTTTGTCTTGGCAAAAAGTTTCATAGGTTACACAATATTTATTCAGCTATTATTTTATCAAGACTATTTCCTGCCCGTATTTTCTGCCAGGCATTTTGGCTGATGGTATTTTTATTTACTGGACAACTACATGTTATACTGGCCAACGGCCGGCATGTAGCAGCTAACAGAAACTCTGGGGCAGGCTTATCTTTCAGTGTATGGATCATATGATATAGGGGGTGTGGTGAATGGGATTAGCAGTCCAAGGTGATGTATCATTCCAAATGAATCTGCACAGAATTTTAGAAACCTTGCTGTACTGGAGAAAGTGATGCCCAAGGCTCATTCATTGGCAAACCTGGGGAATATTGACCTGGATAAGTTCCCATCTCAGTGAAGGCTGCTTCATGCCTGTGTCTATTCTAAGCATATTCAGGGTTAGGAAACAAAGTATTTTAGCCAAATCTTTTTTACACTCAATTTCAAAATGCTCAGACAAATTTGTTGGCCTGTCCCATCACTGCAACATCAATTTAAAATATTGAGGGCTTGTCTCCTTCAAAGCATCTGCTGCCAGTGACCCATTTTTCAGCTCTATAGCCTCTCCAGAAGAATTCATTCACAGCTGGTGCAGACAGTCTGCAAGTGCCCAATCAACCAGAGGAGTCACTCTTGCCCACCGGGATGGTAACTACCCTGTCAACTGAAACCAATCATACACCACCCATTGAGGTAACAGGCCACTGTTGGCACTGGCACAATGAAGATTCAGTACTAGATCACAGGGCATATCACACTGTGCTTTAGTATAATGAGTTAGCCAACAGCCTTCAATCAAATGGATAACCAGTTAATTGCTTTCATTGCCTTTCATATGTAATGAAATTAAGATTCAGGAAAATGGTTTAATTATTTTTGATTGAATGACACTTTATTATAATATAAAACAATACAATGTAATATAATTAGCAATTAACATGTCTATGCACGTGGACCTCTTTGAAAAATATCAAATTATTTGCTTCTGGATATTTTATTACAGAAAATAATTCACCAATGACTTAGGGATAATCGGTCATCAAACTACTTGTCATCAACATGGCAATTTCTGAAGAGGGAGAGCTAACATGTCTGGTCCTTTCAAGTACTGTTTTCTTATCTGTCCTTCAGAAAGATTTGTGGGTAAGGGCACATTGGATTAGACTGTGGACAGGCTTGAAATGAAGTTCAGAAAAAGGTAGAAATTCAAAAGAAAAGCCAAAGAAGGTGTCAATACTACTTTAGCTGGGAGAGCGAGCCTGGTTTATCCTTTAAGGAATTGTATCCCCTTGAAATGTAACGATGAAGTGACAATGGGATTTCAGAATACTTTCGTTCGTGTTCACAGGGATTTTACTTATTTTTGATGATATACATTTTAAGACTCGTAAAAATAAATTCTTATCACCCTGCCTTCATTATCATATGCCTTTATTTTAGAAAGATCAAAATGTATCACCTCAAAAGCCTGCATTATGGATTTGGTGTAATTGTGAAAATATCTGATTTTACAGCACAGTCAAATATGAGAAAAGCACAAATGGAGCACTACTCTGTCATGTGCTATGGTTAAATTAAAGGGGACATCTAAAAGCTTTTTTCCTAAAAACTCACTGACTAATTAATACATTTCCAGCAGTACTTGACATGACAAGTACTTACTAAATCAAAACTGTCTGGAAATATTCACAAACTATAATAGTATTAATAAATAGTTGCAATTACAGGCCTGTATTCAATCTCCATGTGTCCCAAATCAATCTACTTTTCAGCAGTTTTATATCATTCCACAAGGTTTACCAACATGTTGCTAGGGTTTTTTTTTTTTTAAATGGACAAAAAAAAAGAGACAAATCATTGGAAAACATATCCAGGCAGTGTCTCTCCCTGCAAGCTGAATGGGCCATTTTGGGTGAATGACGCACATTATTTTCACATGCTTTGCCTTGATTGGTTATCTGCCCACACAGGTCTGTAAATTACCCAGCAACGATTAAACCACACATAGTTCAGCCAGAATCAGATGCTCTCTTTTCAACACCAGCCTCGCTGCAAAGCCAGCATTCTATTGTGCTTTGTTTTGGAACTATAAATTGGCAAAATGAGAGAAGCACCGCAGCATGTGGGGATTCACTTTTTCCAGGATGTGCCCTTCAAATATAAATTGCAGCCAACCACTGCTGGAAGACTCCTCTGGAAGACCTTGTGATGTGTGGTTAGTTGCCCGGCAACCAGTAACACTGCACCTAACGTGACTACTAGTGACACTCAACGTTTTGCTTACTCGCTGAGTGTATGTAGTTTGCTATTGATGCATTGATGCCACACTCCAGGTTAATATGTACTTGAGAAGTAGATCAAATAGTAGATCAAAGATGAACTATTGGGAAAAGATGGGAACAGCTGGAATCAGGTGTGGCATCTAGGCCTCAGAGATCAGTGAATAGGAGTGACTAATCAGTGACTAATAACTCACTGTTGACTTTCATGACCAGGCCATGTTGCATGCTTTTCCTATTTAAGCTGTACAGCATGACCCATGCACTCAGATATTTTATGTTACTTCAATGTAAAATCAACACATACAGCACGACTCCCATCCACTGGTAATTTAGTTCTTCACACAAACAATTAATCTGACAGGAGTTCAAACAGTGGATCCACCCATTAGATTACATCTTTTCTTGAGCTCATTTCTATGTTCAGTGTTGTCTGTGGCAGTAATAGCAGAGGAAGAAAAAAAAAAACAGAAATATTAACTCTCCAATTCTCCCTTCTCATAATCCCACACCATTCTCCTGCTCTTTTTCATCAAAACAAAGCTGAAAGGCACATACTGGCTTCATATGAACACCTTTTTCCTTATGGGCTTCCTTTATTTAGAGCCTGTGTATGAGCGCATTCACACAATCACCAACTAAACACTGCTGAAAAGATATAATAGTTACTAAAGAATAAGATCAAATTATTCAATCTTCTCAGATCTATGTATTGTGACCCAGCACTATGTCAGCCACCTGAGAAGGTGTGAGCGGTGCACTAATTTCAAGACACAACTTCACAGCAAGTAACAGCAGGACTTTTATTTTGAAATACAGCTTTCAGAATTCAGAGGAAAACAAAAACAATCAAACAAAAAGGCGTAGCTCCAGGTTGAGTCTTTCTACTCCATGTAGAACAATAAGTGGTCCCTCTCTAAAACCGGGGAAGCAAAGCTGCATGCCTGCCTCAGCTTAGGTTAAATAACAGAATAAAGACAGAACGTTCAACAAAAAACTGTTGTCTTCCATGGCCAGTCACTACCAACAGAATACCTGCTCCATGGGTTCTGCAGAACACCCTTACCCTAACAGATTGCCCCCAACACACACAGTTTGCAGAGTTCTTCTCAGCTTTGCCCTGGCACCCTCCCTGTTATACGGTAATGTTGATCGGAGATCAGGTGTTCACAACAAGGGGCGGGGCTGTCCACGAGGGTCCCTGGAGCCAAGTTGCCTAGAAGTATCTGTCTTCAATGACCGCACCCCTTGCTCTGTCATACATATGCAGTGTGTAAATATAGATTCTGCTTTTGCAAGCTGTGAAAACACCCCCTTTCATCTTTAAGTCTGCAAAAAAATATCAATTCTTTTGCATTAGTGATGCTGCGACAGCTCTCAAAATCTGAAGAGGCTTTCCCCAGACAAGTTGTAGACTATCATTCTGGATAGCACATACTAGGACAGTACCGGTCCTAGCCTATTTGGCCTATTTGGTGAGCTAGGCACGGTTTCAAATTAAGTGGCTGCTTTCTTTATTGTTCCAGAAATTCAAGATTCAAGCGATTTAAGTGTCGCACATAAAAATATGAAAATATGATTACACAGGAAAATATTTAATAAAATTGCAAAATTATTAAAAACTTATAAATATAAGTAAACATAAATTAATTCTACATATTAACAAATAATAAATGTAGCGCACATAGAATAGAGCAAATCAAAACTTACACTTAAAATTAGTATAGATTCAAAAGGTCTCAAATTTGTCCTGCATGGAAAATTGCAGTGTATAGGTGCAATCCTACTTAAAGCCTGGCCGTCTTGAGCATAATTCAAAAGGCCATGTCAAAGTGAAATTTCATTTTGGTGTAATAACTGTCATTAGTCCACCTCTTGCATATTTGAATTCAGTTTTGAGGGCTGTGCTTTAGAACTATTAACTTTGGTGTGGTCTCAGAAATTAATGGTAGTGAATGGAAACTAATATCCACGTTGATGCAATTACAAGGGCTGGCAACAACAGAAGAGAATGGAAAGTGGGGTGCACATGCTCGCTGAATGAGAAGCGCGAGCCATATGTGCTGTGCTGTGCTGCCCTTTGCAAGTTGCATAGGACCACTACTGTGCTTGGTAGTCACTAAAGTCCAGGCAGTAGAGCACTGGGACTGGGGGTATAAGTTCAGCAAAAAATAAGTAATAGGTGAATAAGCTGTAGCTGTACGGTGTCATCAGAGGGAAAGAATTCATATATGAAAAATATGTATAAATAATGAAAGCATTTCACGAAGGTATTTCTTTGCCAAATCTTTTAGTAGCAGAGAAACCTGCTGAGAGGAGAAAACATAAACAAGGAAATAATTGATGTTCTTGTTTATCTGGCACAATCTCAAAAGTGCATTTCATAGGACCTTCTAAAAGGTACAGTAAGAGTTGGGAACATAGATATTCTTACTGTGAACTGCATTCAGTGGAGGTCACATGAATGTATAAATGCAAACATTCATGAGTAAAAGTAAAGGCTAATGCACCGCGCTGCAACCTGGGATTGCTTCACCCAGAATATGGGAGGGTTCGATCGGTTGAGGGTCCGTGCTTCATCACTCTCTAGCGACTCCAGCTGGTTGAATGGGCACCCGCAGACTGTATGCCAAAGCCACACTTGAAAGACCTTCCTCCAGAGCAATTCTATGTGAGCTTGGATATGGGCTGCAAAGTGAAAAGAAGCAGGCTGGTGACATCACCTGTTCTGGAGGAGAACTGCAAGTGTCTACACTCTCCCAGTTCGGCAGTGGGGGCCATGCATGGACCCGGCGGCAGTTGCAAAGAGTTGGACACTCCAAATTAGGGTGGGAATTGGATATTGTTGGACACCTAGTTTTTAGATTGCTATCTTTGGGAAACTGATATAAATTGATCTGGAAAACTCACACTCTGTGTGACTACAGGAATGTTATCTGTTTCTTTACTGTTTATTTGTCTCCCTTTCCCTTCACAAACACCAAAGGAATGCCTTTGGGGCAATTAGGGCCACACCAGAGGTCTCTCAAATGTTTACGATGTCTTGGAATTTTCTCCCTTGAAAGTTTTATTACTTTATTGCCGGTTGGGGGTCAGAGACCTTGCCTGGCTATATGCCGTACAAAGATCCATATTCATTTCAAGTTTGAATGCACTCTCTAATATTTAATTGAAATCACTGAGTGAAACTCTTTATGCCTGTACAGATAAAGGTTGTGAGGTCTGATCATTGGAATCTATATTTTCAGGGTGTATTCCAGTTAAAAGTGAAAAACAACATGGTACGATTGTTTTTGTTACATGGAAAATATTTTACCTGAATATGAAGAGTACAACTGGCTGTCTTTAACAATTATTTGTCTACAAATTTCACCCCTTCATTAGAAATACATGTACATTTCCATTTTTTAAAGAGATATGTGGATTACCTCCTAACATATTCATGATTGGGGTCCTTATGATGGACTTAAACCCAGGAATCTTTTGATAATAATTTCATACTGTTTAGCCCTGCTTAAAACCACAAACGGCAACTTTAATTCATGAACTTGTCAGCTTTTAGATAAGACAGTACCTGCCTGACCCTGCGATCACACCTCCACCCTTCCACACTTGCCAATCAGCCATTTTGCCCCCGTCCCTCTCAACAATGCCCCCACCCCCTTCAAACAACATAAAAATGTGTTCTTTTCTTCATGCAGGCTAGAGTGTTTGGGTACTTAACAAGAGCCAGTTAACATCTGTTGTGGTGGAGAGTTGGGAGTTGTCATCTGCTTTGCCATCTGAGGAATCTGAACCTTGCATCTGGGCCTGCTGTTTCCTGGTGTTAGGTGTGCACAGGGTCTCACATCTTTCTCTTACAGTTCATCTGGCCTTTTTACCTTTTCATCCCTGACTCTTTGGAATATTTGGCTGTCTTTTGGTCTTTGAACTTCGATTTTGGATATCCTGGGAGAAACAAGCTGTGGTTTGGTGTTTTCTTTCATCCATTTCTTTTGTGACTGTGACCAATCCATGTCGGCAACATTGTTTTAGTTTGTAACTTCATGAACGTCTTGCTTTTAATGCAGTTGTGAGTTTTACATTTTGAGAAAGGATGATCCAACAGGTTGCTCTGCATAGCAACAAATTCAGTGCTTTCATTTATAATTAATATACTTAATGATAAGCACCAAATTACATCAAATATATTTTATATGTTGGATAAGTGAGAAGTTTTAACTGTTGATACACTTGTGTTCTGTATTCTGAGTGCTGGGTGTTAAAATGAGGGTGGTAACTGGTTAAAACGGCTGGATTCAGAACATAAAGGTTTTGCTCAATTCTCACTGAGCCGACAATATGTTCAAGCCCATGTTGGGTGCCAGTATTTAAGAAAAATAAACTAAAGAGTCTGCCTTTGGATAGGGTATGCAGTAGCGTACACAATACAAAGAAATGAGATGCCCGTGTCTACATCAGTACAAGCCTTGCACATATGCCAGTGTCCTTCTGGTGCGCACAGAATGCTGTGCTGCAAGAACGGTGGATTGGCATGAGAAATTTATACCCTATAACTTTCATCAGGATCAACATCATTTTCTGCGATCCAGCGGTCTGCCACCTCAGATCTGCTGTGCTCGGCTGAAGAAGTAAAAGGGATGACTGCAAAACAAACAGAACAGCCTGTCTCATTTTTACCTGCCGGGAACAGATGGAGAGCTCAGACCAAGCGCACAGCTAATGAAATAATTCACTGCTGTATGCTCTGCCTGGTTGTACATCTGAAAGATGGGGGGGGGGGGGGGAACAACTGTCATTACACCTGCTGCACCTGCATATCGATTATGCATAAACAGCAGCACAAATTAATGGGGTGGGGTGGGGGCGGGAGGGATGGTGAGATTGAAGGTTGAGATTAAAAAATGTATAAATGTCTGAAGAATTCTCTCGACGTTAGTTGCAGACAGAGCCAGATATGATGAAAGCAAAATGGATTTACTGGGCAGCCATGCACGGACTCCAAGTATCAGCACATCAACTCTTGATGGATTGATTACCATATAATGTCTTCCGCAAAACAGAACAGAAGAACGGCTTGATAACAAGATTCAACAGCTGCCCCCCTCTTCCTCTCTGTGTCTCATTTTGTGTCTCTGATATGCTGCAGTAAGAGCTAGATGTATACACACAAGTACGTAAGCAAGCAAGAGTGACTTTTTGTCATAACTGCTATTGTTTTAAATATTAATAAAGGATAAAGTCATGGTAGTTATACAGTATGTCATTCCTGCCTATTCTCAGTGTCCCAGTATGCAGTGATGATACATTGCTATAGACACCTAGTACGCTGTAAACAATTGCAGATTTATGACTTTACACATATTGGCCTGATTTTTTATCAAAGCTTTTAGAGGCATTCAGAGCTGAAACGAGGCGCTCATAAAGGCTGTGAGCAAAAGTGGTCCGCGACCATGGAAACATCTGCAGCAGCAGCTGCGTCTAATGAATAACCGACTAAGAACCTCGCCTCTGTTCTTCACATTACCAGCAGCTGTAAAAACAAGCGTATTAATAATTGCTTAATAATTCCTTCAAAAAACTATTTTTAGACCAACATGAATAAATGTCACAAATGGTTTTTAGAGGGAGGCTAAAATTCCTATTAATTCCACGGACAGGTTTTTCCAATGCGAGACTAGCACGTCCAGTTTTCCAGATGTTAGGTATCAATGAGCCGCAGTTATGCCATGGATAAGAGCATCAGTTCAATTAATGTAAGATAAGGTCATGTAATGAAATGAAGAAGAAAAAAAACATAATAAATAATAATATAATAAAAAATAAAAAAATAGCTTTTTTATTGCTCAGGGATATGACTGTGCAGGCACACAGGAAAAATGATACAGGTGAGAATAGAGCATCACTAACACACAGCAAGCGCAAGATCCCTGATGTGCACTTCAACTGCAAAATATAAGATATACTGTGGCTAATGGTGGTCCTACTCATATTGATTATTTATCATCCTCATATATTGATGATGATGAGGACCTGCTACAGTCCATTTCAAATGCTAGACAGAAAAAATATATTCTGAAAATCTGTTCTATCACTTGCTGTTCTATGCACATTATGAAACAGCAGTACAAAATAGCCACCTGAATCTAAATAAAAGTGATACATTTAGGCCAGTCTGGAAACCCGTTCCCTTAGTACTATGTGCACAATGGTCCAAATATATGCATCTTAATTTCAAAGCAGGAAGTTCTGTTTGGTTATTTGCAAACCCTTGCACCTCCTGCCAACATTTGATTTAATCAAAACAAAAGTTTATAAATAGGTTACTTAACAAGTCAGTAATAAGGAGAACTAAAAATGAAATAAAAGAATGATCCACTGAAGATGAAGATTTGGCCAATATGGAATTTATATGCATATAAATTGGCCTATATGTAAAATACTGAATAAATTGAACAAAACCAACACATGTAATGGTCAAGACAATATTTTGGGATCTGGACCTGATACAGAAAACACATTAAAATAAACTGCCCATAGAATTAAATATAATATAAGTAATTCTATCACATTTAATTCAATATGTAAAAAGAGAATTAGCCATACATGGGTGACCTTCATGTAGCCCTATCCCTCCTGCCCCCTAATGGTAAGGACGCTGGCGCCCACAGAATGGTAATAAAGCAAATATCCAAAATGTATTTTTCAAAAATGGGCCACGATCATGCCGCAATTTCGAGGTCAGCACCTGCAACAGACACCTTTCTGGCCAACGACGACAGTTTAGTGTTCCCCATATAATTTCTTCTTATTCCACACAATCATTCTGTATGCCACTTGGGGGTAAATCTTTTATAATTTTGACGCTAGCTTGTGTGAATTTTGTGAAATAAACATTACAGTTGCATTTTTATGTACATTTTGTGTATGCTATGCCCCTTTTTTCACATATTTCCTAAATGTTGATACGTAGTCTTGAGGGCACGCATGTGCCCTCTCTGCTGTGTGTTGCCATAAAGTTGTAAGGCTTTATTTAAGAGTAGTACGCCCAGGTGCAAATTGCCTTTATAAATGCTTTGGGAGAAAGGGTTACACTATTTGTAATCACAACAGAAAAAACAAGCGCAGTTTAAAAAGTAAGACATTCATCCTGCCTATTTGAAGCCTGTGGTCTTGGCACTGCTGCACCTATGCCACTGTACTTAACTAATCCTCTTTACCACACAGCCCATAAAAATAGGCATTAATGAGTCAGCCATTAATTCACAATGTAGATTGTATTTGTGTAGAGCTGCAAATGATTCTAATCCAAAGCATGGCCTCAAATTAATTTCACCTTTGGGAAGTTTCTTTTTTTGTTGAAAAAGGTCACCAGCTGAATATTAAAAGGGATATTTGCCGTAATTTAATTATCATTAATAGGTATGCTAATAAAATCATCTCAGTCTTTTTTTATGACGTTGTTCCACAAAAACTAGTGGTATGTGTCAGCAGTAATAAATAAGCATGGTTTATATGTATACAGTGCAGAATTTACTTTTCTGTATTTGAAGGCGGGGGGGGGGGGGGGGGGGGAATATTTAGCAATTTTATTTTTCTGCTTTCACCCTGGAAACCTGTGAACCTGAAACCAAGCAAACTCCATTTCTACAAATATCCATTTTTAAGAGCTCTAACAAAACCTTAAACTGACTCTGGCGAAAGAAGTTTGAATATCACATCCCTGCTCATGTCAGTAAATGTCTGAAAATGCTCAAGGATGTTTAAATGCATGGGGATGTGTGTTTCAATATCCATGACCTTAGAAGTGACAGCTATCAATCTACTTCCACTCGCATGTCAGTCACCTCAAGTGGAATTCAGTGGAGTGAACACAGGATGTGTTTGTGTGTGTGTGTGCGTGGACAGTTAGCCATATATAGCATTTTCATTTGTATGTTATTCTTTCCAGATGATTGCTTTCCAAGAGACACAATTTGGACCTCGATACTGCAGAGGATCAGAATAATTATAGTGTTACAAAATGAATGAACATCCAGGCCACAAAGTCTGAACATGGTTATTATTTCTTAAAGTCTATTACATTTTATGGATCATTAAGTTTGTGTGTGTCTGGGCGTGTGTGGTGTGTGTGCTGAGGGTGGGTGGTGGTGGGGATACTGAAACCAGGTGCATTAAGTTTATTGATTCATTCATTTCGGCCGACACTTTTCATTAGATGTGACTTAAAATTTCCACAACCCATCCACACATGTTCCCTAGATTCTATCAAACAAAACTTACCCCCTGGGTCAATAAAATGCACTTAGTCAGTTTAAGGGCATATGCAGTTAAGTTATTTGGGATTCGAACAAGCAAACTTTACAGTCATAAAGATCAGCCCCAATACTTATAAAAACGATGGAGAGGGGAAAAAAAAAAAAAACACGAGAAGGTGAAGCTTTAAAATTGTGTTAAAGCCAGGCTGGAGACTGGGGCCATGTTTTAAAGGGAAAGTGAACATTCCATCGCAAAGCTGAAGCCGAGCAAACAATATGATTAATACAATATTTTACTCAAAGCAACCTGAGAAATGTCATCATAGTTGATATGTATTTTGGGTATGGAGAAATTAATTTGTGGCATGTTTTTCTTCACACTATTGACTCTAATGTGTAGGGGCATTTATTTCATGTAAGAATGCACAGGAGTTCAACAAAAATTGATAAGTCTAAATTTGTTTTCCAGAGGAAAAGCTATTTCTGCAGCGAAAAATAGAATTTACCATTAAAATGTTTTGGGTTAGAATATTCCACACAATTAATCAATAATTAATGTATGTGGTAAGAGTCTAATGCTTAAATATTTTAGCAGATCTTAACAATAGGGCACCTTTAAAAAGCACAAAACCAATTTTCATTGGCATGAGCCAATTACTTCTGACAGCATATCAAAATACAGCGATGAAAGCATATTATCTATATTGAGATCTGGCGCCAGATTAATCCTGTAAGGTTTTTTTTTTTTATTGAATTGCATATGCCCTTAAGGATACAAAGTGCATTTGATTGAATCCCACCTGTTGTCTGTTACTTTAATGATCAATAATGAGAGGGGTACTGGCAGACTTTGGAGCTCTCACATTCAGAACTCCCTCCTCTATATCTGTGGCTCCAAAGCAGTGCATCAGATGCATCAGTTGGTTATGGGAGAGGTTGAAGTGTGTCACAAGATGATACTGTACATGGACAAAATTACTTAAATATAGTATGCATTCAACCCAGTCAAACTAAACAGTACACTAATTACACGCATATTATTAGTTAGTGTGCTTTCAGATGTTTTCACAAGTGCACAAATTTAATTAATCTCATTGTTTAACATATGTCAGACTACTTTTTAAGGCTCAAAGTGTTGGAGAACCAGTGTTTTATGTGACAAATCACAGCACATGACTGTTTACTTTTTTTCTGGCATGTTCCATCAAAGCTAACCTGTAACTGCATATTAATCGATGGACCAGACAGAATTTACACAGAAAATATCAGTTTTGGATTTCAGCCTAAACCTTGTGCCAGACATTTTCAGCTAACTTGTTATTCAGCTGTGAAGAGAGAAAAAAAGAAGGGGAAACAAACAGTCAAAGCAGTGGTTCTATCACAGACCCTGAGCCATCTCTCCTCAAGGCATATAATTACAGACACAAATCACCCAGAGAGAATGCATTCCATTTGTGATTAGCATATAATTGATGATAATGTCAAATGTGCCATGGGATGCAGGAGGTTCTTACAAGATGTCTGCATTTCACAGAAGCTTGTTAAATGAAGCATCACCACAAATCAACAGCAGCTAATCTAAAATAGGCCCATTTAACCATATACCCTTCGATACCGATGTTAATAGTGCTGGATTCACTCCATTTACAAAAATCAAGGGAAACACTATAGCTAATTCTGGATTTTTTCCCTGGATTTTTTCTATTTAACACATAACATAGTGTATATTCTGCCACAGTAAAACTCAACGTTTTGCAACTGATATAATGCATATTTATAAAATTAAACAGCTTTCACAAAGATAAGACATTCATTCATTCATTTTTCCTGTTCTTTTTGGAAAGCTGCTACAGCCAATACAAACTTTTATGAATATTTTAAAAGTTCTGATTTGCAAATAAGCTTCCATTAGCTTCTAACTTGTTAAAGACTAATGTAATATCCAGCCTGTTTGTTTATAGTAACATGTAACAAGGTGAATAAAATCTGCCACCAGTGCGATGTCACTGTAAAGACAATATGTACAATCCATGTACAGTGATAAGGCCTTCTGAGTCACTGCCTCAGCTTCTGAATCCAATGTTTAATCTACTCAGGTCTCCTGCCATGTTTCACGTTTCATTAATAGCAAAAGGTTGTGACTTGAGACTTTGAAAATGAGTTGTGGAGGGAAAGAGGTAAAATGAAATGGAAGGGGTGTTCTCACCGAATCCGGCACTCGAAGCGTCCTATTCATTTTCTATGGACAGACTGCACGGTGCATAATGGTCCAGTGCTTTTTTTCCGGTGTATTTGCTTAGAATGTACTCCGCCTTTATTCTGTGCAAACAAACTTTCAAATTAGGCGTTGCAGATCAGACATGAACCAAGATTCAGCAACTACATGCCCAATTTTTCACACCTCAAATGTTTTCAGAGATATATTTTAGTGGACAATTTAAGTAGAAAAAGAGAAAGTTCATGAATGTTCCGCCATATTGTTTCATTTTGAAAAGAGGAGCCAAAACCAACAACTGCCCAGCGTCTATCCAATCAGGTGCCAGCAGTCTTCCATTTCAAAGTAGGCTACATCACTTTTTTGTATTGATGCCATAGAGGCATCTATTCTATGGAAACCGCCTACACTATTTGCATAGTACTGCCCATTCAACGGAGAGGTTGGGGGTCTGGCGCATCACCAGGTGTCCTTGTTTCGGTGAGAACACGGCATTAGGAGATAAACCTGTAAACCTGAGATAAGCCTCTAACTGCAAAGGTGTCGGCTTTAAACATGCTAATGTTTGAGTTGATAGAGCTCTTGGTGAGCAGCGAGCAACTTTCTCTCAAATCTAAATCGAAAGTATCATCCTGAGGCATACTATAGCCTACTATACCTTTTGGAGAGAGTCAAACAAAGAAACAGACTTTTAAAAAATTTTTCAAAATTTCTTTTTGCCCAAATTAGTCACGTATTTGCGATACTGTACTGACACTGAACAGGGCTTGCTTTTAGTACTTTTGTAGCAAGAAATGCCAGGAGCTCCCTGCCTCTATCTCATGAATGTATGACAGATCAATTTTAATATATTTCTGATAAATAAATTGAAAAAAATATTTATTCATGGCTATGTTCACCACAATGCCCAATAATATTAGTTATTTTTTACTCTGGGGTCCCATCAGTAAAAATCTTTAATCATTTCTACAGATGGCAAATTCTTCGTAAGTCTTTTTTCACTCTTAAAGACAGATGAGAAGGAAGGCTGGTCTTATAAGTCCATGTCCTAAATGGTTTATCTAGGACAGGCTACAATTCTCTATACATAATTACTCAGAAAAGCAGTGTGTATAGCTAAAACTACATCATTAAGAAGACTGGGATGGGATGTCGTGTCAGAACGGCCATCTATTCAGGTGTCGTGACGCAATGGGTTTTCCATGATGCTTTTCAGTCAGGTTTTGACTAATTCGACAATTGGACTGCACCTTCTGTTCGGAAAGCATAATTTTACATAGGGTTGTTTTAAAGTTCCATGAGAAAGCTACATGATTTGATTCTTCTGTGTGCATTGAATGACCTGGATATGACAGCATTCAGTAATTAAACTGTACCAGATTCTACTGTATATAGTCAGTGGTCAAAGGATTCAAATTCACAGGTACAACAACGAAACTCACATAAACGTTTTACAGCTTTCTTTGTGTATGTGTTTCAATGTGAATAACTGAATGGCTTAAAATGTTTAAATTGCCCCCAGCGGGGGTGTGCATGTCATGGACAGATTTATGGTGAACCAATTACATTACCATTTACAGGATGAATCACAGATGTTCAGTTATACAGAGTAGTTTCTAACACGCAAGCTTCAGAAATAAGCATGGTTAATTAGGGTCTTAAATTCTGTCCTCTTTTATAAACTTAATGGAATGAATAATAGTTGTAACAATATTAACCCTTTCTTTACTGTTAGTTTCATTACAGAATTAAGTTAAGTGTCTTATGGCGGCACTAACTTCACTGACGATTCATTTAGATAATTCATTTTTCCAAATTACGCACACACACGTACACAGAGATTGGCAATTATATTTGTAGGATACACAATGCATTTTCCATAGTTTAATAATGAACATATTTGGCAATATGCATAAGATTTGAATGCTTTGAAATATGAAATGAACAGTACAGTAACTTATATTGAAGATGAATGATGTTATACATTTATTTTGGATTAAATATTTTAACCCTTTTGCACGTAAATTCTAAAATATTTCCAACAGCTGAAAAGCGTGGGATTTTTCCTGTGTCCGCCAGCTGTTCTAGAATTCGACTGTTACATCATCACACTAGCCTTCACACTGTTGAAGTTGATTTTGATATGGAGTGCAGATAATAATTCCTGTAACAACGACAACAATAATAATAATAATAATAATAATAATAATAATAATAATAATAATAATAATAATGTAACCCAGTGACTGATACTAAACTTCATTAAACGGTTTGAATACCTCGTTATATTTTTTTAAAAGGTTACACATGTTTAAAATTTAACAGTTTACATGGTTTTAGATTCAGGATATTGTGTTATTGTGCTAACCTTTTGTAATCCAATAGATGACGAGTTGAGAGGTCAAGGGAAAAAAAGACAAGAAAACCAAAATACAACCGTTAGAGTCACTGAGTTACTATCACTAAATATGGTTACGATAAATATAATGTGAAAAACACTGTTACGTACTGCCATTTGTGTAGTTTTACCGTTATCAGAGCGATAACTGTTTTAAAAAACTACTGTTGTGGGGTAAGGACTCGCAGGAAGGTAAAATCTGCTCAAGATTGGCTGGAAGACTGAAAGACTTGTTACGCCCGCTTGGCATGTTGCTACCCAAGTGAATCGGAGGGCCTTAGCTGAAGTTAGCTATCAGACAGATTATCAGAATTAAGCTAATGAAACCCAGATAGCGGTTTGGGATACCTGGAAACGCACAAACTTGCTCTGGCATCGCTGGATTTTACCCCAGTCTTTCTCTTCCGAGAACGCCATTGATTCCACCAAGCTGCGCTCACGCTGCCGCGCCACAGCTCTGGATTTGAGTGAGTTACCATTTTGTTTATTGCTCAGAATGAATGAAGCGCCCAGTTTGTTTTAGGCCTGCACGCACCCAAGCAAAGCCGTGGGCCCGCAAGGTGAAGGGGGGGGGGGGGGTCTTCTCTGTTGGAAATGTCTTCCATTACCGGCTTTAGATAAAGGGGATAAGTGTGTGTGTGGACCCACATTGATTAAGAGTGGATTGTTGTTAGTGCTTCTTTGAAGAATTGATTTACCTGGTTTTGCATTTTTCCAATTGGTTTTAGGAAACAAAAAATAAATTGATAAATAACTTGTATTGACATTTCGTATGATTCATAGTCTATTGTTCAGAATAGTTTTGTTTACAATTGAATAAATAATGAATTACTTAAAAAACAAACAAACAAACAAAACAAAAAAACTTACCTGTGTTGTGTTCAGTGGTTATTATCATGTAGCTGAAGTTTACATAGACTTTGAGAATACTTTGTATTAGTATTTCATTAGGGAACCGAGTATACTAATAGTACCCTATAGCCTAATTCTTATATTGAAGAACTAAGACTGCCCGTTTATAGATAGACATACGCATAAATCAAAACGGAGTTCATTGTATCGAAGCCTAGTAGGGAGACACAGTTTAAGAAACCCAAAATAAATAATAACATATGAGTAAGAAATAAAGTTTTATCTGAAAGTCAAGGCCCTGCCCTTGTTCTAAGGTATAGGGTAAGGGGGCGCTACAATAATATTATTTCATGTAAATTGACCCAGTGTTTTTTCATCTTTCTATCTTTTTTTTTACACCGTTTGTTATGAGTAACTGATGATAAGCAGAATTTAAAGTTTATGAATAAACTTCAGTGTGATTACTTCAGCAGTTTAGCTGTTTCCAGATGAAAAAGTTTGAGTGCTGTAGCTAAGCTGTATGATAAGGTGAAAAACGGGTCTTTTCCCTAGAGAGAGACAAATGACCGGCTATGATGACCATGGTGACCGAAGTGAAAGTAGGCTATTTTGTGGGTTCATTTATTATCCGCACGTTTTCAAATACTTGTTGCAAATTGTGTATTCCGATTCAAGCAGAAATGGGTGTAACGGACACCCATGATGTTTGTAAAGTACTTTTTATAGGTTGTACTGATCACAGTATGCTAAAATAAAGCTAAAACACGTGTTCTAGTACAATCAAAGATGATATCGTGACTAAGATTACTTTGTAAAAACTGTTTTAATTGGATTGGGTCTATGATATCTATATTATCATTCTTGGTAACCATTTAATAAAGGCGATAATTCACTCCAAGCCATGGTATATTGTGATTCACAATGTCTACAAAATCACAATATACCACTGCCTGTCACGAGTTATTGCATAATAATAGTTGCTATTAGATCATTTATATTCTTCCTTCTGCCAGCCCTTAGTTAGCTCATTTTGACAGCTTGGTTAGCAGTCTAGCGTTAGCTAAAGTTTTTCAGTCTCAAAACTGTTTCTTCTTCTAAGCAAGTGTGATCGTTTGCATAAACAAATAAATGCTCACATTGAGGACATAATAACGAGCATTGTAAAGAGTTTATTGGAGTTTCTGTGGAAAATAAGCATTTAATCCTAGAAAGAATGAGGTGTAACCCAAACGGTGATTATTGCATCATTAGTAAACAGACATTCTGATCTTGTGCTGTACAATAATCACACAAGTGTGGCGTACGCTTCAGGGACCAGTCTAGAGCTGTAACACATGTGTGACTGTACACTCCAGGGGTTAACGTGAATTGTTTTGTAACAACATTTAATAGTTTTCTGTGCCTTTGAATTAGATCAGTCCGAAATTTGTTCAAAAGCCCTTCAAATCCAAACCGATTTCTATATCAAACCCCAACACAATGATAGGAGAAAAAAGCACTTAATTTTCCTTTCTTTTTTATCTGTCTGACAGGAATGACCTGTCTTAATAAAATGTTCTGCCATCCTTCCGGGCTACCGTTTATAACCTCATGATAATCTTTATTTTATGACCGTTTTACAATGAACTCAGAGGAATTTATTGCCTTACATTCCATCAATGCAACCATCAAATCGCGCTGGGGCCTTTGTCTCGTTTTGGGCATCTGGGACATTAAATGTGAAATATAGTGCCCCGCACTTTTTCACTGGGATCCGTTAGCATAGATGGAATTATATGTAAATTACTCAGCAATTTCCACCTGATTAATGTGCAGAAGAGTGCAATTAAACCGTGACGATTGGGGAATAAGTGCATCGTAGCAATGAAATATGACCGGTGTCTCAGCTCCTCTTTAAGAAAGTGACATACTCACAGGGTTTTTAAGATTTTCTGATGGCTGCTTCGCAATCTGTACGTCTACTCAAAATGGTCGTAATTCTAAAACCGTGACCATTACCATGTTTCCGTTCCTTAATTCACCCAAAAGCAGTCGGAGCCGTTGGAGCTGATCTCTAAAGCAGAATTACACCCATGTGATTTATGAACTATTTCATGTCTAAAATGTGCAGGAAGCCTATTTGAATCACGGCACTAGAGTGCAAATTATTTTTTACTGAGTCAGCACATTATTTATTACAAATGTGATTACCAAGTAAATATGGAAACGTTTAGCACACCAAACCCAACTTTTGTACTGGTGTAAAACTCAATCCAGAGTCAAAATCCCAGTCAGCCTTGTGCAGAAAGGCCAGTGCTGTGCCATTCTAGCCTCTCTAAAGAGATCTTTCTCACTGCCTTACGGTAACAAGCCTGCCACACAAAGACAAATAAAGTAAAGTTTCAGGGCATTTAATTAAAAATGAAGACAGTATAAAAATCATCCTCCTTGTATATAGAGTATGTAAAAAGCTGTTTGTATGCATATTGTTTTAATATTTATCAAGATCAATAATTAATGTTAACATTTGCTTTATAATCATTACTGAGAACCTACAATAGTGAATTTCGGAAACCACCAAGTCACTTACTGGCTCTGTGTAACAAACTGGTATTCAGACAATAGTTACAAATCTGCATTTAGTAGTGCTAATGGACTCCTTGTGGAGTCTATTACCACTTTTTTCCTGCTGCTAGCAGGAGCTGCTGTTCTAGATCAAAGTTCTAAGGGGATTAAACAGAAGCCTGCAGAGAATCAAAAACGCCTTCTCCATTGCTGTTTATTTTTAAATCCAGCTAATTAATCAAACCGCTAGGACAAAAGAATGTGGATGAAAAACAAGACAGATGCATAGTGGAGATCTGGATAAAATCATTCATATTACTATGTAAACTGTCCTTATTTCAGAGGCCATGGCATTTTATATATTATTACTGAGGCCAGCACTCATGAGCATTCATAGATGTATAGCTTCATCCAGGTTCTTTTCTGAAGAGACCCATTTCTGATGTAAGCTCCATTGGGGGTGGTTATGAATGGTAATGTTCAGTTTGAGGCTGTGGCTTTGATATTGTAAGTCATATGCATGATGACTAATAATGGGAACGCGACATTTTAGGAAGTGATTCTGAGCATGTGGATGGGCCATTTATATTTGTGCCATTACTATGGGAAATCCATAAGAAACTGCCACAGAACAAATGTAGATGTGATTGATGGTGACAGGCTTTCAGCTTTCGTTTTAATAAAGGAAGGGGCCTCACCTTGCAATCTGTTAAAAACCCTCACACGTCATGATTTATACTTGCCCAGGAGGTCTAGTCTGCTGTGTCTTAAATGAGGTTGGTTACACAATTATCACAGTGCGTAATTAAATTATGCTCTCGCTCATATGCACAGACTCTTATCTTTCATTCTTTCTCACTTTCTCTCACAACCTCTGGTCCACTTCTTGTCATCGCACTTGCACTCGCATATAAATTGTTGAGGCACAAGATTTATCGCAAAAGAATAAGCTATAGCCTAAATATTGTGATGTTTGTGATTTTTTGTCAACAATGACAATTAGCGATCTGAAGTCAGTGTCAGCCTATCCGACTGCCTGGTGGCATAAAACACCCTACTGAGAAAAGGCTTCCTGTCAGGCTGCCTCTGTGTGGCATTGGACCCTCTGTACCCTCACCACGTTCCACAAGATTTAGTCCTGTCAGGAAACAGATGCATAATGGGCCATTTAGTGGCACAAACAGAGACACATCTGCTTCTGTTTTTTGATGATTATGGAAATAGATTGATGACGATATCTGTTAATGTTGTAAATTGGGTTGCAAATCATATATTGGCGTTACTACTGCTGCTGGAACTGCAACATGCCATTTTACTGTCCGTGCTACTGTGCTGCTTCTGCTTATAATCGTATGACTCTAATAGATTATTGTTAGTCAAGCAAACTTCTTATGGTATATTACATACGTAACATGCATTTCATATATTAAGATATTTTATCCAGTTAGGATTCAAAATAAAGAGCCACAACAGCCAGGGAACCAGACAAATCATAGAATGGAAGGGGTCGCGCATGCATGAATGAAGCAGAAAGTTGAACCTTGATGATGTAATCCATCGACCAAGGAAATACCCATAATCCAGCTATGCAAGGGGCATCCATTTGGGGTTGTTTTTGGGTCGCCCAATAGCAATTTGTCTTCCTGATGTATGAATGTACACAGCAGAGCAGAGCTTTACAGGTGATTAAATCCATGCGTCAGCGGTATCTGCTCAGGCTCATCCATTGACTGCCAGCATCCAAGAATCCACTTCACCACTCAATGTTTCAATAGTCCAGGCATATTCAGAGAAACTCAGCCCTGGAGCTGTGTAGCAACGGCAGTGTTTCCAGTCAGTTGAATACAGTCTCAAAATTGTTGCCATCACCCACAGTATCTTTACCTCTGCCACAGGTTAATTGACAGCCTTCATGTATATAGTGCATGGCAGCCAGCACTGTGTCTATTTAGTGTACTTGACCATCACCCATAGTACGTGTGTCATGAGCCGACAGCTGAGGCACAGCTCTGTACTAGAAAAGAAAATGGCAGGAGGCTCATTCAGTATTCCACCCGGCCCTGGCAAAGCAGAAGGCCTCAGCCTCACGTGTACTTCTGAAGCAATATGTTCTAGCACGGCGAGGGAGATTAAGATCCCTTTTGAGTCCTCCGAACCTGGAATAAATGGACCCAAAAGTAAAAGCAGCATGCCGGTTTCACCCTATTTTTATTTATTGCCCCAGATTTATTTCCATAATTATATCATATAAGGTCTATACATTTTCTTAATTGAGCATGAAAGGGACACGCCTACATCATCTGAATGGCCTTTTCCACATGTCAAAAGTATACTTCAGATATGCTGCACTTCACTTCAGAGAAATAAACAGAAATGTGAAATAGCAATTTCCTCGCTGCCCTGCTAGATGGCTTTGGGGGGTGGGTGTAAACCTTTTTTGAGTGCATTGTCCCCAGTGTAGATGTTGTACGCTCTGCGCTGTTCCATTAATACACTTTCGCGACTCTCTGTTTCCATTGAACGCGGCTGAAGTGAACCACCAAAGCAGGACCCCACTTATCCCCAGAGTGCCCTCAGGCTGGAGAGCCTCTAGAGTGCTGTAATCATACTCCTCTTCTCCCATATCTTCCATTTCAGACTGGAGTGTCTCATGCCTGTGCCACACACAGGATACCATCCACGCCACACCGACATCTTTTCACAAACACTTAAGGCCTATGCCGACATGAGCACCCATGACACTAAGCTCAGCTGCCCCATGCCACAGCGGGAAGCTCGGGCTACGCCCTGATTTATAATTTAAAATCAAAGCAGAAGCAAAGCTACTTGTTGTGGTATGATATGAGGTGTGAAATTGTGATTTCAACTGCAAATGTATGAACGGTGCATAATTTGTAAGTTCTGTGCTATTATCTGTGTTAATTTTATGTGTCATTTTTATGATACACTGCAAAGCAAATTGGGTCTATAAATATATACTGTACTTTAATGTGCACATGCACTTAAAGCTTGTTCACCGTTAAAGATCTGGATTAAATGTATCATCCCCACACCTTTCTGAGAAAGGCCAGGGCTGCTGAATGCTATAGAGAGAGCCCATTCTGGGTGGCGGTCAGCTACTTGGTAGCCTGCAACACGTTGGCTCCAATATACCATGGGCACATCGGTGCTGTGATAATGTTGTTGTACGACAATGCGGAGGAGCAGCAGTGACATGTCATGGCTCACTGGGAACCCCTGGGCCCACGGACGAAGCCACAGCCCATTGTTCCTTTTCTCCTTTTAGAAATTTTTCCAAATCTTTACCGGATCGATAAAATCTTTTGTCTGACTCCAAGGAACCTTCTTGGGCCAATTTATTATCCACAACCGCAATGCTGCATGCACGAGGGAAATTAAAAATTGATTTTTCCATTTTTCATCGTTTCGTCTTCAAAAGCCATCTCCAAGGCTGATAAAATGCACGCCAGCCAACGTTCCATTCCACCAATATACAGTGACTTATTTTTCTACCTTGCAGTAGTTTTATGCAGATTACTTGCATACATTAACATGGTGTAATTAATACAGATTTTGTTGACATGCAATGCTGAACTCATGCTCCACCTTGTCTATGTCTCTATTTTTAGAAGGTTTTGAACTGTCTCCACATGAAGCATGTTAGCAAATGCCTATTTATATATTTCATTATCTATTTAATTGCTTATTTATTTCATTATCAGTTTATTTCATTGCTTATTTTTAATTTCATTATTAATGTATTTCTTGTTTCTACTTGAAAGTGCAAAAGTGAGTTTCATGAGTCAAAAATGTTGATTTGTAGTGAAATATATGTTTATGTTAAGACTTACAGCAATGCACAATTTAGACATTTTGGATAGATTTGGACATAGAAGGAGTTTCTGGTCCAGGACATGTTGCATTTTGGTGTGTTTTACCAGCGCAATAGGATGAGCAGTCTCAGAAAATGTTACTTGAGTTAATAATTTTAGAGATATTAAATCTTCCCTTTATGAAAAAAAAATAATAATTTAAGATATTGTCAGTCTAACTCCTGGTGGCACGGACATATTTACATCCAAAACATTGTTTAAAGTAGGATGGAGATACAAATGGAACATGAAAAATTCAAGGACCTGTCTGTGAAATGATGCCATTGGATTGGGGAGTTGTGGTTACAGTGCACCCGCACCGTCATGATGGAAAAAGACTGACATAATTCATGCATATTAAGACTAAGGCTCAGATCAAGCTTTATTGTCCATTTTCATGGAAATTCTTTTGTGAGGCACATATCTACACATGAAGACATGAAGTCTAAATCCAAAGATTATTATTATAATTTGAATAATAATAATAAACATCATAATAATAATTGTTGTTGTTACATGACCTCACTAAATTGTGTGCGTGTGTGTGCAAGAAAAAATGATGGGAATTTGGATGAAAGTGTACAGGGGAAAAAAGACTGTTTATTTAGAAAGCATTCCATCAACTCACCAGCTCCTGTAAACACAAATGAGATCCTTGTGGTATTAGGCTTAGAAATATAGAAAATAGAACATGGTGTTGATTTTTGTTTCAGATTAAGACAATGGGCATCTATTTTTTTCATTTTGGAAATTAGGCAAGTGATACTGCTGCTCACTGTACAGTAGTCCTTTGTTATACATTGTTCCTTCACAATCAATGAACCCACAGGCCACAAAAACCCAATAAAATTGAACTCACTACCATTACAGCTGCTGACACCAGTGCAGCAACCAATTAAATGCATAAGCAGACTGCTTGCTGGATTGTGGGCTAATAGGTCAATACCCACCAAGGCAATTTCTTCTTCAAAATCTGTTGAACTCTTTCACTCTATTATAATGCTTTGATATGCAGACTCCTGTGTGAGAATTTCATTCGAAAAGAAGGATCAGAGGCCAGAGAAAGATGCACCGAGAAATGAAGGGGCTGATTCAATTGAAAAAAAAAAAAAAACAACAACGATGGGTCTTTTCTAAAGGTCCGCAAAGGAGGTCTGTATGCCTAAGTAATGGAATGATAGTGAAAGACAGTTGACCGGGTTTTGTTAATTGTGTGTCTTTGGACATCAGTTTTATTGTATTATATTTAAAAATATATTTTGCACACGCACACCCACGCACACACACACACATTATCTCTGAGAGATCTCCGGCCTGAAATAAGCACATAGGTGAGCACCATGTGTGCTGCGTGGGAAACGTTTAACATTCACGCCGTTCATCTCTGGCACGGAACCAAGGAAGCGGATGCCTTTTGCCAAGATTTAATGGAATTCCTGCCGCCATCCGGAGTCATCTATCCAGACCCAGATGGATCTTTTCATTTCATTACTGTCTGCCTTGCTCGTAGCCCACCTTGAGCTACCGAGAAATTCACATTGTTCCCCAGGAAGCAGCTGGCCCCTTCGTCTGTGTACAGGGCCTGTGAATAAAGTGGAACCGACCCAGAGCAAGAGAGTGCATAAGATACCAAACTGTAACGCAACAAGAGCAGAAACACCGGAACTTTTCAAAAGTATTGTTGCGTAGAAAATGCAATTCCAAAGAGGATTGAGATACACTACCCTTGCCAGAATAGTGAAATATCTGTTTCCATAACATTTGCATGCACATTTTTTCTATGTTAATTTCTCTCACTCAATGGCTTTAAATAGAATACCTAAATGGACAAGGGATTTGTCATCTGTACAAAGGGGTTAACTCAACCATCAAAATTTATTATTTGTATGAAGTCAATGAAGAGTTCAGTTTAAGACCTGAAATCAGTATCAAAAAGCATGTTCTCTGATATCCTTTTCAATAAATTACCTGCCTCCACTGGTGTTCCTTTTCTTTGTGAGAGGCAATAAGTTTAGGTTTCATCAAGCTTTACATCTCTTTTCACTGGTTTCTTTTCATCTGATCTTTTTTTAGGCTTGGAGGTTCCCCTACACTGAGATACTGCGACATTATTTCAATTCCATTTGAGGAGTACAAAGGGGGACTTAAGCACGCCCAGTTTCTGAGCACACCAGGGGCATTTGGCTTGCCTCCACTCCCTGAGCCAGTCATCTCTGTGGGGGCAGTGGTGATCTTTCTAACGGAAAGGCAGGGATGAGGGGTCAAAGCAAATCATGGATAGCTCTCGTTTCTCATGGTGTATGTGTGTGTGTGCACGTATATATATATATATATATATATGTATTAGGGACGGTACCGAATACAAATACTATATTTGGCAATACTCAAATAATGTGTTGTTTTGGAATGGTTTCTCCTCCCGAATTTGGCAAATATTCGGATTCTGATCTTTTTTCCCCACCTCTGATGCGATTCGCTCAGCACCAGTTTCTCAATGAGACTGAGACATGCACACACACACACACACACACACACACACACACATCTTGCAGAGATGCAGTGAGTGAGAGTTTCCCTTAGCAGGACAGGCCAGAGCAATGGCATTGGGCTTTGGGGGCTTTAAAATTAAAATTCCTCCAATGCGGTAAATGCTATATTTGGGCTTATAATAACTGAATTGACTCAGTATAGAAATACAGGAAGTTTGTTGCCGTCTACTCCAGCATGCTGTTCAGCAACTGAATGTCTGGCGATTTCATAATAATTTCCTAGTGAAGCGCTATTGAAAATAATTTTGCAGATATAATCACGCAAAATATTGCAATTAAATTACCCTGTAACACAATGCGAGAGTGCCCTAGAATCTTACTGTGGTAGATGAAGTTCTGCTTATTAAAGTGGTAACAATGCTCAAGCCCTCAACCTGTGCACTTGACCCCATCTCCACCACTTTATTCAAAAAAACGTTTTTACTTGTTTATCAGAGAAAAATAAAACTGGACTCCTCAACTTTCACTGATTTTAGACCACTCTCTAACTAAACTTAAAATACTTAAGAAGCTGGTCTTTATAACTAAGTGATTTTGTAAACAAAAACAGCATTTTTTTAGAACCCACAATCTGGTCAGCACAGAGGTAGCCCCAGCTAAGGTTTTAAATGACCTCTCAGATCCTACAGAAACTCTCTTAAAATGTGGTAGTTGGTACCATTGAGCAGGAGATAAGTCTTGATAGACTGCATAATTGGGTTGGCCTTTATGACACATTTTTAAATTGGTTTTAGAACATGATTTGTTTTTTTTGTTTTTTTGTTTCCCTTGGTGACCACTCTTCAGAAAGGGTACATTTTACATGTGGCGTGCCCCAGGGCCCAATTTTAGGGCCTTTACTGGTCTTCATATGCTCCCATTAGGGGCTGTAATCCACAAGCGTGGCATCAACTTATGCATATGACACCCAGCTGTACATCTCAGTCATGCCAGATGATTTCAGCCCCATTGTTACCCTTGTAAAATGTACTACTGACATCAGTGTGTGGATGGCATGGAAAATCCTCCAACTTAACATAGATAAGATACTGATGATCTGCACAAAGGCTCTAAGAGAGAAAGTGGTGGCACAACTTAAATCACTGTCACAAAATATTAAACTACACACAAAAAACCTGGGTGTCATTTTTGATAACGAGTTGAGCTTTGGCGCTCATATTGACCGAGGGTGCCTTTTATCATCTAAATATACTGCCAGTCAGGTCTTTTCTCTCTCAAGCTGAGAGGCTTATGCATGCTTTTATCTCTAGCAGGTTGGACTATTGTAAGTCACTCCTTTCTGGTCTGCTCATAAAAGACAATAAGTCAGTTACAACTTAGACAGAATGCTGCCACCAGGAAATTAACTAGGACCAGAAGGAGCACACATATCACGCTCGTTTTAAAATCTCTGCATTCGCTTCCAGTCAATTTTAGAATCAATTTTATTTTACTGGGTTTTAAGTCCTTACGTGGAATTGCACACTAATATATTCCTGACATGCTTTCAAGGTACACTCCTGGCAGATTGCTCAGATACTCTGGCTCCTGTATTTAAATGTTTTCTAAAACCAGGACAAAAACATATGGTTGGCTTTGCAACACCCTACCTGAGGAATTGAGGGGACTTCAAACAGTTGACATTAAAACAAATACTAAAAACATACCTCTTTAGCCTCGCTTCTGTCTAGGAACAGTTTGTATTTTATTTAATCTTTTTTCTTTTTCTTAGTTTTTACTGCTACTCTTCCAACTTGATTTTATTTATTTTTATTGTGAAGCACATAACATTGCATTGAACAAAAAATGATGCTACAGACCTTTGCACACTGTACATCCAAAGAGTTCTCTAATGTGTGCTTCAGTGGTGTTATTAAGAATTAGCATGGTGCTCCTGTTGTTGCAATTGTTATGAGGCCCTTAATGGCTACAGCGACTTCACACAGTCCTTGGCCTGCCAGGGCCACTTGTTCAGTTTTATCATGGACCTCCTAAAGACCTGGGGCATCATCATCTTTTGACTACAGTGACATAAAAAGGAAGAAAACAAAAACTAATATACTATATTTTCTTTTTTCTAGTAAAAATAAAATGTAGGGGACCAATATTAGAAGGCAGTAGTTAAAATGTTTTCCTCAGTCTTCTGGCTACCTCTACCTCTGGTCCCTTCAGAGACCATGTCATTTCTTGGACATCGGTCAGATTTAGAGGGTCATCATTATGCAAGGCATCTTACACTAGTTGAATTTGAGGCTTCAAAACATAGAATCTGACTATACTTTGCACATTTTGCCTAAAATTTTGAAATAATATACATCAAAGCATTTTCTAAGTGAACGATACAGGTTTTTTCTTTTTAAAAATAGGTCCTTAAATTCATTTTCCGAGTTTTGTTTCAGAATAGGAAATCGAATGAATGGAAAGTACGTGGACCATAAAGCAAGTTTTGCTGTATTCCTGCGATCTTAATGTCATCATGAGAATGTGCAAACTACGGCTATTGTTAGTTCAGAATGTTAGCATTGCTCTGTGCCTCACTCCCCAGTCCGGTGTTACTTGGTGGACTTTTCTTTACTGTAATTGGCTGTGAACATTGTTCCTTGCATGCGGCCAAACTTGATATTCAAATGACCAGCATATGCAGTTGGACAGGCTGCTAATTTGGGACACTTATTGTACTCCCACCAATGCTGAGGTGGGAGCTCTGTTAATTTCATTTGTGTGGTGCATGTCACCCCAGCCTTTTGTCATGCCTGGGAAGCAAGAATTTATAAGAAAACGTAAATTAATAACAAAGTCAAATCCCAGAGCCCCCAGCTCTCTTGGGGAGAGTCCCCTGTGTGCATTTCACATCTGTGAAACAGAGTCAAAGTCATACAAATATTGTTTTATTCACTGGATGAAAAGGTACAAGGAACATTTGCACTGCCATCTGTCATTTGTCCCAGTCTTTAACATTATTTATTTAGTCCATGAAATCTATTTCAAAGCAACAAGTAAACATTTGGTCAGAGACCAATTAAAATCTGAAATCTGCACTGGATGCCATGCTGATGTGAAATGGAAACAAGACAGCTTGATTAAAAATTCTTGAGAGTTCATAACTTAAGAGATTAATTGTGAAAAGAAGTACTCATAGGTAACGACACAGTCTTGTCATGCTAAAGTATCCCACCAAGGAAAAGAAAAACAAACAAACAAAAAAAAAACATGAAGATGAGAACTTAATAATAAATGGGATTACAAATACTACTACAAATGGACAACCAATCAGAAAACCTGGTACAGGAGTTTACAAAAGCATCAGAATTTGTTTGCCGTTTTGATATCAAATCAATGCAGGAGTGCAACTGGTTTTCTGGCAATAGTGGAACTGCTTCTTTCCAAAAATGTCAACTAACGAACTTATTGGTATTCATTATGTGGTAGCGTGAAATGCTCCAACCCCCCAAAAATTTTATGATAACTTGTATATGATTGTTAAAATAGCTCTTACTTTGAGAAATATGAGTGTAATACACTACAAAAGAGATTACACTACAAAATGTATACACTATATGCCCCACAAATTGCTACATTTCATTTTCTTATTCCTAAAATGTTAATGATTTCCCTAATTTATTTGAATTCTTATTGTGATCATTTAAAATATAATATAATCGTATTAAACTAGTGAGGATCAAAATATGCTGGAGACTGTTTCATTTTCTTTTCCTTTCCTTCTTTCTGATGTTTTCCCCATGTCATCTAGCTATTCTTACTATTAACGTGAGAGACCCCATTCTGACCAGACTACTTGGCAATGTTGGGAGTGGAGGGATATAATCAGGTGGAAAGCAGAAGTTATTATACAGCAGCCACTATAAAGAAATCGTTGACAGATCTGAATCGAGTATCCAACCATGTCTTCATATAAAATGTGCATAATGTCATTTTTTTTTCCCCTTTGCCAAATCATGAACAGTGGTTCTGCCAGTACATTTTCCTGTATCCTCAACTTCTAGCTAAACCCTGAAAAACAATCCCTCCGTGACTGAAGAAACTGTGACACCCTTCACTCCGGCTCCCCCCACGCAGGCTCAGCCTGAGCTCCGGGTGCAGCTGTGGCTAACTTGCCGACGTTGATTAAATGTCAGCTAGGAGTGGCGCAACCGTCCGCCAGCGGTCAGCCTCTGGGCCCACCGACGGCCCCCACACAATGAGCCACGGCTCCTTCTCTGACTCCCTGGACCTGGAGGCTTCTCTCTGACAGTTAAAGTTTAATCTCGTCGCTGTCATTGGCTGTATTTCTCTGGGCCATGAGCTTGATGGGGCGAGTAAAATGGGAAAGAGGGCAATGGTGGAACCTTGCTTCCTCTCTAACTCCGGAAAGTTCCAGAGGGGCTCCTCAGTGACGGTTTTTCCCAGAGTCTACCGGTTGTTTCCTTCCCACAACATGGACGGCTTGAAGAAATCATTTTGATAGACACTACTAGGCAAAAAAATAATCTATCTTTTTATTTATTTCTGGCCTCCTGTCACCTTTTGCAGAATTTCTCTAGGATTATAAACAGTATCTGATAAAAGTAAATCCAGCGATTTTGAGTCTGTTGCCATTTGTGTTTATCCATTCTCAGTCACAGCTGCATTATCACAGTCTAGAACATGTGCCTGTGCTTATGTGAGGTATATAAAGTTTTCATTGACCACATTAACATGTACAGCATATTCAGAATAATTATCCTTGTTCTGGTGAGGGTCATATTCCAATTATGCCATTTACATGCTTCATGAAACCAATAACCCAGTCTTATTCTTGAATTCATGGTTAGTTGAATGTTCAGTTTATATCCTTTAGTCTGTGCTAAAGGACGGCATCCTAGAAATTCTTCCAAGTGCATGTAAAGTTTAAAATTCACTGGGTGTAAACCGTTGGTATTGTTTTGTCTCTAAATTATGGTGTAAACTTTAAAAAGCAGTGGCAGTCCCCAAGTGCAGATCTATTACCAGATATCCCATATACCATCCTATCTTTAATCATTGTAATTAATAAGTGTAATTAAAATAAATCACAGTTAACATGGTAATACTGATAGCCATAGAAAGTGTTGCTGTCAGTGTCGTCCACCTGTGGCTAATTTGTTCTGTTGCTTTGAATGAACTCAGCATCTTTCATTTTGTCTGCTACAGCCTTGAAAAAAATGCCATTTCAATGTTTTCTGCCGTCAACATATTTCACAATGTTTCTTCCTTTTAAACATTGTGCCATGGCAGAAAATGGCTCCCAGCCCTGTCTCTGAGGCATCTGTCTGGAGAATGAAGGGCTAGCTGAAGTCCAGAGCTTAGAGTATTGGGTCTGAGAAGAGGGAAGTTTTCAGGTCCTGGAAGGCAGCTTCTTCCCATTTCCCCCATGTCTCCTTCCCCCACATCACCTTCTCTGGCTGGCCTTTGTGCTTCAGGCCAGACAGGGATTCTACTGAAGAGGAGACATGGGGGACAAAGCAGCTATAGTAGCCCGTTAGACCTAGGAAGGTGTGTACATGTGTTTTTTTTTTTTTTTTTAGGTTGTCTGGGTCAGTCCCACACAGGAACCACCATCACCAGCTGGGGCTTCACAAGGTAGTGGGCTTCCTGCTGCCCAAGGTAGCACTTGACTGGGTTGGCAGTGAGGCCGGCTCATCCTTAGGCTTTTGGGACCAGCTGGAGGTGGCAGAAGTGCTCAACCTAGGTTCGAGAGTGGAAGACTATGTCATCCAGTTAGGCTGCCGCAAAGGACTGGAACGGCCAGAGCAACACGTCCAATAGCCGCTGGAAGGTGGCAGATGCCCCATTTAGGCCAAAGGGGAGGACTCAATACTGGTATTGACCTCCAGGGGTTGTGAAGGCAGTCTTCTCCGTGTAGGTCTGGGCTGTATCTGCCTATAGTTAGACCCAAAGTGCTGATGCAGCAAAACTCACCCAAGTGTTCAACAAGTTGGTGTGCACGGGCATGGACACCAAGATGTAGCAGTGGCTGCAGGACATCTGGGGCAGGGGTCTGACCTGATCCATTCCTATGCGTTCAAATGGGACATTGATTATTGGCAGGGGAATGAGTGTGGCTGCAGCGGGCTCTACAGGGGTGGTTTTCTGGCAGACGGGACTTGTGCTGCAGAATGGGTGTATATCGCCACGGGCTCCGAGCCAGTGGAACTGGTCCTCTACAGTCCTTTTTTTGGCCGAGGAGGCTACCTAATAGGTGGGAATGAGCAAGGGTTAGGACCTGTGGGACAAACTCTTTTGGCAAGAGAGATTACTTGTCCATTTTTGTGAACTGTGTAATAAAGCAGCCTGTAATTTTGCAGCAGGGTGGCTTCACATCTCTGTTCTTGCTTTCCATTACTTGTACTTTCTGCCCGGCTTTCCTGAGCCAGGGGTCCTGCAGCTGCATGGAGTGCAAGCAGGCCAGAGACTGGTCGAGAGGGGTATAATCAGATCAACTGAGCTCTGCCAAGAGCCAAGATGTCGGCTGCTGCCCCACACTGGACTCCACCAAAGCCCTTAACAGGTCCTCCATTCCGCTTTCATTGTGTCTCTGGAAGAAGAGCCACAAAGTTAATTCATTTTTTTGGGATAGGTAACGAGGGACAGCTGGCCGCCCCTGATTGAATGATTGTTGTCCCTGATTGAATTATTGCTGCTGTTCCTGGGGGCGATGCAGAACAGGCTGGGAGGTGGCGGGACCAGAGATACAAGGCGAGGCGGAGTTTAGGATTCACAGTGCCACAGTGCATTAAAGTGTGCAGACAGGCTGCAGCTGTAGCCATATTATATGAATTTATTTGCCAGTTCATGCAGTATCATTGACATATGTGCTTTTTCCTCATACTCATTGATGATGATAAATTCTTATCAAGCCACAGTCAATGTGTAGCACCTACCTGGATGATGCATTTTGTACCAGAACACTCACCACACATTAGTTGAAGAGGAGAGGGAGAGAACAGTTTTTTAGCCAATTAAACTGTTGGGTTGATTAGGTGGCAGGCTGAGAGGGAGAGATTGGGACCTCAGTTTAACGTCTCATCCAAAAGACAGCTTGCATACTGAATAGTACGTAAGTGTACTTTTTTGAACATGGCCAGAATCTCCTATAGCACAATGTCCCCATCATTGCACTGGGGCAGTGGGGTTTATTTGACCCACTGACGCCACTTCCCCCGGAAACTTGTTTTCACAGAAGGACTCCCATCCAAATACTAACCCAGCCCACACCTGCTTAGCCTCAGCCATGCGTGCATTTTAATTGTGCGGTATTTGTGAGAATGCATCTATCATTATTGAATGCTTCTATCATAGTCCATCATTGCTGTATTGATAATATTGTGTAAAGATTTTACTGTGCTTTTATTGCTTCTGCTAGTTTTATTTGTTGTGAAGCACCTGTATTGGCAGAGCTATAAAAGTTTTAGTATTATTAGAAATCATTGGTTTATTAACCAAGATTGTATGTGATATGAATTCCTCACTACTCTGACCAGCTAGCTACCACTAGTGTGCAATCTGAATCTTGCCAGTTCTAATTATTTTCAGTTGTTGAGACAGTCAGATTCAGCTTAAACAGCATACACACTTGTATTAAGTTAGCTGAAGGTGTACACAAGGTTAAGACTGGTAGTATTTGAGAATCAGTGTTTAATGCTTATGTTTCAGTGATCATCCACTCTTCAGTTTGTTGTTGAGTTAATTGAACGATGCTGCTCCAAGATGCTGGAAATGCATTTTTGTAAAACAGTCACATGACCCTAGTTCAACTGTAGTAATTATATTAACAGTAGCTAGCTCCTCTCCCAGATTCTCTCCTCCTGTCCTGAATTTCCGTCTGCATGGAACTCTATCTCAACTCACATCCATAATAACTGTAGTTCATTGCAGTGTTCCAAATTTAGCAACTGTGTTGAAGCGCTGAATTGCTGTGGGCCTTTTAATGGCATTCAGAGGTAATTTAAAGGGGGAATTGAGTGGTAATACCAAACGCAACCCCCTGGAAAACTATTAAATCCAATCATCACATACGAGTACCGATGTCATAAACTGCAATCTGCACACTTACACTTTTATCTGCATTGTCAAAGGGACGTAGCCTGTGATAAGTCAATTACAATCCATTACTCAAACATCGGAATGGAAAAAGTCAACAAAAGCCTGTCCAACATTAACATTTGTAATTTAACAACTTAACACCATTTCCAGTATCCGCTCTTGCACACCAACGACATCCAGTCCATCAGACCTATAGAGGAAAGGGTTTAACAAAAACCTCCAAGAACTGCATATGCTCTGTGTCATGCCTCTGCCATAATTGCTTAAATAAAGGAAGAATGGTTTGGAGAACTATTTATGATGTGTCACAGACTTTTCCATAAGAAGTGATTGGTGTGTGCGATAATAATCTTCTTCCTCATTGGTATTTTTGTCTCTCCCGCTTGCCATTAATCTGCTAAATTAACAAGTGCAGCAGATCAGCAGTCCTGGTTCATTTATGTTAGGGCATATCTGAGCTCTCTGAATGCATAGACATTTTTAATATGAGCATGAGGTGATCGTGCAGAGGGATTTTGGTGGATTTTGTTTTGATTCGCTCTCACTAGGTAAGGTGCATCACATTCTACTGGCTTTGCAGCTGTGCAAATGCCCAGACTGGAATCCTATCAAGAAAACAAACATCAGCTGTGCTTCAGTTTAAAGCGGAGTACAAAAATATAATACAACATTTACTTTCTGAAATAGAAGAAGTAGTAGTTCAACATCCAAAACTGAAAGTGGAATACCATTTTAAAAAAATCTGGCAACACACAGGGGTGTGATGTTTAATTGCTAAACAAAAATGTTTTTTTAATATATTATCTATCTATTCATCTTAGGAAATGATTGAACACATTTTTAAAGCACCAGTGTTATTAAAACAATAACCATTACTGTTTTAAGCATATTCCCACTCTGATTGTCATAGGCTTGTTTTTAAAAGTATTAGTGCGTATTTGATGTTGATGTTCACATCAAGTGAGTGGAGTTGTGTTATGGCCATGGGCAATATGTTCTCAAATGATATAGGCATTTGCTTGTGCACAGAGAAAAAAAATCACGCTGACATTCCTTAGAATGCTTTGCAAAGAATGGAAGAGAAAAGGTGCCATTTGGCCTCCTTTTAAGCGGACTTCAGAAAATAAATAAAGATTTTGAGTTTTTCTCATCATAGTAACAAGTATGTCTATTTATTTTCAGCTTTATGGTAAACCATACTCTCTATGAAGTGGAGAATAGGCAATAAAAGGCATAAATCAGTCAATCATATGTATTAATTACTTTAATATCATTATACCCACAGACACGTTTTCCATGTTCATTGAACCTTTATGACAAACTTTCAGTGTGGAAAGTCCTCAGGGAAGATAATGTTAGGTGGTACAAGTCACTATTTTTCCAGCCATTGAAACAGATTTTGTTTTTACAAAGGGTTTTTAAATATTTAAAAGCTATCCATTTTAATAGTCTTCTTAAGCATGCTGAATTCCAACATAATACTAAAATGTGATTCAGCTTTATGCATAATTAATACAACAGTGTGCAAATACTGTTAATATATATGACCTTTTTGTGGCCCACAGTGTACTGTAAGTACATTTAATCCATTAATAACTTTTCAGTTTTGTACAGAATATAAAATATTTTGTTTTTTTTATTTTTAATCTTTTGTATTAAGGCTGTCTCTCCTCAGATATATACTGCACATTGTTAGTGTGGGGCAAAAAAAAATGTATTTGAAAAAAGAAAATATTTTCTGGAAGGGCAGAGAGTGTGACTACATTTCCCATTTACCAATGCAGAATCATGGTTTCCTCATGTGGAGTTTAGAACCAGTTTCATTAGTTATTGAGTGGGTACACACACTGACAGTATACAGTGCTGAATTTAAACTTTTGAACGTGCCTTAAAAAACCAAAAAGAAAAAAGGATTTTTGGTCATGATACTGAGCATGGATTTCACGTTAAAATTTAAATGAGCTCTGATAAATTTGTTTTTACAATGCTGAAATAAATAAATAATAATAATACTGCAAAAACAAACAACAGCCACGAACAGGTGAAGTTTGTCCACCTGCAAACTTTTTTATGAGGTTTGCCACTGTAGATTATATTACATCCCTGCGAGACCAAAACTTGGTAACTGTTTGACAGTTAGTCTTATTCAGCATGTCCTTCCCATATTTTTAAGTCATTAAAAAACAGACCATTGCTGCCAGTTTTTCCTCCTTTTTTATAGGATTCTTTTTACAGCGTTGACAGGGCAGACAACTTCCCTTTAAACAGATCATTGGTCTCAACCTGGTTTCATTCATTTTGCTTGATTGGCAATATGAATACTCCTTAAGCTGGTAAACACAGCATCTTCACTTGTTAGGGAGATTAAAAGATAAATTAAATTTAGAAAATCAGTTTTAATCACTACTTACACAAAAGACACATCATGTAACTACCGCAGTAGGTTTCAGTACAACCCACATTAAAGGCAAACAAAACCTGTACTTTAAGATCATTAAAATGACAGAATCTGTTCATTGCAGATCTTTGCCATGAAGTGTGTTCTCTGAGTGTAGATGCAGACAATTAAAAGTATGTAAATCAATATATAATGTCAATAAAATGTGCAGTTTTGTGATACAAATTGAATTTTTTATTACTTGCCTAAATAGCCTAATTGAGGAGAACTGGCTATATCTGGCGAATTTATGTTTGCATTATTAATCCAGGAAAATGAATGAAAACAGGTCCAGATCAATTATTACTTTAAATTGGAAGTTTTCCACCTTGTCTATTTTCAGCTCAGCGCCCGCCACTGGGAAAAAAGGACATCCCATTAAGCCGAGAATACACAGCCCTATCGTCAACAGACATAAGGTAAACGGTGCGTTTCTTCCCCTGCAGCCAGACAGTCTGTTTGCTTGTTTGCTTATTATCTTGTTCTAAGATTGGCGGGAGCATAAACCTTCATAAGGTGGACTGGCAGACAGACAGGAGTAAATGTACACTGTGGCTGACGTACAGTATCATGTTCCTTGATCCGCTATCTCTCCCCAACAGACTGTCTCTTCTCTATATATACCTGTGTTTTTTTAAAGTGGTCAGAGTTCACTGTGCTTGCCTTTGGTAAGGAAAAATTAAATTCATGAAAAAAGGGTATTTTAATGCTTCATGACTGACAGACATAATTGTAGGTGCACTTACTGTAGTTCTCAGTCTGAGTGAGAAAGTAAAAATATTCTGTGGAGGAAACATTTATGAAATTCTCCAATACCTGCAACAGAACTAGTTTAAAGACAATTTTTTTCACCACGTGTATAATGATAGGCAGAATAGTCAAGGCTATATGCTCTAAATGAACTTTTTGTAGTTCTTCCTGTTATAACCTGTAAAATAAAAATGACAAGAAGTAGGTCTACGTTTCAAATTGCTTTATAAATTCACGAAATGTGCATCCTGTTGGCTCAGCATTCAGACAGGGAAGTACCAGTGTCAGGGGCACGTGTTTGATGCATTCATGTGCAAATGTAGCCTTGGGGTTAGCACCAGGGTCATAGATAAAGTGTCAATCAACTCCAACAGCCCATTTAAAGAGGCACAAATCATATTCAGTCTGAAATAAAATTCCCTCCCTTGCCAAAGCATGTAGGCTAAGGCCAAGGTACAAACTGCTGGTACTGAAGGGCTTCAGGGACTGCTAGATTTTGTTGTTGTGCTTAATCGATAAATTAAACGAGTTGATTTTACAGTGAACTCAAATTTAATGTAGCCTCACCTGGTTTCTTGTGTCTGGTTGGTGGTTTAGGTAAAAACAAAAACCATCAGACCCCATGGCTCTCCAGGACCAGGCATACAGTCTCAGGATATATGGAACTAATACTAGTTTTGATTGGGAGCAATGGGAAGTTTTGGGAGCAAAAAAATCCCCTTGTAAATATGACACTTTTTGTTAATTTATAACCATGTTTGCAATGTTCTAAAAATACATTTATCTACACTCTACAACAAATGCTCGGCAAATAGCCCAACCAAAATAATTTGATATTAGGCAACATTAAATAGTCTGCTCATAGCTGTAACTAAGTTAAATTAAGAGCATTTTCATTTGCTACTATTATTACTATTATTATGTTAGCATATTTATGTTAACATTTCATGTTAGCCAGTTACACTAGAAAGTAGATTATTGCAAGCTATCAGGCTATTGTTTGAATCCCATCAAATAAAATAGGCTGCATAATAAACTGTGCTTTTCAGCTAGCTAGCATTGCTACAGTGTTTACCACCTCCTGCTGTCTGTTGAATGTTGTTGTACATATCTCTGACTGGAAGATAAATTACAACAAACAAATCCTTGTTAGAATTTTGTTAAAACATTTTTTTAAGCTTCATTGCCAAAATCGTACAGAGAGGAAGAAGCCTTCCGATAAAAAGTTAGAGAAGCAGTTCAGTCAGGTCTATTTTCATTCCTGCAAAGAAAACAATGCAAATGACCATAGTGACTGAAGCGGGAATGTTGAACATGAATCAGATCAAGGAGGACATATCCCATGACATTTGCTATTTACACTGTAGCACGGAAATAGGGTGGAAAATGTGAGATGAACAATGTTTGTGCAGTTAATACTAAGACAGAGCCCCTGAATGATACAGCTCAGGTGAAACTCATTTCGGTTTTGCTTGCCTTTTTTTCTTTAGCAATTATGTTCAGTGGGGGAAAGTGCTGCTAATAGTTTCTCAACTGCATAAAGCTTCATATTGCCAGACAAGAAATAAACCCGTCACCACTTGATTGATTATAACCTGAAGAGCGTATTAGCTGGGCATTAGTGCATGGACAAGTAAGGGCTCTACAGACTTATGGCTGTAGATATGCCATTTATTGACAGTCTGAAAGGGAAGTTTGTTTGCCACCATGAGGTTGCAGATGTAAATAAATAAATAAATAAATAAATAAATAAATAAATCTACCCCTTTGTTTTAAGAGTGTCATATTTTACTTTGTACTATATAATTGGTTTTTATTTGAGACCGAAATAAAGATTTAAAGAGGACCATCTCAGCTTGGCAACAGTGAAATTTGAAGTTGGATAACGCACAGCATTTGAAGCAGAAAATATCTTTGTGTCACTATACCCTTGGTATTTCTGACATTAATAAAACAATCACAGTGGAACCCAATATAATGGATTTTCCACAACAGCAACAATTTTTAATAATGTATTTAACATAAAGTGAAGCTGTATTTGGCAGCATTGTTGTACCACAATTAGTCAGCAGATGCAGCCTGCATTGATGGAGAAAACATAATTTCCATAGGGATAATCCAACAAGCAAATGTTGTAACGGGAAAGATGGAACAGCACTGTGTAGTTCTTATATTGGCTGGCAGTTCATTACACCACTAGAGAGGTGAGAAAAGGTAAGATTTTGAATGAATATTGAGAACAGTAGTGAGATACTCTACAGTAGAAAGTGAACTCAATATAAGCACCTTTTTGGTGACCAGTCTTCTTTGAATGGCAATAGGTTCAGGGATTGGAGGCTGAAACACTATTTATGTGTCTTTCCTGATTGCTGGGCAGAACATGTCTTCAGTGCAAAAGCTAGAATACAGCTCAGCCACCAAGATGTGTTCAGGCGAGATTGTATGTAAGCTAATGTACTCTATATCATTTGGAAACTTTGTGATGTTTAGCTTTAATCTTCATTATATCACAGTATAAATGTCAGTTGTCACTGCTTTGTTACAAAGCTACTGCTAAATCAAAGAACTGCATCACCATGATGTTATCTTTGTGTTAGGAAAAACATGTTTTTTCCCCCCAATTAAACATTGTTGAGTAAATAATTATGCCTCGTCATTGCAGCAATCATGGAGATGGCTAAAAAAATCTTTTCAAAAATAGTTTTAAAACGGAATGATATAGGCCTACAGCACATTTAATAAATGCATCCGTTCAGGGATTGGTAAATCTCCTCAGAGGCCAGTAATGCTGAATATGATACACGTAAGAGTTTAAAGAACAGCTTAGCAGATGCCAGGTGGCAGTTTTGATTGGGTTTGTTAGCAGGAGCTAATAAAAGCGTCACTTGCAGTTTTTCAGAGTCACAGCTTGGTCTTATTAATGACAGTCACTGCTGATTTAGCCTCCGCATGCCATTAATTAAGAGTAGGAATAATTTTCAGGCTCTCCCCACTGTCATTAGAAGCAGAAAGGATATTCCCAACAGGAATTCCTGACTGAGGGGCTGCATGTGTGTGTGTGTGTGTGTGCATGCGTGCATGCGTGCTTATGTGTGTTTGTATCTGTGTGTGGTACAAGGTAGAAATACATGGTGAGTGCTGATCCCAGATTATTTCCTGGGTGAATTGCATACTAAACAGCAAAACCTTGGGAGTGAACACGTCAGGAACAGAGGTTGTATAGAACTCTGCCCATAATTTTGAAAGTGATGTGATAAATGATTTTCAATGATCTCATCTCTTTGCCTTTTTATGTAAACTGATTGATTCTCCCCCTTCCTTACATGAAACAAGGTTAACTATAGCATATAGGATCGTTTAGCAATAGTGCCAAGACATGTTCAGTTGAGTTTTCATTGCAAATTGTATCTCATTATCATTTAATGCTTCCATTTTTTGCATCAGTGGTAAGGACCTTGATCCGGTGCAATTCATTCAGGTTATCAGGCTGATCATAACTGAGGTCAGTATCTTTGTAGCTCTATTGTACTTGCCAGAGTTTAAAACACACTATACACCATGACTTGTATAGTTCATCATTATGTACACTAATTGCTGAGGCCATTGAAGGCTTTAGTGTTGCCAATAAGCATTTTTGCCTTTATAAATGCTTTGGGACAAAGGGTTAAGACTTAATATTCAGTTTGCGAGTGAATGACAGCCTTGGATACATTCAGACACTAATGGAGCTGAGCAGAGCCTGGAAAAATGAAACATGAGACCTCTCTGGATTCAAGTGTGCTGGTCTGGGGAGTAAAGAGACATCACTGTACAGAATAAGCACACAATTCCCTCCCCCAGCTTTTTTAAGATAAAAGGCAAACCATTGCACCAACCCAACCTCAAATCGCCTTGGTGCACTTGTGATAGATGTTTAAAAATATATTTGTTTACATCAAACATACTTTAATTATTTATTTCTATTTTAATTATGAAAGACTAAGAAAAGCAGAAATACAGACATTTCCACCACAATCATCTTTGTGCTGCAAGTGAAACCAATTGAACTGTCAACAGATGTCTCATGTTCCTTAACCTCTTCGCAAAGATGCTAAATCTGGCCAATCCTTGCCTATTTAGGTTGTGTTCTATTGAAGACTCTTTAACTCCGGAGGTGAACATCACATGGAAAATGGCTTAAATGAAGTAAGACCCTTGTACCATTTACAATATTAAGTTCAGTTAATTTTCATAATTTAGGCTTAAATGAAGTGTCACAAATTCAAAAAATCCTAGGCCATGAATGTGAAAATGAAGTTACATTACATTACATTACATTACAGGCATTTGGCAGACGCTCTTATCCAGAGCGACGTACAACAAAGTGTATAACCATAACCAGGAACAAGTATGACGAAACCCCTAGAGAGAAGTACCGGTCCAAGTACAGGGAACAACCGCATAGTTCAACTTGGACCCTGATGGTTAAACTGATTAACACTAACGAGAACGGCAACAACGCAATCTATGGAAAAATAAAAATAAATAAAAATACAAGTAGTCGTTAAGACAGGCGCATCAACTAAGTCACCTATGAAACAGCTGCCTAGTTACAACCCTAAGTTTAGTCATTTACAGGGGGGAAGGGAGGGATGGGGAGAGGTGCAGCCTGAAGAGGTGGGTCTTCAGTCGTCTTTTGAAATGGGTCACAGTCTCAGCTGTTCTGACCTCCACAGGGAGGTCATTCCACCATCGTGGGGCCAGAACAGACAGGAGACGTGTTCTGGAAGTGCAGGTGCGAAGAGGGGGAGGTGCTAGGCGTCCTGAGGTAGCAGAACGGAGGGATCTGGCTGGCATGTAGGGTTTGAATATCTTGTGAAGGTATGCTGGGGCTGATCCCTTGACTGCCTGGTATGCTATGACCAATGTTTTGAATTTGATGCGAGCTATAACAGGCAGCCAGTGGAGGGTAGTGAGCAGGGGAGTTACGTGAGAGTGTCTGGGGAGGTTGAAGACCAGACGAGCCGCAGCATTCTGAATGAGCTGCAGGGGTCTGGTGGCAGCCTTTAGTAATTGCAAAAGGCTTGGTAGGCTGTGGAAGACCTCTACAGTTGATGACCGAAGAATTCTCACCATAATGAAGAAAAATCCATAAGTAACCCCCCAGAGATGCCATCGAAGCTAAAATAATGGGTAGTTGGGTCTGCCATGCATTTTTATACACAGCTGTGAGCATGCTAGGAGGGTAATTCCTAAATTAACTCAGAAACAACACCCATGTAGCACCTGCTTTCAATACTTTGGATCCCAACATTGCTCTGATGTGTTCTTTATTTTGGCAGTTACCAATACATTTCAGTCAAATTGTCCAGAAAATAATTTTATATCTGTGATACTAACCTTTCCTATCCAAATGCTTTGCAATCATTTACTGAATTATTAAATTCATTAAAATTTTGCAGTTGAAGATGGCAGGTCATCTTCTGGAGGTTTTGTGTTCCTTCATAGGTAAAATAACTAATTAATTGAAAACCCCTAAATAAATATTCAAAACATGGATACCATAACAAATGGAATATTTAAAAAATTAAGAGTTGGATTAAAATCCAGTGTGAGCTTGACCCATATATGGATGTGGCAATACCTTGCTGGCCCAATTTCAATGGCCACCCTTAATCTTTGTTCTCATCAGAGACAGATTAATTCCAGAAATGCAGACATTATCTTCTTTTCTGCATGGTTACACCAAAAGACTCCTCAGTAATGTGTGTGTGTGTGTGTGTGTGCGTGTGTGTAAATGTGTGGTTTCACACTATAAATATTCCATTGGAGCATGATGGAGCCAGTGAGCCAGTGGAGTAAACCGATGCACTGATTATGAGAAACAAATTAATCTGACAATTCAACACAACTCATGCAGACATCTGTTATATTCATGCAACTACATTTTAAGTGTTCAAGCCTTTAGTCAGCTAGTCTCACCCTTTGGTGAGAATTACTAAATAAATATACAGAAGGTGGAGACAAGTAACAGACAACAAAATAAATCAATGCTCAAGACATTGTTATCAGATTCACCAAGGAGAGGGTGAGAAACAATTCATTCTTCTTGCAAATTTAACATCATTAGTTTATTTTCCAGCCTGGGTGAAGGCATATGTAGCAGGTTCTAAATTATGCAGATAGGTATGTAGTGTACATGATGATTGGTATATTAAATAGAGGAATGCATAAATCATATATAACTTATACTACAATACTGCTATAGTACTATACAATACTTAAATACCTGAGAACATATGTCTAATAAAAGTTGTTCTAAAGGAAGGCTCTACATTATTATACCATTAGATTGAACTTGTTGGGTAACTGAACAATAGTGTCCTGGAATAAATGTTAATCTTAATTGCCAGGGCATTGCGGCAAAATATCATGTGTGCTCAGTCAACCTACCATGTATCAGTAAATATTAATAAATAAATAAATAAATGGTTCAGCATGACACTGTAGCCTGGGCGTACTTTAAAACTGGGGACCTGAAGGTGTGACGCACATTAGTGAACACAATACATTAATTATCATTATAATTTACAAGCTAGGAGTGGTTTTATGTCCCGTGACAGATTGTTCTAATAAAGATGGAGTAGAGTGGCCACTGTACAGTAAAATGTGTTCCTTCATTGAAGGAGAGTTGAGGGGATATGGGTGGACCATTCAATAATGGAGCCTTCGAACATCCAATCTGTTGCCGCTGCTCACTTACGTACTTTCATTTGTAGTCATACATTTCCAGTCACTTTTCTGGCTAGCGGGCATTTTGAGTTTGTAATGCTATACCATTCATGTCTGAGTAAAAGCAATCAATCAGTGAAGCACGGTGCTGGTGTATTTTGAAGAATCCAGTTTAAAAAAAGGTCTCGTGTATGCTGATGTTGATGCCTGTAAATGTATGTGCATCTGGTTACCTTCCTACAGAGTATTCCTTGACTGCAGAAATATTCTAAATTACATTTTATTGGTTTTACTCCTGATATAATAGGGAGTCAATACATAGCGTAATCTGTGTAATGTTATATTTTCCAATGAATAGAATAGAATAGGATTGCTTTATTTTTCCCAGGTGGAACTAAAGAACTATTAAACTAATGCACCTCTGCTTGATTCAGGAAATATTATAGCGATGAGCCCGTAGTCCAGAATCAAACCCTGCCCATGCCGATGACTGTGGAGAAGCTTAGCTTCATCCAGCGTGAGAGGGTTTCAGTAGGCAGGATAATCCATATTCCCCTCGTCACCCAGCACATCAGCACCCAGCTGAGCAGGGTTTCAGTCAGCAGTATTCTCTTCAGCCCATCAAATCAAATCATTATTCTGTAGATGCCTGCAGACTGCCTTTTACATGGAGCTCTCCAGCACAATACCTGCACAGCTCAGCTGGTGGACTACAGTGACAGAACTTTGACCTACACTTTGGGCTAGAGCACTCCAGTCTTGGAGGGCCGCAGTGTCTGCTGGTTTATGGGGTGTTCTCGGCACAAGTGTTTAGTCATCTACTGGCTAGTGAATTCACACACCTTGTTCTTAAGGCCTTAATTGGCAGCTGACTGAAAGGAAACCACAGAAACCCACAGACACTGCAGCCCCATCGGGATTCAGTGTGACACACCTGGACTAGAGGACGCACAGGCTAGCCTGCACTCTAGCATACACTGCGGAAGGGTAGGGGTGGGCAAGAGCAGTCATATCTGTTTGTGGATTTTACTCCAACTCTCAATCATTTAATTTGCTTATTGATGAGGTTGTGAATAACAGCTGTGTCCCTGTATGGGATATTTTACTGTGATCTAATCTACAAATTAACAGCTTTGGCATATACAGTTAATTAGCTAGTTGAGACAGGAAAATTTGTGGAAATAAAAACCTGCGTATGACACCGGTCCTCCAGGAACGGTGAGGTGGAGCTGTTCTGATGAGTTTCTCAGTCTTCTCCTCCGGGGCAGAGTTTTGAGAATATTGCAAATGTCTCCAGATCAGACTGTGGCTGCTTCCTATATTTGTGGAGGGGACCCCTGGATGCTGTCCTGTGTTTGTGGAGAGGTACCACTGCAGTGGCCCCTCTGTATCAATGTGAGGGTTACCAAGTGGTCAAGGGGTTTGGCCTCCTTTCACTGACCACTCATGAGTACGATGGCACTGACCACAGAGGAGACAGCAACTGTTGATCTTTCTCCATTGATGGAAAAAGCTGCGTTAGGGGGAAGTACACCGAGGCTCACGCCACCATGCTTTTCTGAACAGAGGTAGTCCACAGACATCTTCCCCTGCCCCTCGCCTATCCCCCGCAGACAGCTTCCTTTCCTCAGCACAGTACACAGAACATGGAGGCGCCCGTTAAACTGACATGTCCTTCTAATGTCAGAATCTCCCCACCCCGCCCCGCCCCGCCCCGCCCCTCCCACCACCTTTAATTTCATTGCGAGCTTCCTGTCCTGCAGACGGCAGTTAATCATCCCCGCCGGGCCGCGCGGCGGACGGCTCCACGCCCATCGATCACCGCTCTTATCGCGTTACGCGCGGGCTACGCGTGTCATCTCCGGAAGATCCCGGGACTCTGACGCGTGTCACTTCATTTCATTTCCATGTCACGGCCATTAAGCCCAGCTGGCCGCCGAACAAGTGGAGGATGAGGACCCGGGCGGCGCACTCCAGGCACTTCATTCGATAGTCTGTCTCACCTGAGTGAAAGGACAGGCACTGCACTGCACAAACACATCACGCTGCCCGCACATGTGAGGTCAAGAGGGTTTGTAAATGATCCGTTAACTAAAGAACACTCTGTGCTAACTCTAACAGAGTTATTCGCTTACTTGGCAGAAAAGTCATCATTGGTACAATGCAGGATAATAATAATAATAATAATGTGTAGTGTAATGGTCATATAATACAAAATAAGTACTAATACATCATGAATATAGTAATTAATAATTATTTTGCAATAATAATAGGTTTTTTACATAACCTTCCATCCAGTTTTACCGTGCATACCCATTAGTATTTTTATACAGTATATTCCCAGTCATTTAGTTGTTTTACAATGGAAACCCTTTGACTCTTGAGAGTAAGTTAAAATAAAAACTGACTGTTCAAGTCTTCCAACTCCCACTTTGCCACCTGTGCCGAGTGCGGTTGTACATACTTGGAGTTCCAGCTGCAGCTAGATTCATAATTTCCCATAACACTACCCAGGGAGTGCGGCTTTCCATCAGCAGGGCTTCTCCTCTGCAGCTCAGTCAGGTCCCTGCAATCTGCCTGCACAAAATGCTGCACCATAACCTGTTGATAGCAGTGTTTAAAAAAAAGCCATCTTTCATGTGTTTTTCAGAGGACCACTGCACTAATTTACATGGTCTACATTTACAAAATGGCATTCTAAATTTGAGCAAAATCAGGGGAAGTGAAAAACAACCAAACTCTATTTCTGTCCCATGCCTTCAGCCGAAGCATTCCACATCAGACACTACCCGAGAGATGTCTCTGTTTCACGCGTACAGTGCAAATCAATAAAAAGGCAAGTGTACAGACTGACACGGTATGCAGCAAGCAGCCTGGACCACAGCAGCCCACACATGCACAAACAGAGGGTCGACAGGCCCACGGGATGAAGGCCTAATATGAATCTAATCTCGTGGCTCAGCGGTTCATCGCTAATGTCAATCACACTTCACTCTCTCTCTTCTGTTCTTCCCCCGCTTGCCTACACCTCTTCCTCTCCCAGGACTCCCATCACAGGCACTGCCCAGAATGATGTACACACACCAAACGCCAAACCGCACAAGCTTTCCATCTCGGAGCTGCCCTGTCAATGAGAGTCTGGGGAAAGGCGTAATGTTGCAATGAATGCAATGAACAAACAAGATCACTTTATTGCCTATTAGCATTAGCCAACTGGAATTTTTGTTGCATATCTCTCATAGAAACACACATGTACATGGTCTCCCTATATTTATAGTCCCGGTACATACATTGTTACTCTGTAACAAACTCTGTAACAGACTCATCAGAGAGGTCAGAGCACTGGGTTAGCCACCGTGCAGGGCCCCCAGAGCAGTTATGAGGTTCAGGGCCTTGCTCAAGGGCACTTTGGCAGTGCTGGTGGGCACTGCTTGGTTGGTTTATGATTCAAGACAGTAAAGACAATAAGTTCAAACCAATACAAAAAGAAAAATCTGGATTGTGCATTTATGTTGAAGGAAAAATATCATGCTTTGTAAGTTAGTGCAGCTTTAAGTTGATGACATAGCTGATATTTTTTGTCTCAAACAGCTAAGTGTAAACAGTCATTTCTGCATTTCAAGCATCATGTACATGTTTTTTGTATCTGTTTTGTTTTCAAAACGATAATGGAGTAAAATCTGACTTTTCCTATCAAACAGAATTTTTTCAAATGTTAATGAAAACAAATGTGATGTGCAATTGTCTTCTGTAGGCAAAAGTACATGTTTTAAGAAGGAAAAGGAGAGACAGTTTTGCTGAACTTTGATCTCTTGCATTTATGAGTCTCGAAAAGGTTTTCCTCATCTGCATTTCAGGAGTTCCCACCTCTTATTAGGCAACATGAACCGAATTAGACAGCAAAGGCGACAAATACTCCCACACTCCCTTCCTTCTGTCTCATTCCCTTTCCGTCGTTCAGCCTGATTAGCACTGAACCCACAGAGAAGCATGCCGTCTGAGGCGCAGAGCCAGTGACCCCTCCCCATTTGCTCCAGATTGCCCGGATTCAAGCTTCATTCATGTGTCGCTCTTTCCTGCCTGCGGCCGTGTGGCCTCATTAAGTAGATGAGCGCATTGCGTGGAACCCTGTTTGAGCCCTGCAGGTGGCCGATGACATCAGCGCTGGAGCTGGGTGACACAGGTCCCTCCGGCCGTGACAATGTCAGACACCCAGCTGCGATGCCTCGGAGTCAGATGTCCAGCGAGAATCCTCGGTGTCAGAAACCAAGGAGACTTCTTGGCATGTGCCAAGGCGCTTCATTGTCAAGCGCACAGTTGGACTTCACAGTGTCAAATCTACAGTGGGCCTTCATGATCTAAAACACACAGTAAGGCTTCTCAGTGTTAAATACAAGGTGAGACTTCTTAGCCTGAATCATGGTGTGGTCCTGACCGAGAGGGGGTTTTAGTTTTCAATTCAGATTGAGGAAATTAGGTGAGATAAGAGGGTAGAGAGATTGCCAGCTGGGCAGAGTCAGTGATCACCTGCAGGATGGGTGGCTCCTGTGTGACTGCAGTCTTTTGGCCATAGTGTTTGTTGGTTTTGTCACTGCAGCTAGCAGAAATCCTTTGCATATCTCCCTTTGCATATAGAAACAACAGATAGTGCATGATGTCCATAGAAACTTGCCTCAAATAATAATAATAATAATAATAATAATAATAATAATAATTTTATATAGTGCTTTTCATAGTCTCATAGATGCTTTACAATGCATGAATAACAAAACATACAATGCAGAAAATGCAGTGGGACCAGTGGTGCAGTGGTGATAGGAGGAGGTGTAAGAGGGGGAAGACAAACATCAAGGGAAGGCTAGGGAAGAGAAGTGGGTTTTAAGACTTTTAAGATTTGAAGAAGGTGAGTGATATAGAAATATAGCATTGAATTATTGTTAATTATGATATATCAATCACAGAATTATAATTAAATTGGATCACACTGGACTTGTAGGTATTTTGAAATTATTGCAGGTATTATGGCAGTCTTCACATGCACTGAATCGATTGCGCATCATCTATTGCCATCTGTTCAACCTTGTTCAACTATGACTTTTAGTTACAATTTAATTAAACATGCATCCCCATCATTAATTCTAAAAATAGGTGCACAAGTAATACAGCCCACAATCTGCCATAATATGCGATGTTGAAAGACAATGCTTAATTTTGCACTATTTAAAAATAAATAAATAAATAATAATAATAGTAATAAAATTTAACTGGCAAACATGTAACTGCCATTACCATTTACATTATCTAATTGCTATCATATTTACTCATAGTTATTGTTCATAACTGCTCTCATGTATCCTGTGAACATGTTCAAGAAAAAGAAGACAAGTTGAACTTGAACATAGTGTAGTAAAGAGAAGCTCCAACCCAGTAAACATGCCAAATGTCTTTGCAAAGCAGAAGGGTTTGTAGGAAAAAGGTAAAGCATGTAGACATGTCAGTCAGTGAATCTTTATTACCAGATACATGTATGCTACGGACAGAATAAACATGTAACACAAAGTTCTCCAGTGACTCTCAATTCTGACAGAAACATCAGGAGAATATCAGAGGTCAAGATCATATGCCAAGTGATGCGTGGCTGGTGTCTCTTTTCAGAGTGCACCGAGGTGCATTTGCATTCCGAGACATGAAAGAGCTCTAAGCTTCAGCACTATCCTCATTTTCTTTTCACGGCCATGGTCTTCGGATGAATGATGAAGGTTGCCATTACTGTTGCTCTTGCCATTATTGTCGCAGTTGTTTTCATTCTCCTCATCACGTGTAATGATTAAGATGTAAATTGTTTGTCACTGTTTGAGACAGGCACACTGAGATGGGGGGACCCTATTTTGGAGAAGGAGAGAAAGGTGACATTCAATTCTTTCTTTTTTTTTTAAAGCGCACTGCAGGAGATTGAATCTGCCCCCAATTTAAAAACCCTGTATTTACCCACAGGGCTAAAATAACTTCCTGTGAAAATGAAAGTTAGGAACGGTTATTTGCTAGGATTTATTTATTTATTTATTTTTTGTTATGAATATGCAGAGATCCGATGCTGTGATAGACAATCACCTGCCTTGGAGGCTAGCACAGGTAGATAAGGACCTTTATAGGAAACACAGCCCGACAGGAGCCATGGCTGGCTCTCCTGCAGCCCCACAGCACTAACCGCACACTGGGCTGCCGGCTGCAGGCAGCAAACTAAAACATGCACCGGGTTAACACGCACACAGCAGGGCCACGAAATTCCCTTCCATCCATTTGGCAAGCCGAGGCATGTGAGAGGACTGGGCAGATAGAGAGGAGTGTTGGAACTACGACACAGTTTCACTCCGAACGTTATGCGATTCTCCTTGTAGCAAATTTTAAAAGTAATAGAAATGTATGTATGTTTTGGCATTTATATCTTGTTCAGAATGAAGTACACACATTACATTTTTAAAATAGATATAATCAATTTTACACAGCTGTGGGTTCATCACCGAAGTAATTCAGGTTAAGTATTGCTCAAGGGTGCAACGGCACTGCCCAGAGTTGAAGGAATCAGACCCATCGCTTCTGCCCCGAGCAACTTCCATGCATACACAATATTACAAGTATGCACAATACTGAAATGACTGACTGGCGTGGAACTATGGAGGATACATGGAATGTTTGGTGAAAAATGAGTTATGAACCCAATCCTTTTGGGATATAATTTTACTATACAATCAGTTAAAGTGAAAAAAACTATTTGATATAAAATTTGAAACCACATTTTTTTGTACATAATGATTTCATTCGAGCTGTGTGAAATTTTTGTAAAATGTGGTGTAAATTCATCAGCAAGGTTAAAGCGCAAAGTATTATTTGATACTAGATTTTAGCTGGGTTGGGATATTGTTATTGAGTCAGCAGCAATAAAAAACCTAAAGCAATTTCATGCCTAGTAGTAAACAATTGAAGAGAAGCAGGCCATGGTGAATAACTGAGAACTTGATTTGGTGAGAAGTTGATTTGCTGAAATGTCTCCATCTGTTACTTGGAGCTGTGAGACTTGCTGACATGTCAGACTCTTCTTTTCTCCCGAAAAAATTGGATTTAGTCTTTTGATAGATGCATCGTTTACTCAAAATGCTCAGAGGGAAAAATAGATACAAAGGGAAAGATAACTAACTTTTAATTATTAAACAGGAGCAGATTAAACCTTGTGATTCCTTGGTCGGTTTCTTATATGGCTGTTACTGTAATTTACTGAATAATACCAAGATCAGGAAGCAGAAACAAGGAGAATATTCTCATAATGATAGAATGTGTCGGAATGTGTATGAATCGGCCTTAAAAAGCACCATCAATTTTTATTGTATTCTTTTTATATCTAGTAAGGCAAAAAGTTTAAAAATACGTTTTATCATGAATTTTCTTGACAATACCCTTTTCCCAACTTACAGAGCTTAAACTTTACACAATATCTATTCATTAAGCTGGATATTTCATGAAGACATTTGGATTAAGCACCTTGACAAAGTTCCCTTAAGTACCCTCATTGCGAATTAGACCAGCAGGCTCCTGAGCACGGCAGTAGCAACAGACTCCAAATGCCACAGATAGAATCAACCCAAGACCTTTTGTTAGCTTTCTTGTTCATGAACTGATGATGCAACAACACACAGCTGGCCAAGAAAAAGCTGAACAGCCAATTGTCCAATTACTTTTGGTCCCCTAAAAAGGAGAGACTGTGTATGAAAAGGGCTGTAATTCCTACATGGATCACCCGATATGGATGTAATTACCCTCAAATCCAATGCGCTGGAGTGCAGAGCCAAAATAAAAAAAATGTGTGACTGTCCAAATATTTTTTCATTTAACTGTATATACAGTATAGATTAAAAAAAAAAAATAATAAAATAAAAAAAACTTTTTAAAAATCAGAACAGGATAATGATACAAAATTAATTGGCACACTATATTCACTCCTTGTATATACCGCTGTTCAACTGTCCGGAGCTACAACACACACCACATTGAATCCGATACCAGCCACAACATCATGTTCTTTCACCAACCTTCAGATTTGTGGTGACCTTTTCAGCTTTAAACTTAAACTTTTTTGATCCAGTTTTAACTCATTCCAAGTCATTGCAAAAAAGAATCAACGCCAAAACTGGAAAACTTTATTAAAATTAAAACAACTTATAGATTTCACACTGGCAGAGATTTCACAACTAAATCTAATTTAAAAAATCACATGAACATCCATTATAATTGAGCTGGGAAAATTGCCTTCCACAAGCCTAACAATAATCAGGTTGATCTCTGCCATTTGACCCACAAAATTAAAAAAAAATTCTCATATGCAGAGCACTGCTGACATCTTTTCCATCGGTTGTATTATTTTCCACTGAAAGATTCTACACTGGTAATGCCCGTTTATTGGTTTCTTGGTTGAAATGAGAGAGCGCGCACAAGGTGTAAGCAAAAAACGAACAAAAAAAACAAAAAAAGAATCCTGTCCAAAATAATGAACTAAAACAACAAAGTAAAATAAAATAAAACCACACAAATGCCTTTCAGCTGAAGTAGTCTCTCACATGCACAGTCCCCTAGTCTCAGGCACTGATGGCCTGATTACGCTATGCTACACAGATTTGCCCCAGATCCCTCTCCCAGACTAAGCCCTGCCACAACATTCCATTGACAAAACCAGATATTTATAACAGCATTGCCAGTCTACCAAATTTAAAAATTATTTTCCTATTAGATAAATTAATATGTAAATGCATTTGTTTTCAGCAGTGCTTGAACTCTGTTTTCAGAACTAGAATGACTAGTCGGCTTTTAAAAAGATATTTAATAACAAAATGTAATGTGATTGTTTTGATATTAAAATTTTATATTATATATTATTAAAATTTTTGAATAAATAAGGGGGCCCCCTGCTGGTTGTGGGGCCTGGATGCTCATCGTGATGATTAACTATGACAAAAGAAAAGTTATTTTTCCAATTGTTTGATTATTTGTTGCACTCATTTCATAAAATCTCTGTGTAATATGATTGTTTCCCTCTTATGTTGCCTTCTGAATCTTAAAACCAAAATGAGCATATATTTTCCTGTAAGGGTCTACTCCTCCATCATAGCCGAGTGATAATTCACAAACAGGCTTCCAGTAATCATATCACAACACCGGATGTTTATGGTTGATATTTTAAACAGGCTATTTTTTAAAAAGATTCTTTTTTAATTTTTTAGTTTGTATAATTTGATTGCAAATAGAAGCAGCTGATCACTTACTCTGGTATTGCAATAGTTGCCACCATTACTCATAGATATGATACAGAAAACCTCCTTGTATGTATTCCATGCATGTCTAAGCACACAGTGGAATGTGTTGCTAATGCAGGTTCCAGTGGTGGCCTGTCATTTCCTGTCCATTATAAACCAATTGCTCTCCATAATCCAACAGCACAAAAATGGCCTTTTAAGATCTGCAGTGGACAACGGACATTTAACTTGTCAGAAAGTGATACACCAGTCATGATTGGAATAAAAAAATCTTACTAATGCAGTCTTGAAGTACAAAGAAGTACAAAGAAAAGAGGAAGGCTATTTAGTATTGCCTGAAAAAAGCCATTTTGATTTCTTGTGAAATACATATTAGCGTACACACACGCAGGCACGCACGCGTACGCACACACACACACATGCACACACACACACACGCGCACACACACACACACACGCACACAAACACAAACATACAACCTTGATATAAATGAACAAAATATTATATAAAATAAATAATACATGCACTATTTTAACTCTCAAAAATAATTCTAGAAAATATTCTACTTCAATTATCCACAGGAATCAACCAAAATAACACATTCCTTAAATGATTCATCTTTTAAATATTTTGGTGGTGGAGATGGAAATTATCTCAGTTATTCCAGAATCTTCCAGAAATGCTCCAATGGGTTGCGATCTAGTCATGACTTATGGATAGCATCACTGCCATGCTCATTAAACTACTGTGCAACCGCATGTGCTCTATGGATAGAGGCACTGTCATCCTCAACCCCCCTCCATCCCAACACCTGTATATAAGGTGGCATTTGTATGGATTCATTAAGTTAGAAGGTTAATATTGTACCCTAAGTTTTGAGTGACAAAAATGAAATGTATTTCAAGACATACTGCGATTACAAATACCTCTATTCCTGTAGAATGACCCATTACAATGTCTTAATCCTTCAGTATAGGCAATATTTTTAACCCAGTTCTGGTACTTATAATGTGTAACCGTTCAATAAATATTTTTTTTTCTTTTTGCCACCCGTTTCATTTTTTATAGCCTACAGCTCAATGTGGACAAACTGCAGTCCCTGTCATGCACAGTCACCTCCTAAGCCCTATTTTGAGCCAAAAAAAATCCCTGACACAACTGTAAACACCAGCTGGAAAACAATACAACAGGACCACAGCAATCTTCAGGACATGGGACAGGCTCGCAACCTTTTTATGGGGAACAGGGTAACCCCTACCAACGCGCCTCAGAATGGAGAAACGAGAACCATGGATGTGTCATACGATACACATATTGCCAGGACATGGTCTGTTTTCATGCTGTAAAAACCTCCCACAGGCACTCTTGAGCTAGACAGTGCCTGGCTAAGACCAATACCTACATGATGAACAGAAAGAAAGCATTATCTGTAGGTGCTGTAAATAACTGGGGATGGTATAATTGTAATGTGGTGGACTGGGAACAATATCAACTGGAATGGAGGAGGTAATGTATGTGATAAATAAACAGGCACACTCAGCTGTTATGAGATGGTAAAAGGAGGTTATGATCACAAGTATGTATAGAGGGGATAGTAAGGTATATTTTTAGGTATGTACACTTACATAAGTGTCTAGATTACAGAGGTACATTACATGGCCAAAGTACGTGGACACCTGACATCCAACATCTCATCCAAAATTATGGGCATTCATATGGAGTTCTTCTGGGAATTCTTCAATACTAGATGTTGGAGCATACATTTAACATTTAAAAAGAGCGATTGTTGCAAAATATTGCAATAATTGTCAAAATCCGTTTATAAATGCAGACTACCCATAACCTCTGCCAGTACTGTAGCTATCATTTTAACTATAGTCAAATGTAGATTGTTCAAGTTGCATTTATTGCACAGGGAAAAAGTGGAGTTTCTTTGTTCTTTTCTCAATAACTATTGGACCAATTCACATAAATCAAAGTGTTTTTGTGCCAATAAGCAACCACAATATAAACACCATTCATCAGGAGAAAAACTGCCATTGAAGGGACATCAACTTCTGCATGAAGTGGCCGCCTCCCTATGTTTTGTTTGGAACACCGTGAGTCTATGGTAGTTGTTTATTTCTGTAAGCAACACGCTATATTTTGTATTCATTATTTTTTCTTTCAAATGTCAAAGTGACATACAGCCAACTGTCATTTCACGGCGCACGCTGACTGCCCCCCTCCCTCCAATGTTGCCAAGTCCATTTATTAGAAGCGTCTTTGTTCTTTAAAAAAAAAAAAAGAAGTCCCTGTTAAATTTAAAGAGTCGGTTGACATGTTTTTGGGCTTCCTTTAGTTTGTATGTATATTTATTGTTTGGTGATTTGGGATAAGATTTAAGCTTCACTAAGCAAAATGTTTCTAGCCATTGTGTTTTCAAAACAAGCCACCTCTCCCCCTCCCTTCCCTGTGCCGAAGAGCTCCGTCGTTTGTTCAAATGTGTCAGTAGCACGAGCCGCGCGGAGGGTGTCGCACGCAATTCCCACTCTTGCCACAACCAGCCTAACCCCCCCCACCCCTCCCCCTCTTTTCAAACACACACAGAGTCGACTGCCACAAATACATTCTCCACCTGTGGGAAACACTGCAATGGCATAATTAGAATTTCTGTAAGATCTAGCAGGCCTTTTTTTCTGAAGAGAGCACATCTTTAGAGAACTACAAAACTATCTTTGCAGGAAATAGCAAATAGCTCATAATCAGAGGTTTGTCCCTTGGCATTAAAAAGCTGAAAAAATCTTGGTCATTTTCTATCTTGGACTCTTACTGGTCTCTCTGTTCATTCTTCTTATATTTTCAATCTATTCTTTCTTACTTTCTCTCTAGTGAGTGAGTCTACATTCCTAAAAGAGTGTATTATTTATTTTGTTTTCTATCATTAAGACCTGGATATAATTATTTAACTACTGTATTACAGGGCCTGAACTATGCAGACAATAACCCTATATAGATTCCTCTATTTCCCAGAACCACAAGCAAGAGCAGCCGCACCTTAGGCACCAGGGCTAAGACTGGTAACTGAAGGTGCTTAGATTTAAGTGGAAGGAGAGTGGAAAGGGACCATTTTTGATCTGGGTAAGATGGGAGATAATACTTAAAGGGGCCATAAAAACATTCGCAACTTCTAGCAAACTGTACACTGACCCCCTGCTGCAGCACCACAGAAGATTTTGCAGCACCAATTTGTTTTGTTAAAGGATCCACCCATCTAATTTAGAATAATACAACGAAGTCGCCCTTCACAATAATGGCAACCATCTAAACGTACACACAAAACTGCACCCAACGCCACCATATCAGCGTACAATCCAAATCTTTACACTACCAAGGGAGAACATTATTGATGCATGCCTCTGTTTTCTTTTTTATCGTTTTAAAGAACATTTGATGGTTTGATCCCTCACCAACTCACTGATCAATCTCCAGATGAAAACATGTTGCTCAAAGAGATCACGCATACAGATCTGTGCAGGAAGGCTAGATAAATAATTACTAGGATTTAGCTACTGAGTGACAAGGATGGGTGGGGCATTCTGTCTCCATCTTCAACATTTATTTTTGCTGCATGGCAACACTAAGAACATCACCATAGTGTCTTTTTAAAGCATGTGTTCCAGGTTTTATGTTTAATGGCAAGGAAATTTGTGCACAAAGGATGTTATCAGATGTGCTTCAATTTAAAAAAAAAAAGACAGTTATTTTTTGCATAAGGACGGTACAGACTGACCCAAGAGCACCTACAACAGGTGACCTCAAGGCTGAGACGAGAGATTGTGCTTTTACCAAATTGTCTATGCCATCCCTTGACGTCATGCCTGGATTGCAGGTATTGGTAATGCTAGATAATGATCTGCTTCTTGCGAGGCGGCTCAGACAATGAAAACAGAATGTCTGCCGCGTTTGCACAAACACAGCAATGTCTTAAGACGGGCCGATGGGGAGCACTGAGGCACGCCACCACAATTCAAAGACTGGATTTGTCAAAATAATGATGGTGCTGAATTTTGATTTGGCATCACAAAAAATAAAATAAAATACATTTGCGTGCACCCATCAGTGGCATAACAAGAAATGTAATCTAAAACCAATTTTTTACAATAAAAATTAAAAGGTAATGATTGTGACAGCTGGTTACATTGCTCAGATCTCTCGAGCCATTTGTCAGTGGAGAATCTAATTGTATTTTTCAGGATTTCCAATAGTTGAAGTGTAATTGGGCTATGCAGCAATACAATGATCCATAATGCAAAAGCAATCCATATCTGAATGGCTGGAAAGAAACAAAATTTAAGTTTTGGAGTCGCCTAGTCAAAGTCCTGACCCAATAGAGATGCTGTGGCAAGACCTGAAACTAGGAGTTCATGCTCAAAAACCTATAAATATGTGTCTGAATTAAAGCAGTTCTGCTAAGAAGAGTGGGGTAAAATTCTTCCACAGCAATGTGAAAGACTGATATCGGATTATAGGAAGTGTTTGCTTACAGTTATTGCAGCTAAAGGTGGTGCAAGCAATTATTAGGTTTAAAGGGGCAATTAATCCAGCAATTAAATGGGTGTTTGATACCTTTTCATTAAATAAATGAACTGATCATTTACAAAAATGTGTTTTGTGTTTACTCAGGTTCACAGTGAAACCATTCCGTGTGACAAATACGCAATAGGCCTAATGTAATCAAGGTCAGAAAGGGGGAAAATACTTTTTCTCAGCACTGTGGAATGCTGCGGCACTACGGAAGCTTGTGGTTTTAGCAATATAACTTATATAAATCTGTGTACAGCGTACCAGATGGGTATTGATGGACACCTCTGATCAAGAAAAGGCTTTTAGAGGTTGCTTCTTCCATTGTAAGAATGAATTTTTAATCATACCCATTCAGTTAACAGAAAAAATGTGCTGGATTGCACATAAGGCTTCTTCAATGAATCTTTGTCACAGGAACCTCACTGCCTGATCACACTGCCTGATCACAGCAATTACCATGATGCATGTTCCACTGCAGTAGCTACAGAAATCTGCCACAGCCGTGGTGATGAAATCTCTTTTGGATTGCTTATCCGACTATCCTATTCAGATGCTTGTGCTGACATAAGAAACAGAGATGCTAAATAATGTATTAGGAAAAGCAGCTCACCCACAAACAATCACTTCAGTAATGATTGTTTTCTGGACAGTTGAATTGCTAATTCAGTGTTTCTGAATCATCGATCACATCAATACATGTTGCAGGTTATACTATTTAAAATATTTAAGCAGGATACATACTTTCCAACGAGTAAATTAACCAATTAATTGCCTCTTGTTTTGTGATAATTTTCCTTAGATATAAAGTAAACTAATCCATCTACTGGATCAACAAGTCATGAATAAAAAATGTCCACTTGGTGAATGTAAATTGGAATCTTTATGTTTGCCAGCAACCTTCATACTGAAGAACTGATGAAAATCTGATGTTGTTACAAGGTCGCAGAATTCTTCATACAAAGACTATCACTATATTCACAGTATGGCTGAGGTCATTTCTCTTTTTTATGTCTGACAAAACATGATTTATTACAAGTGTCTGGAAGTGAGCTTCTTAAAGAAACACAATTTCTTTGATGTTAAAAATATAACGTGGAGACAAGAAATTAGACAAGAGAAGGAAAATAGTGTGAGAGAAAATAGTTTTGTATTTTCTCATGTCATAAAGACATGTAACTTTCTGTGCATTCATATTTGAAATACGAACGTTAATCCTAAACAGGCCACATTTTAAGCAAGATCATCAGATCACCGTCCATTAGGGAAGAATCTATTAAGCCTTATCAAATATCCGTCCTTCTCAAATATGGTGTGCATCATACATACATACATATATGCATAATTGAGTTGTCCTTATTCACAGGGTTATTGTCCTTATTCACAGGGTTATTGTCCATATAGCATTTTAAATTGGCTTTCCTTAGTTTTGTTCTTTTTAATCAATGAATATGTACATGTCACACGCCGTGTGACGCTCCTGGTGGGGAGATGCAAGTTTTCACTGTAATCTGTGAGCGAGAGAAAGAGATCGAGAGAGAGCACCCATAAACAAAAACAAATAAACAGTTCCCTCTCATGGGGCACAGGCAAACAACAACAAATTAAGAACCTAAAACAAACCAAACTTTGCAACAGCAGTAGCTTCTCAACTCGTTGTTTTGCCAACAGATTTTCAGCATGCCCAGCCAGGTTAGTTTCATTTTGCTTCTGACACAAACGGACACCCTAAAAACAGTGGTATTTTCAGTTTTATTTTAATTTGTAAATAGGAATTTGATATATGAACTGTTTTCTGCTTAAAAGAGCCTACTAGCCTGCAATATAAAAAATACCAAAATTTATTAGGCCTAATTCTTGAAAAACTGTTTGATGAATATTGTCATATACTGTATCTCATAAATTCTGTTTCCCTTATCTTACTGTACCTCTTTCACAAGAGATAATACATACCGCGTTACAGCGTAGTCAAAATGTCCTTCATACACAGGTGGATTTCGACTACTTAAACAGAGAACATCCATTGAGAATATAAATTTCGGTGTCACAGAGGTTTTCTTTAGGTAATTAGCATTTCTCTATCTGATCTCCAGAGTGCTTCATAATAAAGCATTATTCTTTCCTTGTATCAGAGTCCTGTTGGGCTGGGCTTCTGCGAGGTACGTTAATTTTTCCTTCATCCCCTTTTCTCAAAAAAGCAGTTTCATCAGCTCTGTCATTCTAGTGTTCTAGAGTATTCTAGACTTTTTTTTTCCAAAATCTACAGATTGGCACCCACATTTTGTGTCATTCTACATTTAATGACCGGCCCACAGGAGAGCAGCCTCTGGGACCAGCGCTCCTTGGTTGTAGACCAGGGGCATGTGTGGCATTGCTTAAGATCAGAAGCTGGTGGAAGTCCGGGAGTAACTTCCACCAGGAGAGATTTGGGATCGTGGACACCGAGTGTTAATTTTTGTTTGCCCACTGCCCCCGCTGCTCATGACCTTGCTCACTGGTTAAGCAGTCCCACCTGTGACAGACCCAAGGTAGCACGTGCTGCAGACCGTTGTGTTAGGCCACTCCTTTGAAAGTGGTTTAGCAACTAAGTTAGCTAATTCCATTCAGTGTTCAGCCAAAGGTGTTCTGTTTTCATTCACGGCTTGCATGGGTTTGCCTAAAGCTTTGAAATCCAGGTCAGGAAATATGATGAAACTTTTAATAGGAACATGAATAATTTCAGAAAATCAGTGAACTGAGTTCTAGTTTCTTAAAGTAGCAGTTGTTTTTGAAATGCTAAAAATTTCACCTGTACTTTTTGCCTTAAAGAAGAATAGATTAGGAGAACTATGGTAGATAAAGACACACTAAAAGGCACTTTTCCACATACCTAACAGCTTCTCAATTGCAGATAATGTGCCACAATGCCATGGCAATACAAAAGGAGGAAATGCAATAAGATCTTTTAAAGTTTATATCATCCATGTAAAGAAATAGACAAAGATGAACTGTATTTTATCGGACAAAAGCATAAAATCTAAAAGTCCTCGTTGCGTGGAAGGCTCCTGGCCCTTGGTTTTGTCCATTTAGAAATTTTAGAGGTCTCAACAGCAGGGCTGTCACTACTCCTCTGACAAATGGGACTGTAATATAGACTAACCCTGCAGTTCAGATAAGTCCAACAATGTTGTGCCCCAAACTGCAAGTGTCACATATCTTTTGGAAAAGGCAGCATTGATTACACTGCTGTAAGGGTCCCTAGGTAATCAAATGAATTCCTCCCACCTTTGGGTCACCCCCCATTTCTAATAGGTTTTGATTGGCCGTGGCATTTTGAAAATGACCCCTGAAAGAGATGGCCAAATTAGTTCCAAAGGAAGGTGCAATCCATCTTCCTTAGTGGAGTCGCATACAACTGCCCATTCATGCTGCGCTCAGACTCAGATTAGGACATTTCCACCTCTCTGGGCTCTGCAGATTGAACGAGATAGAGGGAGGGGACTCGGCTTCTGGTCACGTCTAAAGGTCATCGCCTTGATTGGTCCAGATGACCCTACGGGCCATCCAGCCAAGAGACCACTTAAAATGATTGGTACAGAGAGTGAAATTTTTATGGCTCGTTCCACAGGCCTCCACACACATGCACACATTTTCAATTATTTTTGAACAATGTTCCTGTCCCTTGTGACAGTCAGTGAAAGTAAGGGGATTGTTTCCTCTGCATCTTCACACAAACTTTGATAGATGGATCTCATTGAAAGCGTGATTGGGCAGCAGGGAAAATACAAGTTAGCTCAAACATTTACCTCAAAGGCTCTTGGGCTTGGGTGTGTTCAGCTATGTCACAACTCTACCTCTTGGTACTGGGAAGCATTCCATTCGCCATATGTAATCCTAACCATACCACACTGACTGTAGAAAGGCATATGCCCTTATTAATTATATTGCAAAGCAACCTTTCATTGTTTGAGTGTCTGTCTGCCCCATTGGGTGTCTGTATGCCGCAGTTGAATAGCTTGTCTCAAAAATTTGTTCAGGTTTTTTCTGATAGTCTACAGTGTGATGATTGCATGTGTGTGTGCATGCGTGTGTGTTTGTGTGTGTGTGCACGCGCATGTGTTTGCGTGAGACTTTAATCCTTTAAAAATATGAATCTATTCACATATCAATAACATGATGATCCCTGATCTCAGTATCGCATTTGTGTCTTTGATACAATGTAGTTGACTAGTTAGCTAAGGATGGCAAGTGTCTATTTACACAGGTATTACTGTTAACACTGAACTGTGTTCACAAAGATATTGGACACAAGGAATTGAGCATCAAACCAAGTGCATCCAGACCCTTTAATAGATCCACATACATACTAAACTCAGATTCATATTTATTTTTCTCCAGAGCTGTGATAATGTATTTGGAGATATGCACAGTAAAATACCTCATCACAGTTTGAAACAGAAATGCATGAAGGTAAGGGAGGGTCTTCTGAATGTATTTTCTCTGCCTGACAGTTGTTTTCTACATTAGCTTGCGTGTCAGTCTAACTACTAGGACCACATCCAGAGGGATTATATCGCCATTATCCCCTGATTATCTGAGCAGTATCATACATTTGGTAAACACTCACCATCTCTGCCAGTGGAGCGAGAGTAATTGACCGTGACAGCTATTAAACAATGTTAACTGCAACATGAATTGCCTGATGAGGGGCCAGTTAGCACATTCTTAATGGTAGAGCTGAAATCCAGTCAAACCCCTATGAGGGAATAATGACAATTGACATGCTTTTTTTTAGGTAAACTGAAAGTTCTGCCCATTAATTTGCCATGTGTTGCATCTGGGTGAGCCAAAAAAATAGAAATCAACTTTTTCAACACTGACTTATTTCTAAACTGACATAAAACGTGTAGAAATCCTATTTCAAGGCTAAACAAAACAGTGTATTTGTAAACTACTATGAGAATGTATCCGTCATTGTACAAAATATTACCGTTAGAATGATTCAATGAATTTACCTTGAATGGACTCTTTTCAGAGTGGACTTTCACTCTGTTAGCATATCCCTACATTAAAAAAAGTCATGATCTACTCCTATCATCCCTGGGGTGTGGATTAGGTACAGTAGGCGAGAGTGTGCATCACCTAGATGATGTGGAACAGGAGATTTGTCAGGATGCTGGAGCATAATTTTGAGCAATGTCGACTTAATAAGGATTTGCCTCAATCACTGGAAAGTTCTAAATTCAAAACCGTACAGAATGAATTTTGTTTTTAATTCATTTTTACGGCCCCTAAAACCCTTTCAAACATTAGAGCACTGAGAAACATCTGAGAAACTGTTCCAAGAAGTGAAACGGACTTCATAATGCCAGAAATAACTCATTTTTTAATCAGACATGCTCCTTTTCAGGAGCTGTAAGAACAGATTTGATTTGCAGAGGAACAGACCAAATGATCTGGTTCTTTTAAAGACACATTTACCTGATTTTATTCTATGTGTAATATGGTTGCATTATATCTAAGTTCTTTACTTTGCGGGTTCTGTGTCTTATGTAATTTGCAAAAAGGTAAAGGTTTGAAACCAGCCAGAACCAAGCGGCAATAAACTGGGCTTAGCTTTTGAAGCACACGTCCTGGTCTTGTTGAGAGACACTGCTCACTAGTGCCAGTGTGGTTGGCTCCAGTATAGCGGCCTAGATCATTGTGGCGCGATACGTAAAGCATGTGTTTGTTTCAGTTAATGTTTTGTAGCACGGTTTTGTAGGAGGATGGCATCCTCATTGGATCCCACACCACCTGGTTTACTTAAGTAAACTGTTAAGAATGTTTAAGAGGAAATGTAAACTAAATAATCGCAACATTTGGAATGAAATATTACTCATGCTATTCAGAGGAGCTGCAAGACAAAAATTTTCAGAAAGGAAGTAAGAATACACAGTTAATAGCTGCACATACTGTACCAGTGTTAACAAATGCATACTTTTAGTAGACATTGCATTATGTTTCCAGGCTTTTAAACACCTGCTTTTCAAAGGTCCATAATTTCCATAAAAATATAAAGCTAGTGCTGAACAATATATGCAAACTACATTCTTCTGCACATAGGGCTTGCAAGACAGCTATGCCATGGTAGAATAATGAGGTTCTTCCATACTCTTCTTTCCTTTTCTTTATAATTGGTGACTCTTACAGCTCAATCCCCATACAGTATGTGATCTGGATGACAGGTCATATACATGTTTTTCTACACAGCTGAAACATTTATTATCCCCCAGGATTGGTTGGTGAACCCTGAACAGTGAAACAAGAAAAGACAGAATAAAGCAACAAGATGAAAAAGTTAGACTAGAGCATTGACAGCAAAACTTTTATTTATTTTTTTTACAGTTACACTGGAGGTTGGGTGAACCAGAGAGACAGTTACAATAACACAAATGCAATGTCTTAAAAACTATGAGTAATACAGTAGATAAAAGACTTACATGGCTTTAGCTCTGAGCTTGTATGGAGATTTGTCTTGGGGGGGATGGAACATGCAGGTAACATGGAGAGCATAGAAAGAGAGGACAATTACAAGATTAACAGGAAGGAGTATGCAGATACTGGTTTGGTGACAAGTAAAAGGGGTTCCAAATTTGATAAAATTCTGGGGTTCCAAATTTGATAAATGTATGGATTTTTTTATATTGCCATTTTCCAGATGGATTTGTGTTAGCGCGGGTTCCCTTTATTTAAAATTGCATTTTGTCTAAAGATCTGAAACCATTCAGTGTGACAAATATGCCATAATAGAGGAAATCAGGAAGGGGTAAAGTACTTTTTCATGACACTGTACATGCTCCTGCTGTGAACAGTTCACTTGATTTTTTCAATTTATAGTATTCTGTAAAGCTGTAAAGCAGATTCTCATTTTAAAACATTTCTCACCTCTTTCAAGTCATTTTTTTTTTTTAATTCATGACTTCTTGGTGGATATTTTACCATCATATTGTCCAAATACGCTACACTACATCCGACAGATGGTAAGTGTCGACAGACAAAACATTGTTAAAATGCTGTCATTGTTCTCGTGTGCTTGATTATGTGGTAACTGAATAATTCACCAAAATGACTGCTGTAACTATCTGAATGTGCTGAATGTTCAATGACTCATGGCTTGAAATAGAAGCTCCATCAAGCCCTTGGTGGTGCAGGACTGAAATGCGATTAGGCATGAGATAACTCAAGTATTTCTCTGGGTCCAGGTCATGCTGTATGTAACTAGGTATAATTACGTTAAAGCGGGCTGAGAAGGTCTGTCATTTAAGGTAATTGAAGATAAACACAAAAAAGAAGAAATTTTTTGCCATTTTCTTCTGACAGTCAATGTTTTACCAGGAATGATGAAAGCCTAGGAGGATGATTCCATACATATCATTTTATGAAAAATTGGTGCCTGCTTGTGTTTCGGTTAGGATGCTTGCAAAGTAATACATGCTTAGGGGTTGTGCATTGAGCATGTAGAAAATGTGTCACTTGTGTTCATATTTGACCAAGCAGAACACATCAAGTGTTATAAATTTTAGAAATAAAAACATTCCTTCTGACACAGTCAAAGGGGTTGAGTGGGTGCACAGAGGACAGAGATGAGCAATTCATTTCAAATGCATAGGCATATTAATTTCTTTTACCTTTACATGGTTGTCCTTGTATGTTTTTTAAAAAAATACGTAAAGCTGTGTTTGGAGGTGTAACATTTAATTTGCCATTTAACATTAAATTCCGGATCATATTTTATTGTAGCATTTGAACTGTTAATCGCTTCTCCACCAGACTTAGTTTCATCTGGATATTTAATTATTTTGCTGCAATTTCAAGTTGATTTATGTATGTTTACATTTGTGTATATATGGAAAAGAAGTGGTCCCAATGGCGATCCCTTTGGACTCCACTTCCAACAATACCCTTGATCGATATGGTCTCTCTTTTTATTTGCAGTCAAACAATAATTTTCAAATGCATCCAGTGATTCCTACATTCATTCCTACAGAATTATTAATTGGTATCATTACTTACATTACTCTCGTCTCATTTTTTAAAAACATTATGTGTCGATTACAGAGAAACTGAAAGCTATTAATCAAGAAAAGCAATAGAATGGCAAACTGTGCCTTCAGGGCCAGCTAGGCAGGGTTCTTGGCGTGATATGAAAGGTAGGGCACCAGAGAGGGAACACTGAAAAGGGGAGCGGCAGCCTGCTGACACCCAGATGGCTTCTGACTATGCAGTTCAAGTTAAACTGCTTCTAGAACTGTCAATTAGTAAAAGCATCTGTCAGTGTGCTGAGAAATTCATTAAAATGCATTTATTGCGCAGGAAGACGGTATCCTTGTTTTTTTTTTTTGTCTTTATGCTGCTGCTTTGGAAATTAGCTCCCATTATTCTGATTTTAAATGGACAATAAATGCATTTTAATGCATTTCTCAAGTTAAATTGCTTCAAAAAATGCTGATTAGTAAAAGCATCTGTTAATGTGTTGAGAAATGCATTAAGGACATTTTATTGTGAAGGAAGAAGGTGCTTTTGTTTTCGTATCTTTATGCTGCTCCTTTGGATACCTGCTGATTAGACAGAGGGAGAGGTGTTTTTACAGGTTTAGTATATCATTTGAGAATGTGACTAATTTCTTTTTAATGCATTGTCACCATTTGGACTGTACAATTGCGCAAAAAAGTTTTAATGAACAAAGGTAATATAATTTACAATATCATAATAAGCTCTACAACCACATGATGACAGTTATATTATTCCCCTCAGCTTAATCATTAACCCCTACTCCTTTAAACCTTGACAGCTTCATGTATGAAAAGCTGCCCTGATTAGTATGCACATGAGTTCCAGTATGCACACTGTAAACACTGTAGCTCAGAAAACAACAGTGCACTAGCACAGTGCCAATGGAGGTGCCCTTTTTCCTGTATATACATGGTAGCCAGCAGAAGGAAAACTAGGATGGAATTGCCCCCCTAACCTTGGTGTACTAGAGTAAGAATTAAAAAAAATGTAACAACTGCTGGTAATGTTAGCTATGGCCAGTACAGCACCAGATGGCATTATTACAGCCCGACTGAATCTTTTTTGTGACTCGTGCACATTTAAATACAGTTTATATGTAAAAAGAGGAGCATGATGCATAACATAGAATCACATATCCTCTATTGCCAAAGAGCATCTGCCCAGAGACTTGATGCAGTGCACCTTTGGGCCCCATGCTCTCTTTGAATCCCTCTTTGTTTCCAATATCTTTGCTTTACTTACCAAACTGACAGACAGCAGTGCTACTGGATTTCCTCTCTTGATTTTGTCTCTTCCCTGTTTTTCCATAACTCAGCAGCTGGTACACCGGTGCCTCTGGGCCCAAAGGGACTGACACAGCGTTCCATCTCATCCCGACCTGGTCATAAACCCTCTTATTTTCAGTGTGGTCACGTAGACCACAAACCTGTGCTGATTCCTTGTCCCTAGATGATGGCAGGATGAAATGCATCTGTCTGTGAGATTTCTAATACAATCTATCCAAAGCCGGTTGGGGGTGAACAGGGAAAGGGGTGGGGGCGGAGGTGGTGTGTGGATGTGGAAGTAATGACAGATTCAGGTGAACCAGAGGTGGGCTGATTGGGCAGTTTTGTTTGTTTTTTTTTACACATTCTGGAATTAGGCAGTCTTTCCAGCTGAGAAAGTTATGTTGGAGTAGAGCATCACCCAGAGAATGCGGGTAGGGCATTCCCTACCTCACCTGCCTGCATGGTTAGTCATGGGGTTCTCTGGCAAAGTAACTGCAAGGCTTAGCTGGAGGATTGTAGGGTGGAAATGAGACGTGTTTGGCTGCGTGTGTCTCAGAGGACTCATGCTGGAGTGCATCCTGAGCAGGGTTCTGGTCTGCAGCCCTCCAAAACTGAAGGAGACCATTTCTGCGATGGGGTGGCTGGGTCTATAGTTATTACTGGGCTTTTCAAACTGTGGATACAAAATGGAAGTGCTATGCCTATACCAATTACATCAGTCAAATCATGATTTGGTGAAAGAGTTGGTTGATTGGAGAATGGCTAATGATGTCATCATCTTAAACCATTAGGCATATATTTTTAATGCATCTCTGACACAATTTATGGAGGAAGTTTAATATGGCAGTAACCAAATGGTTGAAGGGTTTCAGGTAGGACACGGAATGAAGGGTTTGATGGAAGCAATACACCTGAAATGCCCCAGGGAATGTTCTTCCTTTTATATAATAATATTTCAAATATTTGTGAATTAAAAAAAAAAAAATATATATATATATATATATTTCACATATATGTAAAACTGTAAACTTTGCAGCTTGTATAGTTTATTTGATAATTAAAAAACAGTAGTAAAAAATCTGCATTAGAATAGTTTGGTGTATGTGTGACATAATGAATTGCCAGTTCCTTAAGTTAAACTCTGCATTTCAATTTTCCTACACATATTGCTTCCCCATGGCTCGGTTTCTGAGGCCCCTCCAAACTTCACATGCAACTTGTGACAACTATGCAAGCGGCCGTGGTTGAAATTGTGTGAATAGTAGTATTAAGTCTTCAAAGAGCGACTGGGGGAAGAAGATGACTCGGAGGAGAGACCAAAAGAATGAGAACAATACATTCATACCCAGCACCCACAAAAGCACTTGAAAAATTACTGTTCCAGTTGGCTGCAAGAGATGGATTTACTTTCAGTACTTATGCCAAGAATGACCACCATTGCTTGGCTATTCCAAGAGGGGGGAAGAGCCAGAAAGGTAATTCTGTTTGGGGACAGTTTGTTACTAAAATAACGACCCCCTTTGTGTTAACAAATATGCATTTCACAATTAAAGCCTAATTTATACTATGTCGGACGACACTAATGAAAAGTGTTGTGCGATAGAGTATCAATTAAGCCTTTGTTTCATCTAATGCGAGAAAGACCATTTTGCACTGAGGATACAGCTTCTTAATTTGCTCTGCAGCAACTTGTAAATAAGCATGAATCAATGCAATCATTTTGTTCATGCTTTGCAGATTATAGCTGAATTTGGCAACAGTAGCCTATCACTACCATTCTGTTTATCTGGAGCTTGTTACAGTACGAGTTCTGTATACTCTATATAGTAATATATTGGTCTATCAGTAACCTTGCTCTAGGCTCTGCAGGCTGAATGATAAAAGCAATAAAGAACTATTTCTGAGAGTTGAATGTGTGCATTCTCCATAGTCTGCTACCTTCAGTAATACGGCAAAATAAAAATAATAATTGCAAATAACATATTTGATTTCCATGCACTTATCACCGTTAAAGCATACCTTCGAAGGCCAGTTTTGACACTCATCTCAGCACTCATACACTGTATTGATGCATACAATACTGGAGCCTCAGAAAAGATTATGTGAATACATGCAGTACACTATGAATGCAATTACAGACATTATCAAATCATTGCATAATATACTAATGTTCTTAGACCAGATATAGAACTAGATATAGAGCAGTTCTTATTTCTAATTTTGTATATTTATCCCTTGCTAAGCAGGTTGATGACTAAAGGGATAAAACAATGCTGGTAAAATGTGCTCTTTCTACTTCAGATGTCAGAAACTTTTAAACTATTAACTCCTAAAATTTGTATAGGCAAAATACAAATTCTAGTAAAAGACCACAGCAATACCTTCAAAAATAAAAATGTAATTTATAAAATGTAACATATCAAGTCCAAACCAACCCCTTGTATTATTTATTTATTTACTTATTTATTTTTGCCAAAGGTTTTGGCTGTTATAATATCCAAATGTCTAGTTAGTCATCCCTTGCTAAACAGGTTGATGGCTGTAGGGAAAAAAAACAGTTTTAATGTCCTTTTGGTACTCGGTATTATTGGTCAGATGTCAGGATTAAAGATGGAATTAAAAGTGATTTTTGGTATAGGCAACATACAATTCTAAAAATAGTAAAAGACTATAACGATACTTTCAAAAACAAAAAAGTAATATAAAGTCAGTCTGCTCATAACGTATCAAGTCCAAAACAACCGCCTCTATTTTTTATTTGATTTGTTTTGCCAAAAGCTTTGAGCATATCAGTTTAATAAAAATAAAAACAAGAACCTAACACTAAATCCTCCAAGGATCTTTAACCCTTTTATGGAGCAAAGTTATTAGATTTATGATCTGTGTATACAGCATTTTCCAGTGAATAATATATTAAGAATCCCTGAACCTAAAAGAAAGTCTTAAGAAAGATCAGGAGTATCTCCATCAAAACTTGGAGATTGTTTTGGAACTGAGAGGGAGCCAGAGTGCCACTCTTTAGGTGGATGAGAGAAAGATCAAGGATTTGGCAGCAAAGAAGCATTTCATTAAAAAGCATAGAAAGAAAATTGCATGGAATAGTAGGAATACTCCTAAAAATAATGATTAATCTGAGCAAAAGAATACCAAGGTCTGACAGCAGGACCCTCATGTACACTCAGTGATTAGGCAATGGGTACAATTATAGCTTTTATGATTAGCAAGAAGCTACAGCTGTGCCTATGAGTGGGTATGGCGCTAGCCATGGTCCTGGAGCCTATGGTGCTGAACGGACAGCACGCTAGCAGCATGAACATCCTTCTCTGCTTTTGTACTGGCCTTGCATCTCAGACTGATTAACATAATGACAGACAGGTTACTAAACAGAGAGCACCGCGAATATTTTAAGAGACATGACATATCTGAGGCATAACAAATTCAGTTATTGAATTAACTTGGACAACATTAGGCTCACTGAATTTATATTCAGAAGAGCTGCATTCATCAAATAATATAGAACGAGGAGCTGACTTGGTGACATCAGAAAGATGAAGAACGTCATCAGCGCACAGATAAATATGGTGAGTAAAGCTCTTAATCTAGATGGGGTTTAATAACAGAGCCAGGATGAGAGGTTCCACTGACAGGGAAAACGGGATTGGAGGAAGGATTGAGAACGTGGACAACCTTGCTGGGTAACAATTTCTACTGAGAGCGGTGGGGCTTTAAGCATCCTCTCTGTATGCAAACACTTTGATTGTAATGAAGTGTGCAAGTCATAGGAATGACAAAAGCACCTAATGAAAAATACTACGCAGGATGCTTTCTCAGCTGGGCAGGCATCTCAGACATACATATAAAATGCAAAAAATTCAACCCGTGTTAAGCTGTTGTATATTTTCATGTATTAAGTCCAAGACAGCTTTATACGTGTATTTCAGCTAATTTTGGAATGTAATAATGCCAACTGGAGCAGTCCATATTATCCAGAGAGTTAATCATCACAAGAGCTATCAATCCCCACATTTTAAAAAAAACAGCTCAGGGGGAGTCCCATCTACTCGTGGGACTGTCTCTCCCTCCATGGAAACACTGGCCTTCCCCTAGGTGCCTTGCTAGACTGTAAAAAAAATGTGAAAGTTTGTTCATTTGAGAGGGTTAAGAAAACAGTGTTCCGCTATTATCACCTTATTATTATCCTATTACATTTTATTGAAACTAGTTATTCCTACTGGCTTAGGTTAATGGCCAGGAGTGTGCTCAGTCTTTCTCCTTGCTCATAATAAACGTGAAAACATTCTGTTCCTGCTCTATTAAAATAATTTTCAATTTAACATTAAGAAAACATAAATACCGACTCCCGTTAGTATATATATTTTTGCATTGTTTCCAAGTGAGGAATATCTATATTCTATATTTTATTATTTTGGAAGAAAAACAATATGTTGAAGCACCCTATAGACAGCCCTTTAAAACTATACGGAGTAAAAAGCATGATATGGGGGTTGATATAATCTTACAAGATATTTTATTCACATCATGACTGTATATTATGAAGGTGGTTTTTTTTTTCTAGAGAAAAATGCCACCCTTTTCAATGCAGAACCAGTAGAGGGGAGCTAAGGTGTATAAAATACTATACACTAGGACATAAATAGATTGGGATCAATTCAACCTTATAATATAAATTAGAGATACAGTATGTATTACATTGTCATACAGATGAATGATTACTTCTGCATCTTCATAATCTTCTGCACATAATCTCCAGACATTTCCCAGCAATCAGTCACTGAGGTCTTGTCTTCTAGCCATGCTAGCCACAGTTATAGGCAGTACATAACACTGGTCATGGTGGCATGTTAACTCTGTAATTAACTGGGGAACCGCAACTGCGTGGAAGCATTTGCCATTTACTTTACTCAATATACATCCTGCCCTCATTTATCAGTGTTTCCACTTTTTGGCCACTGCCTGTAGCTATAATCTTTTTTGTTTTTGTGTTTTCATTTTGCTGCACTAACAAGTTGTAAACAGTGGGGAAGACATTCTGATATTGGAAACATCCTACCAACTTCAACAACTAGTTGAGGTTCAAAGAGGCTGTTTACAAATGCATGCACTATCTGACACAATCATTGGCAATCATTCAGAGGGTGTAAAATCACAACCATTAGCCTGGATTTGGCTTCCTCTGCCATTTTCTCTGTGGTTTGAAAATGGCAATTTATTCTGGGCAAGTCTTTTTGTTTTGTTTATTATCTATCCTTAATGCAGCTCAATGGTTTTGAGTGAATATAGACCGTAGCCTGAAGCCTTACAGCTTAAGTGCTAATTAAACCCATGCATTCTCAGCCTGATTTCATAGCCCATAATTCAATCATCCAGTAGTGCAATGTTAACAAACATTCCTATTAAGCTACCTGTTGAACATTCAGAAAAAGTCATCACATTTTCTTACCATATCGTCTCAATTTACCATTTAATTATGACCAGCTTATGCGCAATTCCCCGTCAGTTCACGGAGCGATGGGGAATTCCCTGATTTATCAGTAGCATGCAGGATAATGCGAGAATAATGCGTCAGTGTTTCCCAGGAACAGAACATCATTAGTTAGCCTGCAATAAATGATGAGAAATCGTATTTTAAATAGAGTGCTTTCTGCATGGATTCTCTAAGAAAGCAAATGAAAAAGCAATATATAAATATGAATTTTACTGGGAAGCCCAAATTTTGAGAAAAGGAAACATTAAGGATACAAAGTGGGAGGAAAAAATATGACATTGTCGCAACCAATGGCCTAATGCATTGAGTAAAAGCAGTTACAGAGATGCATAGAGGACTTACGTTGAATTGTAAGCTACCCAATCAGACTGAGAAAAATGTAGAGCCTTATGCCCTTAGCCGATCAAATTTTATATCATGTTATTCAACCCTTCACTGGCAAAATACCTTCATGACTTCATAATGAAGTGGCAAGAGACATGCCCCAAAATTCAATCAAATGCATAGCCAGTTTAAGGGCATATGCAATTCAATCTCACCCGGCTTTAGTCTATAAGGATTTGCCTTATCCTTATCAGGACTGAAAAAACCAGAATACAGGAATAGAAGTTATGATCCTGTGACAAAACAGGGGCCTCCACAGTGCCAGGCTCTCTTGAATTCAGCAAGGAATGTCATGTCACAATGGGTCATACAAGTGTGTGTGCATATATAAGTAGAGTATGCAAACCCCACACATTGTTTTATGTTATGTAGCTATGGGCTGAATTAGATGAAAGACAATATCACATGGCGATGAATGAAAACACAATTTCACTGGCTACCATTTAAAAGGTAGACACCAGTAACTTTACGATTTGTTTATGATGACACCGAATAGCCAATTTATTTGTTGCTAAAGTATTCCACAAAGCAAAATAAATTAGCTATTCAGTGTAATCAGAGACAAATGGTCAAGTTATTGGTGAGCACTTATTAAATGATTGCCAGTGAAAATGTTTTTATTCATCATTATCCTATGCTATTTTTCCATAAATATCGGGGCATTGCAGCAGTTATCTGGTCATAACAGTCATGAACACCAAAGGTGAGTTAATGCTATCATTAACCATTGTGACTTCTCAGTCCGTAATACTGTTTATAGAGGAGACACACTGTACACTCGTAACTACCTAAAAAAAACTGCATGGGGTTGTGTTGCCTACTTATATGGAACAAACTTGTTTTATATGGCTTTTAATTCTGTGCAATCACAAAGTATCAAATTGATTGTAACAACTAAGGAGGCTGCCGCATCTTCAGACCGAGCACTGCTGTGGAACTTGCACCAGTGGAACAGCAAATAGATGCCATCAGAGGGCTGGATATCCACGATTTGGGTTTTAGTGGAAGTGGAGTGGAAAGTGCCGTTGACTTAACATGTGGACTGAGAAAATCTATGCAAAATGGCATTTCAACATCCCTGTGATTTGCCCAGCCTTGCAATTAAAAAGTAAAATCTAATATAAAATGACATGGGCGTGTGTCAGAATGGGAGAGTAAATGCGATGGTTATGTGAAATTTTACTCTACGGGCAGTTTCCAGATATGAAGCGGGAGCCTTCAAATTATATTCATCATTAGACTCGCATTTGCCTCGTAGGCACATCAGTATGCCAACAATATTATAGTAGTTTGATTGCTTTATTGTTGCATAAACAAATATGACATGACATTCCTTGCTGAACTCAATGTGTGCTCCCAGGGTCTCTGGCTCTTCTCAGAGATGCTGTTCCACCACCCCACCAGCAGCCTGAGAGCCTGGCCCTGTGGAAGCCCCCCGTTCTGTCACAGGATCATCACTTCTGCGGCATTCGTTTTTACTTTTAATGAGGGCATACGGGGGTCCCGCCTTCATGCTGATGTCCCTTCTTTCAGGCCACACCTATTCCTGTTTGCTGCTTTTTCAGTCCTTATAAGACAAAGGCGAATCCTTACTGGCATGGTATAAGGTTGGTTTGACCCAATCTGAAAAATGCATATGCAGTTCAATTAAGTTAATTCTGATTTGATTTAATTGCATATGCCCTTAAACTTGAGGTCATGTTTGCAAGTAATTCCAAATCATATAGGTCTCATTATACATACACATGTCTGAGGTGGTAGTGTATCAAAGGTGAAAGCATGTTCGTCTGTTTTTGTGTTTTCTTGTGCTGTACACCAGTCTGTTTTTTCGATGTGCTCTCATTTCAATCAATGGTTTATCTTAATGTTAACTGCAATTAAATTAGCTGTCACGTTTTTTATTCTTAATAAATACTGTGTCCTAAGGTTAAGTATCAATTGCTGAACGTACCAAACTGTGGTTGTCATTTAAAACAAAAAAAAATTCATTAATTAAAATAAGAACAGATAATTAAATCAGGAGCTATCTGTCTGCCTTTTCACACATCCATCTGCTTGTCTGCGCATCTGTGTGTCTCTCTGCCCACCTGCCTAGACTTAAATCAGGCTTCCGCTGTCAAATCAGCCTCCGTGGGCGAAAGACCTCGGAAAAATGTTTTCTGCATTGTTGCTCTGTCTACACTAGCCAAACAAGGCCAGGTCAGAATGTGACAACTATATAAGACGCGATGATCCTATGGGAACAGAGACCTCTCTTTGTTCACAGTGGAGGCCATATGGATGGGAACACGTTCGGCTCTGCTGCCTCGATAAATTGTTGTTGACACTGCCCTCTAGAGACCCGAGACAGTGCATTAGCACCACAGACCCAATCCCAGGCGCTGGATGTAGAGGCCTGCTTCATATCCAGCAGCACAATTACATGCTCCAGGGACCAGGGCCGTCTTTGGCCATTTATGAGAAGCCGGCTCTTCTCATTTCTCCCCCCTTCCCCTTCCCCCCTTTTTTACGTCATATTTCTTCCTTCCTCATAAATCATTTGAAAGGTCTGTGAGCTCTCATCTTGGCTCATTGACACTTGTGCCAGAAGCTTCCCGCCACGTTTCTGCCCGAGAGGGTCTGACGATGTCATTTACCTGCGGAACCTTCCGGTGCTATCACTTATTCAACATTATGGACAGACTTTTTCCCATTCCGACTGATGTTTAAAATCAGTTAAATATGATTATTTTTTCTAAGAATGAGTGTTGCGCTCACATTTCACCATGACTGCAATGTACGGAATTGTAAGCCAATAGTTCGCCAAGGCTCTAGTATGAATGACAGGCCTTCTGGAGTTGTCTTAAACAAACAAGTGATGTGTAACCTATTGTCACACATGTACACAGACTATCTCTTGCTTTCTGACGCACAGTATTTTTGCACTGATACTATAAATGTATGTGCTTTCCTCTGTTTTTCTTATGTTTATGTTATCACGCATCCATGCAGTTATGGTATTATACATTCAACGTACCAGAAATGTATATATTTCCTGCTGTGCCCTTTTACATGCAAATTGGAATGGATTCATGTAGACACACATTCTCGTTTTAGATTGGTACCAGTGAACATCAAATGAGATAAAATCAGCATAATTCAGCCAGCGAGAAACTACTCAACTTCTCGCATATCAACAGTTAGGGGATGCTGCCTGACAATGCAATTCAAACTCCATTTGCACAGTTTAAAAGAGGTCAATACATCTCAGCTACATTCATATTCATATCTACATTCATACAGTCATATTTCCGTTGTCATATTCTCCTAGTCAATTCATTTAGGAAACAAAGAGGAGATATTTTTGAATACTGTGAAATGTACAGTGAGATGCTAGAGGCTTCCTTAAAAAATCTCTTTCACTGACAAAAATAAAAAAGAGCTCCCTCTCTTTCACTCGCTCATTGAATAAAAGAAAGGCAATTGAAGAATAGCACAAACAATATTTGAATGATCATGGGCCTATTTGAAAAGTTAAGGTGAAATAATGAAACACAGGCCCTAAACACACAGCGCTGGCGAATCAGGGCATGTCCAACTCAATTTCAGTAATTTAGCGTCTCCAGGCTTTAGCCCAACTATGGTACAGTTGTAAAATAGGCTGGTTTGATAGGAAAACATTAATTGCGGGTGTGATGGGTGTTTGGTTTCATTATTGCCAATCAAATTGGCCCATTTCTTTCTGATTTAGCACCACAGCCAACTAACTTTGCAGCAGCAGCAGACATACCGCCATGCACTCTGAATGAGCTGAAGCTAAGCAAGTGTGGGCTTGGTTAGCGCTTGGATGGGAGACCTCCTGGGAAAACTAAGTTGCTGCTGGAAGTGGTGTTGATGGGCCGCCAGCAGGCAGTCTTCCCTCTAATTGAATAATCCTCAATGCCCCAGTGCAGTAATGTGGACTCTGTGCTGAAGGAGATGCTGTCTTTTGGTTGAGATGTTAAACCGAGGTCTTGACTCACTGTGGTCATTAAAAGCCCCATGACACTCATTACAAAGAGTAGGGGTTCCTCTGTGTCCTGGCTAATTTCCCAACATGCCACCTAATCATCCCCTGATTTAATTGGCTAAAAAACTTTACCTCAGCTGATGCGTGGTGAGCATTCTGTTACAAAATGGCTGCCGTGCATCATCCCAGGTGGGTGTTACACATTGGTGGTAGTTGAGGCGAGTTACACCCTCATCACTGTAAAGCGCTTTGAGTGTGAGAGAAGCAATGCAATGAATTATTATTATTATTATGAGAGGTTACTTGCTTCCCTGCAAACCATTACTCATGATATCAAAACAAAGGGGTAAATTTATTTCCCCCTCAAACAAAATATATAATTCCATTTATATGACAGTGAATGCATTTTTGTTCAATACCATTATTTAAAATAAACAACAACAAAAAAAACTTTTAAAAAATCCATAACTCCACAGTCCCTGCTCTCTTGTGTATTTTTTGCATCCATTTATTCAGTTCAATTCCATTTTATTTGTGTAATGCTTTTTACAGAGACAAAGTCACGAATAAGCTTTATAATAGAAATACAAAAGAAAACTGGACAAAAAACCAGGTCTGATTTATATGCAGCTTTTGCCTTTTTTGTACATCTGCTAATACAATTAGACATATACTGTCAAAATTCATGTTAGGCAGGAAAGAAAACTAAATATTTCTCCAATCTGTCTAATGTGTTCATTCTTATGTGCAGCACATTCATAATGCCGGTTTGAAATGCAAGAGCATTATTGAACGCCAAACTTGCACAGCACTGGATGTTTCTGTGGACACGCCCCCTAATTTGGTGTCCAATGTTCACACACATGGGTTTACTGCAGACTAAGAAACTATCAAATATTCCATTTGTGGGAGCAATTCCACTTGCGCGCAGGCATGGTTGTGCTTACATTATCACGAAAATGAAGTCCATAATCCCATTACAGTTATGGATTTATAAGTCATGAGTAAAGGTGTATGGGTCTTCTGCAAAAGGATAGCTTTGGGTATGGATATAACTGCTTTTTTTCTCTCATCATGAGTACTGAATGAGCACCTCTGCATATTATCCATACTCCAGGGTGTAAAATAACATTTGTAGTTCTCCCCCATGTTTTTTGGGTCATGTCTGGATGTGTGTGAACATCTACTGTGAACGTGGTTTTCCTCAGGCAGTTGACTACAAGAGGCTCAGGAAATGGTGTAAAACATGTAGGCTAATTCGTGATAACAGTAGGAAGGGTGAAAGCACTCAGAAAAAGGTGAAAAATGGTGCAACTGGTGGAATGCGATTATGGAACTTAACCCCGGCAAGGTCACGACTCACAGATGTTATGAACATGGGTTTTATTTATTTGTGCTCGTTTTCTGTATTTTGGACCAGTCTTCAAAGTTACTTTTACTTGCAATCTGTAATCTGTAGCGGTATTAGTATGTGCCTGTGAGTGAGAAGGCTGGGTGACTCACCTGAAGCAAAGCAGCGGCCAGGTCTCGGAGAGGACAAGCAGGGGGAATCTGAGATCAGGCTGGCAGCAGGGTCTAGCTGAAGTCGATGGCAGGAGTTTGGGCAACGATGCAGAGGCCTTCAGTTGTCTGGGTCCTGTCAGCCAGCTCAGGAAGGAATATGATCATTCCCGATATTGTTGTACGTGCGACCAATCACGAGCCAGAGCCCTGTGTGCTATTGTATTCCCCTGTCACCGCTCAGATTACAGTGCCGATAAATGGCTGAGCAGGGAGGTTCCACACGGGCACACATCAGTTTGTGGAGCGGTTAGCAAAACCCAGCCTCATCAGAAAGGCTCCTAGCATGGTTTAGTTCTTTTTTTTTTGGCGGGGTGGGGGGGGCGGCTGTTGTGGAACTGGCTAGGAATATTTCCCCGTTTTGTTTTTTTGTGTTTGTCTGTTGTGTGAGTTGGACTGGATTCTGCCTTAGTGATTATTTCCTTCTCTCTATAGTGAGGTCCTGGGAGGACAATTACATTACATTGGGAGGTGTTTTTCAGGGTGAGGGTAACTATCCTTATTACCACTGTGCGCTTGAGTGCACTTTTTACTGTCTGCTGCGAAGGTGTATATCACGGGTATGCAGAGGGTATGTGGCACAGTGTATGAATGTTTCCCTATAGTGGCACTGTCCACTATGGTCTGGGATAGCGTGGTCGATGTGGTTGTGGTCGGGGTAATAAATGAACTGCCATTTTTTACCTCACACTGTCCCATTGTGATGCATATGAGTACTTAAAAGCATCCTAGTGCCACTTTGCTGGATTGGTGAATATCTGTCAGGGAAACAAAAGGTTATGGCCTGTTTGTACACCTTCTGATATATATATTTGAATAATAATGCATTAGAAAATAAAGTTTTAAACACTTCAAAGGCCATGAATGGTCAGATTGACCTTCATTTATCTTGCCTGTATGCTTGAGCATTTTGATCCCTGCATGTAACAAAATGACTCTAATAGAACCCAGCTGCAGGCCCGCAGAAGCCTGGGTGAAGCCTTCAGTAGTAACCCGAGGTTTTAGGGCCTACCTTGTAGTCATGTAGCTGTCTGTGTCATGAATAGGGTTGGGTAGCAAAACCCAATAGCACTATGGCACGGATTCCCATAAGACCGGTAGGCCTACCAACTGGACAAAAATTGCAATTAAGTTTTCAGTGCGGTTTTCATGACTAACGTTACATTCACCCTGTATCGTTAGCAAGCCTGCTATGGTTAAATTCAGTCAAAATGCTAAAAGTTAAACAGTGATGTGTGGCTGTATTTTACGTTAAAATATCAGTTGTCTTTATTTTAGTTTTGACAGCATACGCTTAACAGTGTTAGGAAGTGGGAAATTGGCAGCTAGCTAAAATAGCTACTTATGTTTGTACAAAAAACTCCAAATGTGAGCCCAAACACTTGGAACAAATATGTTTTACTCATTTTCATTTGTGTAGCCCAATAAATGCATTTTTTCTCACATGAAAATATTGTTAGCATGGCTAACATATATTGCTGTCCTAAGAAAAATGACATTTAAAAGGGATAAAATAAAATATGGGAATTCCTACTTTAATGTGTGTTTGTTCTTTCCATTGCAAATGTAGCCATTCTAATAATTGAGTAAGAATGCTTATAATCCCTTCTTTTCTCATTTTTAAGCATGTGCCACTTATTTTAAGAGTGCACATTACAGACTGCATGTAATTTTTTAAGACTGAAAGTCATTTTTTTCCTGTAAAAAGGACATGCCTTTCAGTTGAATGATTGGAACCACATATCTAAGTGGCATACTTAATGCTGTATAATATGGCTGTAGATAAACCTATGGTTTGTGGATGGAATAAAAATATTCAGTTAGGTACACTGGAGCAAATTAATCAATTTCCATGAGAAGACCCTCGTAGCAGTGAACATTAAGCCTTCCCCAATATGCATGGAGCCACCTTAGCTGCTTAATTACTGCTTTCTGCTGTGGGCATCTCTTCAAGTTCAAAATGGGTTTTTTAATTGCTCTTATTGGGTCTATAATGAAATTAAGCACACTTGCCTGAAAACCTTCAATGGGACCATTACCCAGGAGGGTTGTACAATGGTTACAGGCCCAATTCTGCTCAATGAAGAAATCTGTTCTAAGTGTTGTCTGAGAGAGTGGTAGCATTTTTAAATTCGAAGTGACAGATCCTGTGCAGTTCAGGGGAATTTCAAGTTGTACCTTGACATGTTCAGACCATGCAGTTTTTCTTTGTACAAAAATTATATACACATTTGATTTCTTCTTGAAAGAGATTAAATAACACATGCATAAAACGGATACATTATTTTCAGCAAACAGTATTACCAAACAAGATTTTTTTTTAAACGGTGAAAGCAGTTTTACTATGTAGCTATTAAAGAAATGGTCCCAGCTTAAAACATATGTGTAGACTATATGCATTTTACTGTTGCTAATGGAAAATGCCATATTCTCGCATGATAATAAAACGGTATCAGAAAAGGATGCTTTCAGAATGTGTGCGACCTGCATTGTTCTTATCTGCATATCTGTCAATTTCAGAAGCAAGATTGTGTTTAAGTAATATTTACCATAAATAGCATCACTGTTTTAAGTATGATAAACATGTTGTTAAACCCATCCAACAGCCTCAAGGAGATTTCCCTAATTCAGGAGTCTTAACCGGCAGTATTTCCAAGTTAGACGTGACGCGGGACTAACGACCAGAGGTCCCCTTTATTCGAAATGACTTCAGAATGTCAGCATCTGATCTGAAAGTTAGATCCAATATTGCGCGTACTGCGCGCTGGGGTTAATCTGAAGTTGCGTTAACTTGGGGACGCTCAGGGGAGATATTAGATTGTGTAGTGACAAGTAACTCTTCAGGTTTATTGCCTTTACTTGGGCACTGGTTTGCAGCGTAGTAGGTTATAATGGTCTTAAAAACCTTTTCACAGAGGAAGAACAAAATCCAACAGGAATAAATCGGCTTAGTGGGTAGAATTAGAGGAGAAGGGTTTGGAGCCAGGGTAGGATTAAGGAAAATTGTGCGAAATAAAGAGAGAGTGAGCAGGAGTAAATGCGTGTGCGTGTTCGTATGACCAACTGAGGGCGGTCGGGCGAGAGGAGGGAGAGAGAGAGGATGAGTATTGAGTGAAGAGCATAGATTTTCATCACAATCTGTTTCTGTTTTTTAATCCTAAACCGCTGCAGCCCTACAAGCCGCACGTTCTGTGGAGGAAACGTTTTCTAAAGCGCGCTTTAGCCTATTTGTTTTCGTTAATTGGGAGTTCGTGCCCGTTGTTGCATGAATTGAAGCGATTATTAATTTCGTCCAGTTCCACTTCCTATCACATCCAAATTGCACCATGAGCAGTTTCTGGGGACCACCCGAGCTTGCACCTCTGGAATGGTGGGGGTTACGCAGCCGAGGAAAGGCGAGCAACTAAACGCTGATGGAGTTTGGGATTTATTGTAAAATACAGGAAAGATGACCGTCTTTTCATTGTGTTTCCTCTTGTGCGCGGAACTACTGGATTCAGCCGTCGGTAAGTCGGTCACTTTGTTGCTGGTATTATATCAGATTCAGGCAATGTACTTGCCCGAAATTCTTGAGAGTTTTATGCAAATCGAAGCTTTCTAAAATTGTTGTTTTGCATTGGGGCCATTGTTTTGCCTGAAATATCGTATCTTTTAAACGTGGTTCTGCTATTTAACACATGGGCAGCAATCTAATATACATGAAAGTCTCGTGCTTTCTGTCATCACGTAGCTTCAACGACAGGTACTGTTGATAAGGATACATGTGTTTGTTAATGTCAACTTGCCGATCGAGCCATGGGTTACGAGTCGCTCCTTTCAGTGTTCGAGGTTGTTATTCCTCAGCAGTCTCGACATGCTCATTGGCATTTTTCAGCGGTGGCACTGTAGAGAAGGGCACCAAAGAGGGCAGTGCATGAAGGTAATTCAAGCAAACGTTAAATATTAAGCACTGGAACCACCAACCCACGCGATTTATACATCGCATGTTATCTATGGCAGCTTTTATATCAGGGGATTAATTAATTTTGGTTTCTTTTTAGACTTATCGTGGTTCGCTTTTCCTGTCATTAGTTATTTTCATTTTTAATTATCGCAGTTCCACGTGAGTCCTAACCCGCCCCCCCCCCCCCCCCCCCCCACCCAACCCATCACACACACACACACACACACACACTCGCACACACACAAATACTCACGTAATTGTATTGTTTGCACGAACATTTAGTGCCTGACAAGCTGTCAGTGTTGTGGAGCATCGACATTCGATCGGCGCTTGTGTTAATAGGAAAAAAAAAAATCTGTTGCTTTCGTCTTTGCCAGCAAACCACTGCCTCGTGATTCCATACAAATTCCAGATTCTTTTGAGGGTGGCAGTTTCTCCTGTATCAGAAGGTGTTCTCGTGAATATTCACTTGAGCCTGAGGTGGTTATGCATCAGCCAAAGTGAATGCACACTATGAACACCAGTGATGGTTCATGGTGCGTATTTTATGAAATGAAGAAACTTCACTGACAGGAATATGAGTAAACACAATTTAAAGCAGTAGCGGGAAACGGGATTAAATTACAAACTGTTATATCAATGAAATTGTTTTTTTTTTTTTTGTAATTCCCGTGTAGCTACACCCTTGGTGTCTCTCTCTCCTTCCTCCGTGTACACCTCACAGTCATACTTCTGTGTACAATGTCGAAGCGATGCCTGGAATTCTGTTATGCCACCGAGAGCAGCCAGCACACGCACTAAAGGCGCTAGTTCCGGCTGCATCCGTGCAATCTTCGCTAATCTGCGTCTGTCCACGCGTTCATCTCATGTTTTTTAAATTAGACTACTGTACGTTCTAGTCTGGGATAGTACAGCTTCTGAACAAAATATAAAATGGTATCACAGCAAAGGTTAAAGCCTAAACTATTATTTTAGTTCAGGGCTGATAAATGAATAATGTAGATCTGGAGATCATCATGCCTTAGCACCTCAATATTTTCGGGGTGCACATTTGTTTAAAGCTGTTTGTCACATAGATGCATTGATAATGTATGTAATGATATAGTCATGGAACATTTTGTGCTTCATACATCTAGCAGTGTCCAGAAAGGGTCTATCTATTCCAGGATTTTGCAGTAATCATGCAGTTTTACCACTTCTCAGGTTTAAAAGAAAAGACCTCTACGAGCTTTTACAGCTTATTTGGGTGACAGATGACAACATTGAAGTAATCTGTTTTCTTAAGGAGACCAGAGGTGTGAGGTTTCTTCCGAGTGTGTCGCGGAAGGTCAGGCCCCAACTGTTGCAGAAGTTCATGGCCAGACACAAGACCAATTCTGTCTGCAGCCCCGAAGCGTGCTGATAAATGCTTTGCGATATGTCATACAGGCAGTCCGATGAAGCGTTGCTGGCTAAATCCAATACGATTAGTGGTTGGCTGGTTATGGCCACCTTCTCCAGAGAGTTCAGGGGCTCTTTCTCTACCCAAGCTGAATTTGGCCACAGATGGAGAATTATTTAAGCAATGCAATGCTCTGCCAAAATCAAATCAACAGACTCACTCTAATGGACATTAATATGCAGATGCTGGTCTTGGTAATGTGAATAGATAAGGTTTTATTTTGGGGTAAAGAGGAGAGTTATTTATTTGTAGCAGAGTGAACATAAAAGGATCAATTTGGTCCAACCATAAACCAGTTTCAAAAATAAATGAAACAGGCTGCTTTTTTTTGTTATAGCGCTCATTTTTATTTCTTTTTAAAATTTTTAATTTAGCAAAACTAATTGCGCACTTAAGAGGGAATACTAATACCTGTTTATGTATTGAAATGAAACTGCGATCCAGAACCTGTTTATGTAGGAATGAACTGTCCCTGAAGTCATAATGCAGCATACTGCAGCTGTAATGCACAATAGTGCAGCACGCTTATGCAGCGTAGCATGTTCACACTGCACATTAGTGTGGATGAGAGTTGTGAAAGCATTGCCACCCTTTTTAATCAAGGAAGCACATTTCCAGTGGTAACATGAGACCAGCCACACCCTCAGATTATCAAGCATGGGGCTTTATTCATGAAAAAAGACTGTGAAAACTATCACTCAAAAACATTTTTTATTTTTGAAATATTTCCCATGAAGGTTGCTCTGTTCTTTTGGCATTCGGTAGAGGACTGAATTGTGTGTCTAGGAATCTGAAATTGCTATTGTAGCAACAGTGAACAAAAAGTTAATGACTGTGTTACATTTATGATGCGTTACGTTGATACCGACTCTCCCCTGTATTCAAGCTCAACAAATGCTAGTAGGTCCCAAAACTCTTTGCCCTTTACCGTGCTTACAAGGAGCATATCTTTCGTTAGCATTTTAGCAATTAAATCTGTTGTGGTTTCTGCTGGACGCTGATGAGGTCTCACTACAAAGTTGGGTGCTTGTTTGCTGTGATCCCTTGGCCTCAGAAATTTGGTTCTTAGGTGGATTAACATCATAGATATCGACGTGGGGTAAGGAAATTTGGCTGCACATACTTTGCTCTGAACAGTGTTTTCATTGAGCTTATAAAAAAAGGATTACACATGCGGCATTCTTTTGCAAGCTGGCATGTTTTCAACTGACAAGCCCCGCCCGCCCCCTCTGTTTCCCATGTAGAGCAGTAGCCTAGGTAACATTGGCGATCCTTAATTTTGAAAGGTTTGAAAATGAAAAAAACTATTCTTGATTATTTAATTTAACATTCGCCATGCGTGGTAGTGACTGGCAATCAACAAATTGTTCACATCCCTATCTCAAACATGCATCAGTGTGTTGCGGCTTATATGTCTCAGAGTGATTAATGGCCGGAAAGTCATCAGGTGTGATTTTAATGACTATTAAACCCCCCAGAAGCCTTCATATCAACATTTACCATGACTGTTTCTCTGGAGGAATAGTTAATTGTGGGTAAGCTTTTTCTAACACTGATTATTATTCCATTAATTTGCCTTGAAAGTTTGGCTGGTGGCCATGTTGGTTATCAAACAAGTACCTATTGATCTACAGTATAATACATTGCTGCGTGTGATGAGGCTCCATCTCTATACTTGGATAGTATCACAGTGGGATTTTAGGTGACTTTATTCACTTGTATTGGTATTGCTGAAAATGCCCCAAACTCACAGGAAAGTGAAGGAATTTTCATTTGTGAATTAATGGTGTAATGTCAAATATAATGGCTTCTGTTTCATTCATTCATTCGTTCATTCATTCATTCATTCTGTAGTGCATGGAAACCTTTGCTTTCCAAATAATGTCCAAAGAATGGAGTAGGTATTCAACATAGAAATGCCATATTAGGTATACTGCCTACTTTGTAGTGATTTCCCATGAAATATTAAATATATATTCATGACTCACTGTCTGTAGTGCTTTGAGATGAGATGCCAGATTTTTCACATTTAGGTACCTTGAGAGTTTGGAATTGATTTTATGCCTTGTAATTTATTGCATTCATTACATGAGGACATAATGTCATAATGTACGTAACAAACAGCACTTACATACTAGAGGAGGAGTGTGCCTTTCATTTGTTTTGTTGAAACATAATATTTAAATATAATATGCACCTTGTTTATTTGGAAAACATACTTTTTAATTTGTTGACTTCATATGAGGGAGAACAAGCATAGAAAAGAAGAGTTTCAGGTCAGAATGTTGCATTGAGTGTCTTGTGGCCACCATCGTGCCCCGGAAACAGCTGGAAATCTCTTGACTATGAGGCAAACACAAGCCGTCACTAGAGGAGGCTTGTGGTTTCGTGTAGCAGAACGTGTCTAAAGAGTGACATTCTCTATGAATAAACGCAGCTTCTCTTCCTCTTTAGGTTTATTTTATCGTGACATCACTGTGGCCTGAGCCGACATAGCATGTGCTCTCCGTGGGTCAGTTCAGACTTAGCAAGTGAGCATGGTGAGGTCAGACTGCGTATAAGCAGGGTAATTGAAGAATCTGCGATTCCCGTTCATCCCATTCAATGGGCACTTTTTTATTTTAAACTGTGGTTTAGAAAGAAGATGCTATAAAAAAAAGCCATACTGAACTGTGATGAGTCAGGTAACTGGAGCTGCTGTGTTGATTTTTACCATTTAAATGGAAACAGGGAAGTTGCGGTGAGGACAGTGAACCTGGCCAGAATGATAGATTCTGAATTATTGATTCTGTGTGTGGCAGTCGTCTGTCACGGTTCTCTGGCAGCTCCCGCCAAAACCTCTTGTGTACCCTGTCATTATGCCCCTTTTTTCAGAGCTGAAACAAAAAACAAATGAGCAAAACAGAGGCACAAATTTTTTCCAGAGCTATCAAGTGGCTTCTGGTGTTTACTAAATTATTGGAGAAAACCTACCACTGCCTACATGCAAACAATTACAAATGTATGAAGGCACACTGTCTCGTGGTCTTCTGAAGTGTTTTATTGTGCAGTGCACTTGGCAGTCACTTGTAGGGGGGTTTGAGATTTACTCTGTCAACCATTGTAAGTTGGCTGACACTCATTCAGCACACATGGCCAGTTTTATATAACATGCATGGCATATAATGTGTTTGTAGTACGTAGCTTTGCATCTATTATGTTATAAACTCCAGTATTTCATTGACACCATCTCCTAAAACCCCTCATCATCTTCTTTCATTAATGAAGTACATTTTATTGCCATACTCATTCTTCTTGTATATCTTTGGATCTAGCCTTAATTCCTGTGGTGGTGTGTTTTACAGTAACTGAAATATATAATCTGCAGTCTGGAAGAGCAACACTGCTAAGCCAACATAAAATTAGAAGGAATGTTGTCCCTTACAGTTTAAATGTGATTAAAGGCTTTGGCAGATGGAAGTCCTGATTGACTGAAATTCAAGATGCACCAGACGGACGGACACCAAAATTGCAATGACCTCCACCAGAATTTCAGTGCACTGCTCGATCTTGACTGACACACTTTAGGCACCGGCTCCCCTCCAAAATAAATAGATCCTTAAGATCTAATGTGCTGTCTTATTTGAAAAGTGGATCATCTGTGTAGAACTGGATCATCTGTGTGATTCTATTACCAACTGCTTCAAAGATCTTTAATACACTGTTTAGCTCACCTTTTAAACAAAGGGAATGGGCTATAATAGAGATTTTTTTAAAATAGCTTTAAGATTGCTGTAACAACCTGGAGAGTAGTCAGCTGTGATGTCCTTCATCTTGGCTCTGTGACTCAGGCATTTAAGGTATATGCACTTATTGTATGTCACTTTGGGAAAAAAAGCATCTGCCAAATAAATGTAATGTAATGTGTAGATACATTTCCAACTGAAACAGCGTTCTTAGTTCTACTGCAGACTACTGGTCACTTGCTTTGATGCTGTAATCAAGGACATAGGTATGACCTCACTGAGCTTAAGTTAAAAAAAAAAAAAGTGGTTTGTACAGTCAAACTGCCCCTCCCACATGCACACACACACACACACACACACACACACATTCAGGTGCCTTGAAGCTGTCCGCATTCCCCTCTAATATGGCTTTAGGTGATGAAGCTTTAATCATAAATGGGCTCCATTTATCATCCAGGAGGTGGCAGAATTATAAATCATTAACTTCACATTCACTAGCGCTCTTTAGAATAACAAAAACAAGAAAAATTAACAGCAGTGAAATGGACTAGTGTCCCCTAAGCTTTTTGATGGGGTGGTGGGTGGTCTGAGGGACATAAATTTCTTAAATTACTTGGGAATTTTTTTGAATGCTAATCAGACCACAGGAAACTATTAATAGCATTGCTTTCAGAAAGAATTTACATCAAATTATGTTCATCTAGGAATACATTAACTATCGGTATGATTTTTTCAAATGATTATTCTACCCATCATTCAGCCCTAGCTATTACAGCCAATATCTAATCAGAAATAAATAGTAAAAATCATAGTTAGTTTGCTGGTTAGCTAGCTAGCTGGCAACCATTGCTTTGCTACCAAGCTAGCGATACATCAAGGATTGGAATTGATAGGGGTTAGCCCTTTACAAGCCAACTCAATTTTTGACATTAACAAGTGGTTATACAGGAGTTATTGTTATTTTATAAATGCAAAACATACATTAAAACATGGAAAACGACACTCTCAACGAGTGTTACACAACAGCTTTGTGGATAATGTGTGGTACTGTCTGTCACTGTCTTGATGGAGAATAGAATAAAACATTAAAACAGAATAAAACATTGGCTATATTCTATAGTTTAACGGAAGATTGGATTAAATGGAGGAATCCTGAGTTTAGATTCGAAAGACAGTGTTCTTACTCATGGAAATTTGTTGAGGTATAGTCAGGAATTTTCAGTCTAAATTGCCACTGCTGTCTGCTGTTGCATCTTAAACTTTGAGTTATCTGTTTTCCTTTATTTCTGTATTGGTTTTATAAATCCAGTTTTTCTGTGGTACTGCTAATATAGTATTTACACTGAAAGGTAAGCAATTGCAAATACATGTAAAGCAATGACTGAAAAAGAGCTCTCTGAACTGTATGCTCTGTGTAAGGGTATGGTAGACTCCTGGGTTCGAATCACAGGCCTGTGTGGAGTTCTCCGTGTCCACATGGGTTTCCTCCGGGTACTTCGGTACATGCAGGTAATTAACTGGAGACTCTAAATTGATGATGCAAATTCTGAATCTTCATCCCTGATATGGCTGCAGTCACATGCACATTCACCATTGGGTGAATGAAATAGAAGGTTCTGAATGCCTTTATATGTAACCTATAATTTGAGTGTGCATTAGCAGGTAAATTCTATTCCAGATTGTTTTCCACACGAAACATGTAACATAATCCACTGTGTACACAGCGTGAGTGTTTGAAATGAAATTGGAGGTACTGTGGTTGGGATGTTTTATTTTTTTATTTATGAAAATGCACTACATTGTATTTACAGATCAGCACTATTGTTCCCAGGGATTGTTCTGAGCGCTTAATTCAAGCCCTGAAACTATCACATATCCCTCACCGCGTGCTTGTCTTTTTGGAATTGGTGGACTCTTAGAGACACAGCAGTCTGCACAGTACATTGTCTCATGGGTAACATTTTAAAATGTCCAATGGTGCCTGAGCGTATGTCCCTCTGCTGAATTCACTCTTCCATGCCTAAGTTTTAAACATGAACATAGGAGGCTCACAGTTGATTTGGTGTACATGCCAGACAACCATGCGAATAGGACAATCTTGTCACACTGCCCTGTACTTTCACCAGTGGCAACGGATTATAGGTGAAGTGGGATTTGTTCCCAATACATCAAGCAGCCACATTCAGAATATAAAACACAATAATCTAGGGGGGGTTATTTATATTCATATAAAGACAGGCCAGGCAAATGGAGCACTACTTAATGTACGTACTGCATGTAAAATAAAATTGGTAGAGTCCCCTGTAATTAAAATGCTGTTCATTATATTAAAGCATGTCAGAACTGGATACATTTAATAAATGAAAAAGGAGTTGTGCGACAGTTCATTTGAAGTGTTTGTTCACCACGTTTTTAAAGTGAGTGCTTGCCATGTACTTTAAAAATCCTTTAATTGTCCTGTCACTCATGAGAAAGCTTTTTATTTAGTTCAGTTACGGAAACTGTGTGTGCATACCAATTTTACAAAGGAGATAGTGCCTTCCACTGTGCCACCATGCCGTCCCCATTCCTGGCTGAGTAGACCCAGATAGAGTTAATTGCGGTGTCTCAGATTCCTTGCAAAGATGGTTGGTGGGCTGTGCCTCCTAACAGGGGCAACAGATCTATTTGTGAAATAAAAAGCTGTGAACTGGGTGAGGATCTGGGTCCATCTGCCTGTGACAGCTGGGACTGAGTCACAGGAAGTAAGAATAGATTGTGGCGGAACAGGGAAGCGACGGTGCTCCTGTGCAGCACTAGGACCTGCATTTGGAAATAATCATATTTCAAGGATTTCCTGTTTGTGTTTCTTCTGCATTTAATGTTGTAATTGTATGATCAGACTTGAAATCTATATAAAATATAAATATAAAATACACTAAATAAACTGTTTAATCTGTCACGTTATTGGCTGAGTTCAATTACATAAAGGATACAAACACACATTTCCTGTGGCTTCTTCAGGTTCAAGGCATATTTTTTCTTCTTTTTTTGTTGATAGGTTGTGGGTTTGTTTATTCAAACAAGGCTTTGATATGCATAATTTCCTGTAGAATTTGCGTTGTCCTGCTTCTCTGATGTTGAATGTCAGCTTACATAATTCACACTGAAGCCTGTGGATTCTATGAACGTATCAAAAATACGTCCATAGAATCTGTGATAAAGGTTCAAGAGCTTTATAAAAAATATTTATAAGTAAAAGATATGGCTGTTAAACAAAAATGAAAAAATAAACCTCTCTTCTGTGACTTTATTGAATTGCATCTCCCAATTCTGCCACCAATCATTTATGCTACATAAAATAATTCATGCATTATCTTTAGTGATATATATATATATTTTTTTTTTTAACTTTTTTATTTTCAAGCAGGCCATTTCTTGTCCTCAGGGCAGGAACTATAATCTCTTCATGACTTTCTCAAGATTGAAATGTAGTTTTGTACTGAGAATAATTAAATACTTCAGATACCCTGGTAAAAAGCACTGGCATTATATAGATAGCATATATGCCTCCTGTCTTCCCTCGGGTATCAAAAGGTTCACATTTATCACTGAAACGCAGAGAGCTTAATCGATTGAATAGTCTTCTTAGCCTTCCCTAGTGTACTCTAAGTATTAATTGGACATTCTCTTCAAGTACTTGTGTGATAGTTTAGAGAAAAAATGTTATGTGGGAAGTCCCCTAGCCATGGTTGGTTATTTATTTATTTATTTATTTTATTTATTATTATTATTATTATTATTATTATTATTTTTTTTTTTTTTACCGAAATCTTATTTAAAAAATAAATAAAAAAACTATAGTAGAAATGTAAATTCCAGACCAAATTTTGCAGGACAGAGGTGTTCCTTTAGTAGGGCACACAATGGGCACACAATGTCCCAATCTCTGGAGATTGAATTGGATGTGTGGTGACAGCAGACATTTCAGATCAGTTACAGTTACGTTTGGCAGTTGCATCCAGACATTTTTTATGTTAAAGCTTACTATCACGTTTATAGTGCCCTTGATAAAGTGGAACAACAAGCCTGTATAAAATAACATAGTTGGTAGACTGTGGTATGATCAGAGGTCTCACCTATGTAGTTTATTGTATAAAATTTTTGCTCATCTTTATCAAGAGTACAAATTAGTTTGGAGCTCATAGTAGCTTCACTGTTAATCTATGTGATTACTATACTTGCTCAAACAATCATCATAATTGAATTCAAAAGGTTTTAAATAGTTGTGCATTTGCTCACATGGGTGATTTCTTATTTATAGTCTTAGCTTATTATTTTGAAGTATTAGTGACTCGACAAGTAGGGTAGAATGGCATTTAAGGAAAGGACATATTAATTGACAGTTCAGTTGAAAAGCAATGCGTTAATTCTAATTCGTTCTGTATTCCCTGGAGACATCCTATCTCTTGGTAGCTGTACTGTAGATGTGACCAGCTGGTGCAAGGCTGTCTGTTGTCATGCTAGCTGAAGATCAGTTCCGATGGGTGAGTGGTTGGAGATTCTTGGAGGGGGTTTTTGTTTATTGTGAAATCATATTTAGCTCGGAGCTTCAGGAGGCAGTGAGGCCAGGGGGTTAATAACCCTGGTGAAGTTCAGGAAATCCAATTTTCTCTGTTTCACTTCCATCTGTTTGTTCCACATTTATATGCACATATAAATTAAGAAGGTGACTTGGGTTGTGATGCTTAGAGAAATCTCATTTTTAGTTTCTGTGTTTTAAAGGTACATGTAAAGAACGTCAACTGAATGGAAACAGCCTCTCTTAAGGGCACTCCAACATACATTCAGGGTCCTTCATACTGTGTCAGTGCTCCAAAATAGCCCTTGCCCTTCACCAAGTTGGATTTGGGCCATTGTATTCAGATGTAGAGTAGAATATAAGAACCGATTGTAATTTGATATCATTGATATCATGCTTATGTCTATGTATTTGTGACAGTTTTAAACCAAAACCAAAACACAAATAGTATTTTTCATTTTTTAATAACACCTTACACATTAGTCTCTAAATTGGCCTAAATATAATCGCAATCCCTCTGTGAATATGAATGGTTTCAGTGTGACTGGACCCGCTTCACATCTGTCTGTTCCACCCACCTTCTCCCACAGCCCCCAAATACAAGTGAAATACAACCATTTCCTTCACTGATAAAACTATTAGCATATACTACCTGCCACTCTGTGACTTCTTTTTCCAGTTTAAGGTTTGCTAGCTCTTGGTAGCACTGGCTGTGCTGTTTAATATTGCAAAATATTCAGCCTCTAATACAGAAGGAATATTCCAGTAAAAACAATATTCTCCTAATGTTTTCCAAACATGTCCCATAGCCATCTCCTGGTATTTATAGACATGATATATTTATGAGTCATTAGTTTATTATAAAAAGAAATGAGGATGATTAAATATATAATACTGTGTAAAAAGGGATTCCAAGAGATTCACAAGAGTCTCCTTTATTTAGGCGTTTTTTGTATGCACTGTATTACTATGTAATAAACGATTTGTAGACATGAGTACTTATTGCCATTATTGCTGATGATGTCTTGCTGACATTTGTATTAAGCAGGTTAACACCGTAATGTAACCCTAGCACTAACACAAAGGTTCAATTTGATCTTAGTGGTGACATCACTAGCTGCAGTACCTTAGCCTTTTAGGGGTGAGAAAAGTTCAAGTGGATTAAGTCACGGTATTGCATACTATGCAAGGTAAGAGCATATAAGAGTTTTCATATTACACCAGCATTTTAGTAGATTTATAAATACTATATAACTCTCTGTGTGAAGAACTAAACACACATTCCTGCAATGGAACCATGATTTGTATTTTTGATAGACCACTATAAATTGTATTTTCCAATTTTGTTTTGTTTGCATTCTTTAACAGAGAGAGAGTGCTCACTCACTCACTCACTCTCTCTCTCTCTTTCTGTCTCTCTCCCACACGCACGCACACCGTCCTTTAGGCCCACAGATAAATGCACATTTATGAAAGGTTCTGCATGATGGAGATCATGGAGCAGACAGTCTGTGACATTCACTGTAGTATGCCTAACTCTGAAAAGAAGTGTGAGTGCTGTATCACATTGAATAACTTATAAAGGTCACAATCTTTTATGAAATCATTGACATCGTTTTCCCCCATCAACCCCTTCTATTCAGCTTTGGTGAATAGCTTTGACATTTTGGGACTTCCTAAAGAGTATACTCTCTGGGAACTTGTGATTAAAAGTCCATCAACATGTTTTATTCATGTTGCAGTGCTAAAGAGAATTGTGGATCCTGTATGAGTTGTTGACCGGTAGATTTTCTAAAAGATGGAGTGGGAGAGGATCCTACAGAACCAAGGTGCAAAATAATTCAGAAGAAACCCATGTCCCATCCCTTTCAGCACTTATTCTTGGAAGGGGGTCAGTCGAACACCACATGCAACCCTCCTGTGATTTGAGCCTGAAAGCTGTCAACCTTTCGAGTATGGTTTTCTCAGTGCGTCTCTGTTGGCCTGGTAGCATTTTCGTATGAAGCTGGTAATGAAACATTTGTTTTGTAGCTTCAACATGATATTGTGGATTCTTTATAATACAACCGTGTACTGAAATTGTGTTGGGTGGGGTGTGGGGGAGGGGGAGGGGGGCGGGGTTACTCCTGCGGACAGGCTCCTGCGGGGTTGACAGTGATGGAAGAAGTAGCTGTCACTGCAGAGTTTGGTTTATAACTTCTTGGCCCATTTCAATGGCCAACTGCCAACTTAAAAAAAATATATAAAAAAAAATTCCACTGCACTTAAAGCATTCAGACAGGTCCCGGGAAGCTACACGCTGTGACTGCACTTGACATTAAGCGGTTGTGTCTCCAAATGGTGGGTAATGGATTGGTAAGGCCAAGAAAAAATACTCTATTTCATAGGTCACTGGCATGTACCAACACTATGAAAAACAGAGTTTTAGGTTTTGCACTTTAATAAACAATCATTGCAGATCTTGTGCTGGAAGAAAGCCACTTAGCAGATTAAATGGTGGTGAAGACTGTGACTAAGTCAAAATCTATTAGAAAGGCCCTACTGATCGCAACGCCAGAAGAGGCCCCGCTGGTCATATTATCAAGGATCTTTTCTGTATCCATAAAATCAAATTTATACTGATATCTGTTTGACAGTTTATAAAAAGGGTCTGAGCAGTGCATTTTAATTATGAAGAATAAACCCAGTGTGCAGAGAAAAGTTATCTTTCTCCTGCAGTTCTTAGCATGACGTTAGCTACAGTATAACGAATGGCCAATAGCTGTTTATCTGAATTTGGTTTTCTGCGAGGTTCTGTTGAGATAATGTCAAGTGTTTAGCGATGGGATGTGCTGGCTTCATGTGTGTGTTTATGAGAGATGCTTTGCTAAATTTTGTCATCCACACACTGACTTTTAGAAATGCTCTCAAGTACACCAGTTGTACGCGTGCATTTTTCTCTGATTAACGGGGCATGATGCCTGAGTACTGTAGCGGCGCCAGGATTTCAATTTTGGGATGGGCCAAAGTAATTCTGGCTGGGCCTTTTAATTGCAGAAATTTGGCCAACTGTTTGCGTACCCCATGCCCTTTATTTCATTAATTTACAGCAGGTTTCATTCCTTTGTCATGCCAAATATGCACCATTTGCCATTATTGCGCTGCTTATGTCATAAACAGCTTACCATTATTGACACCTGCATTCTGCACAGCTGGAGCTGACTTTTCCAATACCTATGTAGTGAAATAGACCCGTTTCTAAGCAACGTCAAATAGAACTGTAACACCAAGTTATGCGAGTGACAGGGGACCTAGCATACAGCCTGATTTATACTTCATCGCACGACCCTTTCGACAAGTGTCGCATGATGTTTTGTATTTATACTTCACTGAAGGCCTGCGGGGTGGGTTCTGTTGTCTCTACGACGTATGACATTGTCCACGACATAAAATTCTAGAGTTGTGCACCACTGAGAAAGTGTCCAGTTGAAAATATGTCATTTTTGCCACACACTTGTCAAAATGGTCGTACAACTAAATATCAATCAGGCTTAATGCTGGCTTGCTCTTATGAGTCCATAACAATGAATTAATTTGTTGCCTATAGCTACAGTATAGTATTTTTAAAACAAGTTTTAGCCATAGCCAGACAAGGACAAAAGAACCTGCCGCACTTAGAGCCGTTGATACTGGCCTGACTTAAAAGTAAGGGTCTGTTGTGATTGGTCAAGACTTCACACAACACTAATTTAATAAAAATGTTTTTTTTTCTTTTCTTTTTTTTTAAAGGAGAGGGCCTTTTACAATTATCAGTCTTTATTGTGCATTAAAACGTTAATGAAAATAATTGAAAATAAGAAAAAAAAAAAAAATACGTTCTTCCCACTGCCATTAAAGGATGGGTCAATGGTAAAAGTAGCACCTTGCCAGCTTGAGTATTCAGTGGTCACATGCACTGTCAGTAATAACTATTTACAGGCCTTAAATTTAGAAAATATCAACCTACCCCTCCTGCCTTTTAAATAAATAAATAAATAAAAAATAAGAAAATCGCCAGAGTATTCCTATATTCATGGCTCTCAGCCACAGATAGTGCTGTCTCTGCAATGGCGGAACAAGCGGAGGCCTCTGTTTTCGACAGTTTATTGTAGCAATTACTGTACGATGCACTGTAAGTGCACTATTAGGCAAAAGGGCTTTGGGCAGAATACTAAATTTAAATGCTTATCTCAGTGACCTCAGTTTTTGCTTTTTAATGTTTCCTATTTTGCCCGGTAATATGAACAGCAGAAATGATACGTACGGAAAATGGCCAGTGACATTTGGCTGTTTGAAGGTGCAATCATATGCCTTTGGTGTTATTTAAAGAGCTCGGTGAATATTCTGGTGCATATTTACACTGCTAAAGGAATTGAGGGAGGCTTCCCCAACAGATGTTTTTCAGAAACATGTATGTGTGTTATTTATTTGTTTATTTATTTATTTTTTACTGTTAACAAGAGTTCATGGTTACTGTTATTTGAAGATGTGCAGGTGATAAACAGATGAGGACCTGCATAAATTAATTAATGTCTGTTCACGGTCTCGTACATTTGACTTGGGACTGCTGGCGTGAGACCAGTCAATAAGAATGGACAAGCATCATATCAGAGTAAGAAAAGACATGTTTTATCCATCTGGAGGCGTCAGGCTGAAATTACAGTATACAGCCATCTGCAATCATAGCATTGCAGAAGTAATCCCATGATAAAAAAAAAAATAAAAAAAACTAAATACTCTTTCTGGATTAATCTGGCACCATACATGGTGGCGTGTACTTTGATTTATTTTTTTTCTCTTCAAGACTATGAATCCTGTTTCTTTAATCCACAGACAATAGGAGCTCTCACTATAGCCATATGTAAACGTGGCACGGAAGGGGTGTCGCCAGCTAACTGTGACCTCCTCCCAGTTCTCAAACGTCTTGGTGGGATTAGATACCGGTCCAATCAGGCGTGGCTTCACACAGCTTAATCAGTAATTTCACTAAAATCGCCCCCTGCCCCACCCCCCCACCCTGTGCTGGCCCGTCTGCTTGCCTCTGCAGTCTGTATTCTAATATGGATTATGTGATTTGCTTATCGTGTTTAAACATGAATGGCGGGTAATGACCATCTCTCTGCCGCATGCAGATTTTTGTTTGGCCTGTATTTGGTGCCGGAAGAGGCCTCTTTGCCCAAAATACTGCATGTCATCCATCCTTGTGCACTTTTTCCAATCACAAGGAGGCTTTTCATGGAGTGTTTAGAAACTAAAGGAGGTTTTCCTCTCAGTTCTACTCACCGCATCCAGTCTCCACCGCTTCCCACCATGTAGCCCATGGAGTATGGGCTACATACTCTTTTATAACCTTTTGGTCAATTTCACGCAAAACTGCAAATGGCAATGCTGGGATCTCGTTTGTAAGGGAAGCTTGCATGCTAGCATTCATTACATGCGTGGTAGCATTCATTTTTAATACATGTAAAATTTCATCAGTTTCATTTTATTTTTTAATAAAATATTTTTTTTTTTTGATGAAGGATAGATATTTTACATATCTATAACTTATTATAGAGGTTTCTGGTGACCTGCCAGGTTTACAATGACAAGAAAACATTTTCAAGTGAAGTATATCGGACAGCAATGTTATGTTCCCAGAGTCAATACACATGAGCAGAATAATTCTATAGCAATTATTCACAATTATAAGAATAAAAATCTAATTTTATTTAGTTCCAGTGCTTTTTTTGCAGTTTAAGCAGTTTTTCACTCTCAAGGACCTCTTTAGCAATGTTGAGCCACATGACAATTTCCTTGAACACTGATAGCATGGCCATAGAGGAGTTCCTATCAAAAATAAGACGAAACATCAATTTTTTGAAGAATAATTAAATAACTTGGTAATATATGCATGCACAACCTCTAGTGGCAAACCATCACTGAACAAGCTGCTTTGGAATCACTTGAAGTGTATGTCCTTGCTTTTAGGCCGTGAATGGCGCGATAACCACCATTATAGTCAGAAACTTCCCTTGGAAAAATAGCCTTCACTTGCCCCAAAACTGTCTTGCCTAATCAGAAACATTGAACGTGAACTGAAATAATAAGAGGAAAGTGAACTGTGCCTTTTACAGCACTGGTGTGCCTGCCCTTACAGAACCATCTTCTTCTGTATAAAAAATACACATAATAAAATACCAGCAAGTGATTCTATTGCCATGGCAGGCTAAAGGGAGGTGGTAAGTCCAGAGAAATGTCCCCATCATTCCTGCTAAGTGCCTGCACGCTGAAGAAGGCAACATGCCTAAACGTTTGTGCATGATTCTGCATCGAAAAAAGACAAATAAAAAAAATAAATCATGATATTTTTTTTGAAGCTTTGTAGCCATTTTTTTTGAGTGCGAACCAATTTCTTTTCAACCCATCACTCCTGCTGCCTGCTCTAAAAAGGGAAATCAAGACGAGGTGAGCTTGCAGGCTGTAACCGGGGTGCTGCGATCCCATGAGCACCCTTCACTGGTGCTGTTCAAGTGCCCTTGCAGTACCCGACAGAAATGCCCATGTTCTTCACTTCTGTACCGTAGTTTTTTACCCATTCATTTATATGATTGCCAAAAAGAAGCTGATAAGTAAACAGTCATTAGTGTTTCAGTGTACTCCAAGGTTGAGTGCATATTGATTTGGCCGACACTGGTGTGGGCTGCACCTCACCAAAAAATCCATATATATATTTTCCTGAATGAAATGAAAGCACAGGTATATTTTCTTGGAGAATAAAAATCTTAGAAATATTAAAGAAAAACAACCTTTTCATAACATATTAATGCACCTTGGCTCAGATTCTCAGTTTCCGAGTCAGGGGACCTGTGACCACAGTTGTTTACCCTCTAACCGAAGTTGGGGCCGGTGTAAAGTCTACACATGCTCCTGGCATACTTCTTTTTGTGAGCTGATGGAATCCCCCCGCTGCGGGATGCATTCTTTCCGGGTTTAAGGAGGAACAGCTTTCGGATTAGGGAGGGAAAAAAAATGAAAAAGAGGAAAAACGAATAATCCGATGATTGACGTCAGAGCGAATGGGCCGGAGCTGTGGAGGAGGGGCGGGGGGGGGAGTGGAATCGTTGGGGTGGCACGTCGCAATGACTGAGATTATTTCCCTCCATGCACTTCCCTCTTCTTGGTGCACCACACCTTGGTGTTTCCAGAGAGGCTTAGACTCTCGAGGCTCGGCAACGCGGGCCTGTTAGACTGTCTGTGAGACCGTACGCCTGTTAGAATGTGTGTGTGTACATTAGACTGTGTCTGTGAGACTGTACGCCTGTTAGAATGTATGTGTGTACATTAGATTGTGTCTGTGAGACTATGGCAGTTAGAATGTATGTGTGTGCATTAGATTGTGTCTGTGAGACTGTATGCCTGTTAGAATGTATGTGAGGCTGTGTGTCCATTAGATTGTGTGTCTGTGAGCCTGAACCCCTGCTAGACTGTATCTCTGAGGCCGAGTGTCTGATCAACTGTGGCCTGGATTCAGTGAAAAATAGAGTTATAAAAGTAGACAAATGCCTGTGCAGATTTTATTATTTTATTATTTTATTATTTTAATCAAAAAGCACTGCTAATCCATACAGCACCATCCACACTAAGTTACAATGAGTATCTGTCTGCTGTTACATGTTAAAAAGATCTCAACAGCCACTGCATATAAATAATGAGCATTAGAGAAAATAAATTTCTTTTTTTTAACCCCGCAGGCTTCAACCTCACAAAACACTAATATGAGATGGGAAATGGAGAGGCTGAGGTGAATTTATCTGGCCTAAATGGAAGTTATTAACAAGTCCGGCAATATCTTCTCTTTGACTTTGGCCTGGGGAGCTCAATAACAGAAATTAAATCCTATAAATAGAGCAACTTTTTGAGGTCCTCCCTCCCTATCTTCAGAAGACATTCACAGTTCATTGATCAGGGATGATCACTAATGAAGCAACACACACACAGGATTGTTATTGCATATATCACTCACCGTATGCTAATGGAGATATGCATTTACATCTTCTGCTAGATGCAGTTTGTTTAGGTTTTTTATTTTTAAACCTGGGATTTTTGCGGTTAGCTTTGACCTAAAAGGGCTTAACTGGTGCCAGTGAATGTGCCAATACAGAGACAGAGACACAGAGAGATCACCCTAGCGTCTCATTCATTCAGTTGAAGCTGCAAGCCTGACCAGAAGCTGTCACTGTCTACTTTTTATCCTAATGGTTCTGGGCTGAGTTCTTACAGTGAACTATAATCAGTAAAGTCCTGATAACATGAATAAATTCTGACTGACATCCTATTGCTGAGAGCGTCTATTTAAGAAAGCCGTAGAGTTGACAGGTTTTTCCTTTATAACATTAAAATCAGAGGAATGATCAATGAATTTAGACCCGAGTTAACAGAGTTGAGTTTATTGTGCAATCAACTGTTATAGATGATCAAAATCAACTTTATTCAGGGCCAGGATTTGAGGACCCTTATAAGGTAATTACAAAACTCATTACAAGACTACAACGGGCCCTGTATTCATGTTGTCCGGGAAACGTTTAATAAGAAGGTTAATGCATAGGTATGACACTTCTTGGTACGTCTTTCCCTTGAGAAAGGTACCACTTAGTGAATATTATCAAAGCTTTGCCACTTACCAAAATACCCAGCTGTATAGGATGCAAACAAGAAAAATGTGTGTTGAAAGCCATGGATAAGGCCTCCTTGTTTGTTTTTTGTGCCACTGTCTGAGACAAAGCAATAGTCATGTAGTTAATGTCAGTTCTTGATTGAATGGAGCTGGTTGAAGGAGCTTTTTTAAACTCCACACTACTCCAAATCTACAGGAGATAAAGGGAACAACAGTTGGCTAATGTAATATGTGCCAGCACATGGCAATTATACTCAATATTGCGGTAAAAAAACACACATTTTAAAAACCATTAATGAAATAGCTTTAATGAGGAATGTAGTAGCTGATGTTATGAAGCAAGGGTCTTGTTGCACCAGCAAGAAAAAAGATGAAGTCACTTTATATGTTCTGAGTGACTTTCTGAAGAGTCAAATGGTCTGTCAAAAAATTCTGTTTTGCATAATGAAACTTAATGCAGTGCTTTACATCAGAGCATGAAAATGGTAATGCGAGGTAAAATGGCATTTTGTCTCTTAGGAGAACTAGACTGACAAATTCCAGTATTGTATGTGATCATTAATTACCTTTGCCACAGACATACACAACCACTTTTACCCCCGCACCTTCCCCCCCCCCCATCCAGTAGATACACACACACACACAAGCACGCTCATGTGCACACGCACACAGGATCCCAAAAATAAATGTAGTACAGCTCAGGATCTGGAGTCTTACCCCGAAGTCAATTTTCCATCCAGCCATCCATCCATCCATTATCTATACCCGCTTATCCTGGGCAGGGTTGTGGGGGGTGCTGGAGCCTATCCCAGTGTGCATTAGTCAATTTCCCATTTTTTATTTAATTTACTGTTCAACATTTGCAGACTATGTGAGTAGCTTTGTGATATCAGGCTTGTGTGTGTGTGGTATTTACATGCCTGTGTTTTCTATGAAAGCACTTCCATGGTTCTGTTTTGTGACCAGCAGCCTTGTGTGTTGTGGAGGGTGTTGTAATCTAATTCAGGGAAAGGTTTGCATGTGACTGAGCAGGCAGGGGATGCCTGCAGACCGTGCATAGAAGGATCAGTGTTGTTTCTTTATCCCGTTTCATCCCTGTTCCCTCAGCTCGTAGTCGCAAGTACACAAGTGCATATTATGCAGTAATACGCACACATAAATAATGGATCAGCCGGTGTACCTGGCATGTACGCGTGTGTGCATGTGTGTGTGTGTGTGTGCGCATGTGTGTGTGTGAATATGTGTGTGTGTGTGCATGTGTGTATATGTGTGTGTGTGTGCATGTGTGTGTATGTGTGTGTGTGTGTGCGTGTGTGTGTATATGTGTGTGTGTGTGCGCGTGCTCGTGTGGCTGTGATCAAAGCCAGGATGAGTTCCTTTACCGTCTGCGGTATTCCGTGTGATGCGGCAAGCTACAATAGAAACAGAGCGCTAAAATTAGAAATAACTTCTTATTTTTAAAAGGGAAAGAAAACCCTACAGGGTGATTCTGTAGGCACTGAAGTGGAGGGGTGGTGTTTTGTTTTTTTGTATTTTTTGGGGGCGGGGGGTGAGGGCGGGGGTCAGCATAGGAATTGGCCCAATTCTTCGATGGGTGAGTTGGGACCACTGGTCAGTGGTGATCCGGACACCCCAACATATGGTTTGGAAGATATAATGAACCTAATGCAGAAAATTAACAACCATTCAGCTTGAAAGCTGGTTGTAAACTGTGTCCAGCTTCAGGGAAGAGGCGCGGCTGAGTACAGCAGTGTTCATTCTGCTCGGGCAATTTCCCACTGCTAATAAAGACGTGGCACATATTAGCAGGCCTTACTTTTCAATGGAAGGGGGTAGAAAGGTTAATGCCTGAACCGAGTTTCGCAATTCTCTTTCCTTCATCCTCTTTAGGGAAGAGTTTTTATTGTCCTTTTCTCGAGAAGCCAAGTGTCAGACTGCTGCGTACAGTAATTCCAAAATGGATGTACATTCGCTGGGCTGTATTTCAGAACCAAACTGCGTCGAATGTTGTGACATAAAAATCTTCTAATAGCGGGCTCATTACGGCTCATTGTGCTATGGGAGCAGAGCCTTTAAGAATCATTTGAAAGGACACTAATGGCCGTTCAAAGTGTTTTACAACTTCTGTGCTTTGCTACACTGTTGTAGTTGGTGCTGAGCACTGCTGATCCAAGGTAGTTTATTACATTTGAAAAAAGTGCCCTATTTGTTTATTTATTGATTTATTTATTTATGTCCCTTCTCAATAACTGACTCAAAGACAAAGTCTGTTTTGATCTGTATGGGACATGTTGCAAACCTTTTCAGAAAGAGGGTGTCCTTCTGCTAAGTTCAGTGGGAAAGCTTTAGGATGTGTGAAAGTGTGGGGAAAATTCCATGGTGGGTGATTGTAGCGAAGGTGCTGGCGCGGTGCGATGGTGTGACTTTAACATGTCTGTTTTGACAGCTGGGTGTGAAGCATTAAACATTACTGATGGCACCGCGCTTATTCCCTTTATAAAACATCCCCACATTAAGTAAACCCTTGATACCATTATAAGCAGGTTACATTTTTTTACTAAATCCATTAATTTACTATTCATCATTTAGCACCTTAAGAAAATATCTTATGGAAATATGATATATATACCTTATAAAAAATATATAGATTTGAGAATAATGCCAAGGAAAAGTATTTGATTGGTGGTACCAAGCACAAAGCTTTAAAATGGCCTCACAAGGCTGTGGGGAGGAGGGGGCAGGTGTGAGGGTGGAGTGACTTGGGTGTCCATGATGACAGCAGGGGTCTCAGTAGATTTGGGAAGGAAGGCACAATCCCACCACTGTAAAAGAAATTAGGATTTTACTGAAATCCCTTATTTTTTCCTTGCCAGAACAGACAGGCCAATGACATAGAGGGACTGACCTTGTTACTGGCCCCAGTAAAAAGTCATCTGAACAATGACATCATTATATGAACTGTAAACTGTTTTGTGATTTAAAACTGACAAATGAATGCTAATTTCAGGATGTAACCCATTTACACACAGGCGCATGTGCACAGACAGACTCACAAACACACAGATCTCCGATGGGAGTATTAAAAAAAAAAAAAAACTTAGATTAAAAAAAGGTGTTTTTTTTTTTTTTAATTTTAAATTTATCAGACCAGTATAGAGATAATAGCAGATTGGTTATACCCCGGGTGCTGGTGGCTGTGGGTGGTTTCATCAAGGCCTTTTTTTAAAGCCAAAGATATTGAACAGACGGATAAGGGCAGAGAGAGACATCTGTCATCATTGGAAGCCAGACTCTGATGAATCCTTGTTTTCTTTTATTTTAGGTTTTTTTTTTTTTTTTCTCCCTGTGCTGTTTGAGGACATTCTTATGTGAATGTAGAAAAAGCCGTTCTGTTCAGTCCAACCATCCATTATCTATACCTGCTTATTCCTGATCAGGGTTGTGGGGGTTGCTGGAGCCTATCCCAGCGTGCATTGCGGCAAGAGGCAGGAATACACCCTTGAGAGGTCGCCAGTCTATCGCAGGGCACGTCCTTGTGTTCAAAAGGAGAACAATTGAAAAATAAAATCTCTGGTCTGTGGACCCATCTGTAATCCCTCACCCTCCCAGTTAACCCTCTCAGACGAACACAGTGTTAATCCCACAGTCCTCATTAACCACTCTAGGGGAATTAAAGAGCTCCATTAAATGTATTGAACGTAAAGGGTTATTTTGTAAAACTGTTTGCAACTTCTTATCCCAATTCTCTTATCATGAGGCACCACACAGCAGTACAGTTTTCATAACTCAACCCCCTTTACGGCCTTAGCCTCAAGGGCATTACATTTGGCTTCTTTTGTCGGACTGTTAGTCCACATCCCTGGATCACAGAATTGATGTTTGACCAATGAAAGATTAGGCTTGAGTCAAAAGGGGAGCAGGACCCCTATTCCTGATTGAGCTTGTTCGGAGCTGTACACTTGTCTGATTATCCACTCCACATGTACCCAGAAGCAGGAAGTACAATGGAATAAGCAGCATCCAGTTATGGGGTATAATAGTAAGTTGTTTTGAAGACTGGCTATTTTATAAAACACAGAAGGTTGATATACATTAGACACATACTGGAACTTGACTGGAAAAAATGCTGTTGTGTATTTACACAGGATCTGTGAGGTGGGACCATTGGATAATGTGAACTGGAAGTTATACTGTAAAATCAGAACCCATGCAAAGTTATTTTTGGATGGGGTGGGGGTGGGCGGTGGGTGTAAGAGTTGGTCAGGCACAGTGATCCTCCTCCTATATAACACTTTGCATTGCATACCATGATGAATGGAACATTTGCCGTCTTGGTGATAAAAATGTTAGAGTATAAAAAATGTATATATATAAATTTGGCACCCAACGTAGGGCCATATATATCCAATTCCCACCCTAATTTGGAATGTCCAGTTATCTGCAATCGTAGCAGCCGTGCTCATGTGCAAACCTCTCTGTTGAGCCGGGAGAGTGCAGACATCGGCAGTTCTTCTCTGAAACACGTGATGTCACCAAGTGCTTCTTTTCACACTGCAGCCAAGTTTGCTCAGGGCAAAGTCACAGGAAGACCTTTCATATGTGGCTTAAGCTAGCAGTCCATGGGGGCCCGATCGACCAGTAGGGGTTTACTAGATAGTGATGAAACGTAGATCCTGAACTGACATACCCTGGGTGATGCAATTGCACGTCACTCTATAGAGCTCCCTGCCACAGTCGGCACTGGTGGTTTGAATTCAATTTATGGCTTGACACTCATCTGTGCTCCGCCATGCGGTGCCTTAACCAAATAAGAAATTCAGCAGCCTGCCTGCAATAATTTTCAGACACAGTGGAATGATCTGAACTTGCTTTGACTCAGTATAATTTATCGCGTTTTCTTTTTATTTTATTTTTTTTGCATTTTTCCTTCATTCAGTGCTTTATTGTTGAGAAGGATTGCTGCTGTTTTTCGCACTGTATCCCGCATTCACAAGCCTTTTGAAACTATTCCGACCCCCTGAAAGACCTATGTTGCATAACTTGACTTTAGCCAAACTTTCTTCTTCGTTCTTCCTGAACAGCTTTCAGTTCAACACGAGGGTCACTGACAGAGATGTTTAGCGTCCATTAGCTCTCTTTCATGATTCAGATTTATTTTTATTTTTTTTAATGTGTTGAATTTTCAACAAAAGAAGGGAATGGCGGAGTGCTGTCTCATCCTTGCTCTGAAGCATGTGAAAGAACCGTTCTCCTGAAGGTGCGGCTACACGTAATGCTTTCAGCTTCAGCCGATGTGTACACCAAAGTGAGGAGACCTGAGACAGCTGATATGTGAGAGACATTGGGACAAATATCTCTCTCATAAATGCACATTTCTGCATTCATCACTGTTTCACATCCACGTATGTGCCACGGGCAGATGTACATGTACTGTAATTCATGTTTGTCTGTACATAACATGTACATATTATGTATACAACTCATTGCAAAATGTCATATTCATACATCATTAATGCAAATGAAATTATAGGTCTCAATTAAGCTGTTCACATACACATACGCACATCCAGTTATGTTTTTTTCTGGAGATGGGGAGGCAATCAGTGAAATTTAATTGAATTAATTAATTAATATTTATTTGCACTGATTTATTTTCCAATTTGTTGTATACACTGATGAAGGCTTTTTTTACAGCAGCAGTAAATGTAAGCAACTAATTGCTGTACTTCACCCTTCAGCCAAGTCAGGGAAGATCAACTGACAAAAAATTCAAACAAACTGGGATAGTAGGCATTGTGTAGGACATCCCTGATCTCTGTCTGGGTGAAAACTCTGAAAAGGAGTGAAAAAATCTGAAAGGAAATAGTGTGGAATGTGTTGAATAACAAAGGTTAGCTCCTGGGTCTCAACATTAACTATTTAACAGTCCTGCATGTATGGGTTTACCCTTTTGAATGTTTTTGTGACCGTCACTATCAAGGTTACCTTGTGACATTGTTGTGGAAGAGAAAGATGAGTTTCAGGAAGAGCCTGTTGATGAATTTTGCCTTCCTTTACCCAGAAATGTACTCCTAAGAGGCTGGGCGGAGGCTGTGAAAGTTAAGGGTGAATATGTGCGCAGAGAATGCACGAAGGAGACTGATTAAAGTGGACCCTGGAGAAGTGACAGAGATGAAACTGTATTTGCAATTCATTAGCGACAGCATACTGAAACCCACTTACAACATATTAGAAAATCCAACTAATTAAATCAGACCATATATCTATCATTTATGATATATTTCATATGTTCAAAGGTCAAGTTCATTGCAATAACTACATAAAAAATGTATATTTATAAAATAGTAGATCGACTGCTTTTACCTTTCTATACGCAGTGAACCCTTGTTACATTATAATTTATAAGTCAAGCAAACCAATAGATGCAAGCACAATCACCCCCTTGTGTGACGGGAATTGCATCTTTGAAATGGTGCAACAGGAAGTCAGTCAATTGGTACTGTGACTCAGTGATATTCCAAATCAAACTTATGTATGGTTTTCAGAGGATATTTCCATGAACCTAACAGAAATGATGAAACCCTACCAAGATGAGATGAAAGAGGAGTCAAATTATTGCACTTTGGAAGATTTTGTTGTTTTACTAGGAAGTGAAAATATGACATTCCAAGGGGGAAAGGGATATCAACAATGATCTGATTCGTGCTGTAAGTTAAAGCTATTACATTGTCTGATAATATCAAAACAAAGACAGATGAGAAAAGCTAGAGAGATGACAAGTTTCCCCGCTTTCAAATAGCAGTGGCTTCACGTTTTTAAAAAAACGAAAAAAAAACAAGAAGCTGGCTCCAGATTCTATGGTATGCCAGCAAGTAGACACATTATTGGCAGAATATGCACTTGCATAACTGCATAAATGTGATCAATTTGGAGCCATGGAAATCACAGGCCTCAATATGGCTCAATTTCTAGGCTTGTGATCTTGGAAACCATTTACTGGCAGATGCATGTGAACAGCTTTATATATTTAAATGTTTCTTCTTTCAAAAAAAAAAAAAAAAAAGGCCAGAAGTAGTATTTATACATGGCTTTTTATTTTTTGTATATCATGCCTTTATTCTTCTAGACTGTTTCACCGTCTACTTACAGGAAATATGTGCAGTACCCACAGTAACAGAATACAATTTTACAGAACACATTATCACTATGTTAGTTGCCAAGTTGACAGTCCAACTTTATTTCAATGGTCTTTTAATACAGTTAGAAACCAGTTTAAAAATGCAATGTGTTGCAGTTTCCTGTAATTAAGTATGACTGTATTTGGTATGCATATAGTGGGCAGTTTCTACACTTAATTTTCTTTACTTTTTGTGGCTGTAAAAAATTATTAATTAAAAACATATAAACTGACTGTACAGCTGGTAAAATGTGTGGTTTTAATATCGTATTAAATATGAGGTACTTTTATGCTTATATGTTTAAATATTACATTGCATTATGTTACATTAATTTAGCAGATGCTTTTATGCAGAGCAAACTGCGGAGTAAGAGCAGATAAGTGCATTCACCAGCACTGGTACAGGTTGCCTGTACTAATCTAGAACCAACATACACACAGAAGTAATATTAATCACATATAGATTATATCCATAAGAAGCTCAATAAATAAAAAGAAAAAATGTAAAATTATTAAATACCATTAGACAAAAGGTCAGGGTGCTCGGGTGGGGATGGAGCAACAGTTATACAGTTTTTCTTGTACCAAAATGACATGCTTACAAATGAAAACAAAAAACTGTATTTTTACTATGGTGCCGGTTTCACACCTGTCAGCTGAAATTAGCATCTCCAATTAACCCACCTGCATGTCTCTGGACTGTGGGAGTACTTAGAGGAAACCCACGCAGACACGGAGAGAATATGCAAACTCCACACAGAAAGGCCCAGGCCGGGCCTTGAACGTCTTGCTGTGAGGCGACAGTGCTACCCACTGCACAACTGTGCCAACCGTTATGATTTATTATTGAATATATTTCATAGCAATGCATTTGTTGTTAAATGAAATGAACAAATATTAAATGGAATAAATATTTGAATACAAATAACATTTGTATATTAGTATCCTCCTGAACCTGACAGAAAAAAGTTTAAGCATTTAATTGTTTTGACATTGACAAAATGACAGACGAGTGTCTGATCAGTCAAAAATATTATTTACTTTATTTTTCATAAAATGGAAATATGGTTCTTGGATTAAGAACAGAGGCTCATGTCCCCTTCAGGGGACAAAAGTGAATTTCCGTGTCTCAGGAAGATATATTGTGACGTTTTGCATTATCTTGATAATAATTTACTACAGTATATTCCATTTCTCTAAGGCATATTTTTACATGCTTCCATATATTTCTCTCAACATGTCCATTACGTACAGCAGGGGGAAGTCAAACAAGGTAGTCTGAAAGGCATACAGTAGGTCTCTTTGTGTCTGGCAGAAGTGTCAGAACTCTTCTGTTCTCATTGTTAACTTTCACAATGCGCAGTCTATGTAATTACTTCCTGACACTACTCTATTTTTGTGTCTGGGCTGCAAGAGACATTTTAACACAGGGCAATTAACTAATGATGTGAAATGACAAAGTTTGGGCATGTCTGCACTCGGAAGGCGAGCCAGACTCAGGCTCAATAGTTCCTTTCAAGCCGAATGCACTCATTAAACAAATGTGGAGCAGTGCGCAGCCCTTCCTCCGGGGTGCAAACTTCATTAGCGATGTGATGATATGCATTCGGAGTGTAGGATCGTTCCATCTAATAGCACTTAGGCAGCTGCTTGTATAAATGAACTCAGGTTCAATAAACCGAGTGCTACGCTATTCTTCAAAGCCTTTTGTTCAGTTGTTTATAATGTATGTTGTTTGTGAACAATGTTTCACCTCAAACTATTTTCACTGGTGGGAATTCAAGTTCATGTCTCCCAAAAAGCAAAATGCAGTGATATTTGCGAGCGCATTATTCAATATAATAAATGGGAGCGCTCTCAGTAAACAAGAACACAAGCAGCCCTTGAAAATGAGCTGAAGAATGTGCCGTTTTATGTTTTATTTAGAATAAAGTATGCTTGCCATGAACAGGAAATGCAAACAAGATGACAGAACAAAGACTTTTCTGTTTTTATCTATCTATTTATCTATTTGTTTTCTGGGTGTGGCCTCTAGTGCAAAAATGGGCCATACTATACGCTTAAGTGAAATGTCTGACATTTAGGACAATTGGCAGGAGCAATATCCATTGAAGCAAGAGAAAATTAATTAAACTAAACCAGGAAATTCTGAAAACCCAAAAGCCCACAGCTCTTGTCCTGGCTGGTGCAGAGGAAGACAGGAGTCTGGCTTATAGTTTTAAATGTTTCACACATTTTTCAACTTTTGAAAAGATTTCCCCCAAAAACTCTGAATGCTAGCTTGGAGACTTCACCTTTGCCCCACTCTTGAAATCTTAGGTATGTTTCATTGTTTTGTTTTGTTTTTTTTGTATTTGTTTTAAGTGTGCCTGAACCAAAGAAAGTCATAGGTCGGCAGTTCTTAGTATGCCGGATGCCAAGTATGTCATTTCCTGTCTGGCATCATAGCCAAGGTCACAAAATAATGAGTCTATGAGATGGAAAGTGGGCAGGTGGCGATGGTGCTGGCATTTAGTATTCAGACCACCTTATCTCCTCAGGGCGGCTTGTATGTGTGCGCTAAGAAGAAAAACAAAACAAAGATTAAAAGACATCAGGGACATGTGCTGTTATCATTACCTAATGGCACCACACCCATGGCCTCTGTTTATATTCTGATGGAAAATAGAGAACTATATCACACTTTATCACATTGTCATTGCTTTCTGGTGCTGTATTTTTTTTTAACCATAGAATTAAATGTGCTTGTGCATGTATTAAAATCATGCAGTACCTTATACGAATTACATATTGATAATGTTTATTGTTTTCCACACACACAGGTCTAACAGTAGGGGAGGGGGAGCTATCCTGGTAGGAACAGGTATTAGCAGGGGGAGGAGATACCTACAAGCAGTAGCAGGGAGCTCCAGGCAAAAGAGATGCAGAGGGGAGCACATGCCTCTGGGGGAAAAGATATCAGCAGGGGGGCGGAAATATCTCTGGGGGGTGGGCAGGTGTTTCCAGTGCCGTCGCTTTCTGTGGAAGCATTTTGCAGAGTTTCAAAAACCACCGCTGCTGTCATGGAACTCCCAATGTGTGCGATTAGTTTGCTCAGTAAACAACCATGGTCTAAAGAAGCTAAATAAGCTGTGAGTGAGTGAGTAAGTGTGAGAGAGAGAGAGACAGACAGAGACAGACATCTTCAGTATTTATGAAAGGCCCCTCCTATCTGATGGCAGTTCCTGTCTTGGTGTAGTGGGCTGTGGATTCCAGTGTGCATTTAAATTGCAGGTCGTAGCAGCTTTACTTGGTAGAACAAGGAATGCCATATAACAGCAGAACCAGCATTCACCGCAGGCTGCTTTACTACCGTTATGAGTCCCTGCTCTACAGGTAGGACGGGGATGGAGTTAAAAAAAATCTGTTCCATTTTTACTATGGCAGGGTCAATGGCTCTCGAGCGCGTCCGTCGGGAGCCGCCGCACGCCGTGTTCCATAAGTGCACCTGACACACTCATCTCATCCCAAACACTTCCACTCCTACGGCCTCGTCAGCTGCTGGCCCACAGCCAGCCCTCGCATCCAGTCTGCAGAGATACAGCAAACAGCAGTAAATGGGTTTATATGCGGTCCTTTCTCCCTCGGGCATCGACTGCCCACGTAGCTAGGTAGCTAACTTTCGAGCTAACTAGGTTAGCAGTATCAGACATCAAATTAATAGCTACCTGAAAGAGTAATAAACAAATACAATTCTAGCATTTAGCATTGCCGCCCGCCCACGTCCGGCATATGGAATTCAGCCTACTTGCCTCCTGAGGTTCTGGAGGCTGCAGCCTGAAGTTTGATATTTTTCCAGCAGTTTGCAGTCTCTTGAGTCTGTAAGTGTTGGAGTTTGTTCATTCGGTAAATCTGCAAAGTGTCCTTTGTCTGTTGGCGGCTGTTTGCTACAGAGCGGCTGCCCTGATGGCGGGATTCAACCTTGCTACACCTGACCCACAATGGATGAGCGGTACAGTTCTGTTTTTTGTTTTGTATTTAAGCCAAGCAGCTGTAGCTGCTACTGGTGGACAAGCCTGATCTTTGGTAGAGAGCTCGCTGCAGCAGGCTACTTACTAAGACCCCCAGACAGAGGCACAGCTGACAAATAAACAGGTGAAAACTACACACCTGTACAGCAAAAATTGATTAAAACAATTCTGGTTTTTCCTTTTTTTCCCCCTCTGGTGTATCAGAGCTGAACCTATCAGCATGTACATTTTCCCCTACCTCCTGTCCAATCAGTGTTGCAGGATTTCCCCACATTCAATTTTCATGGGCAGAGTGCTCATTTGATAAGAAAGTTGCCCCCCTCTCCCCCACACACCCACACAATCAAGTCATGTACATACTCAAAAGCATAACACACACACATCTCCTTACAGCCTCTGATCCTGTAGCATGTGCTGTAAGGGAGCCTTTAAAATTGGCTGAGTACTTCTAATGTCTGCGTGCCCAGAGACTGCTGTTTTAGCCATCTTTATCATTGTAATTGCATTATTTATTATGAAAAGATTATACAGCTAGAAAGTCACGTGTGAATTCAAATTTTAGCAATGCATGTTAATGAGTATTACTCATTAGTATTACATGGGCAGAAGAGAGGCTGTTGGATTTCATTTGGCAGTATGCACTTTATCATGGCTACATATGCAGTACACAAGCTGCTGCTTCTATAAATGGAAGGCAAGAAACTACCTGATTGTTACAAATTGCACTGTCCATGTATTTTTATTTTGTATTTTTTAAACTTTTTTTCTTTTAGATTTTCGCAATGCGAAGGCTGACAGATGCAATTTCAGTTTCTCAAAATGTTATCTCTAAATAGCAAGACCTCAATTTTGAGATCAATTCCCATCATGAGGCACCCATTGATTTTGTGTTTAGGTGTCAGTGGTGGTGAGTTGAGGGCTAAATTAGAATCCTGGTTCCTTCTTTAAGGAGAATGGGATAACTGAAGCTGAAACCGATTATAATGGTGCCTTCAAGCTTCATGGGGCATTTGCCTGAAGTTTGCCATTGTCTTGTGTCAGTCTTGCACACATGGTCATGGATTCAATCATCGTCTTCTTAAACTTTCTTTCATTCTGACCAATTTGGTGAATAAGTCAACCTATATTTGTGAAGAAAAAATAATTCTTCAAAATTATGTCACTGTCTTAGTGGTGATTTAAAAAGTGGAGTACTTTTTAGAACACTGTCCAGTATTTTAAAATCTGTCTGCAGAATTGCCTGATTTTAAAGAGCTGTATGTCCGGCCAGGCTTCTTAAAATGAATTCAGTACCAAAGCTCCTTTGCTTTGGCAGGTGTTGGGTGGCTTTAATGTTATTTTGGACAAGTTATGTTTTTGTTGAAAAAATCAACCAATTCATGCATTTATTGATGATGGTGGAATGAGAGATTAAAAATGCACACTCTGCCAAACTGTTTACGCTGATGTAGGACAAAAGGTACAGGAAAACAATTGTTTGTGGTCAATAGAAAGTCTATATCGGGATGTATAAACTTGAATATGTTTGCTCATTTCAGTGAAATTGTCAGAAGCACATCCATATATCCTAGCAGAGGTGTGCTGTCCACATTGGTTTTGTGTCTCTTTGCCATTTCTGGTTTGTCTGGTTTATTTATCTTTTTTTTCCAGTATTGGCAGAAACTGTTTCCCGTTCTAAACAGACAGTGGCTTGCTGTAGAGAGCTTCACCAGAAAAATCATTACCTCTCTCTTTCTGTGGTCTTTAGCCGTTGTGTTTGAAGGCATGCAAAACTGATTAGCTCAGCTCTCTGTGGGGCTGCTAAACCAACAGAAAATCCTTTAATTTGGGAAATCTATCTGCCTTATTATCAGTGTTGTCATATTTCCCATTATGTTTCCGCATACAAATAGCAACCAAAGAGAGACATATTTTGTTGTAGTATCTTTAATGAATACACATTTTCCTTTGATAAAAATGGTATTGCAGTTTTATTGTTAGGTTGGTCTTTGTTGACCATTTAACTGTGATGTCTGTCATTCATTGGACAGGTTTAATGTGCTTTACAGCTGAGCTGCAGTTAATTATACAGAAATAAGAGATAATTATGGTTTTGATTGCTAATCTGATTTTTCCAACAGTGATTTTGTTCTGCCTGCCCCACCGCAGGATGAAAACATTTTATGGCTGATAAGAAAACAAATCAGTGATGTTTGGAGTAAGAACCAAGACAAAGATTAATTAGTGATAAAAGTCTGAAGTTGCTCATTGCAACCAAACATCTGCAAAACACTTAAAAAATAAATCCATCCAATGCTAAAAAGTGAATGCCTAAAATTAAGGGTTGATAGCAGAAGATAAAAAGTAAACATTACAAAACATGGATAACCACAAAAATGCTGAAAAGATTGTAAGCATTTAGAAAGCATGTCTCATTTGAAAACACTCAGAGGGACCTTATGGTAGGTAGGCAGGCAGAGTCCACAGTATGTGTGGTACCCACGGATTGAGTGCTTTCTGAAGGGTGAACAGTGGTAACTCCTGAGGTTGCTTACTGCAAATTCTAGAAATGCTTTTAGCGATTTCTTTGTGCAGAGATAGTTTCAGTGGGATGGAAGTCAATTGAAATCCTTCTTTCAGTTAGTATAGTATTGACAGTCATTGAAAAGCTGCTAATGCAGCACAGATGCGGCAGGGTCTGACTGGACCGAAAAACAGGCAAGGAGGTCCCGAACATGCACCTAGAAGGAAAGCTTTTCATGGTCTAGTGTGGAAATCGTTAATGTGTTCCTTGTGACTGGCTGTGATGTGATGGCATCTTTCAAGGAACCATGACACCATTAAGAGCATTTATTCATAATAAGAATTACAATATTACTTATTTATTGAAATAATTGAAATTCTGTAAATATCATGTTCTATTTCTATAACAAGCATGTTTCATTATATTCCGGATGGATAACTGAATGCATTTATGCTTTAACATGCAGTGCTGTTCAAGGGGAGGGGGAAATCAGCCTTTTACCAGCAGCCAAGTGCCATGATTTCCCCAGACTCAAAGCCAAATGCTTTACTGGAAAAAGTCCTTTTCATCTGTTTTCCTCTTTATGTTAAATACATTCCCAATAAATGTCATAAATAATATTTTCTCACTTTTTATCCAACTGCCACTTACGTACGCAAGCAAATTTTTGACAGCTGGCTAGTCTCTCTTCTCTGTCACACAGCTACATATATATTGTGCTGAAATAAGACGCAAAGGGGGTTATTTCATTGCATTCGTGGCGAACTTTGCCCGGTTCAGCTGATCGATTTGGCCCAACGGGATGTTTGTTGGCCATGCTGGGAAGTGCTATTTCTAGGCCTTGGCACTCCATAGACTTTACATGGCACAAAATGAAATCAAAATAATGTGCTGTAGATTTACCACACAAAAAAAAAACAAAAAAAAAACATATTTTCACAATATGCTGTTCAAATGAAACAGAATGGGCATTAATACTTTGAAGAAGTTTAATTTTGCCTTCAAACGTCTAATATTCCTCATTCACTTTCCTGGGGTGCCCAACTTAGGTTGGCTGAGGGCGTACCTTCCTGTCTAGTTAAATATGCATGTCTATGGTTTTCCCACTAATGAAATGTCACTCGCTGAGGATTGTGAATTCTGGAATAGACCACTATATTCCCGGGAGGGTTTTGGTATCAGGATTGATGGTTGACACAGGGACACAATATTTATAAACTATTTAAGAAATCTCTTATTTTCTGTGAAAGAATTATATAAGCTCAACTACATGGCAAAAATATAATCGTGACATTTTAGATGATTTAAAGATTTTAGCAGTAATACTATACATATAATGCAGGACTAGAATGGTCATGATAAGCGACATGCCAAACAAACGATCAGTTAAAAACACCACGTTTTTCTCAGCAATGATGCACATTCAGAGGGCTGACATTGTTCTTTATTTTATTGAGATACATATTCTATGAAATAACACTGGTTAACATTTTAAATCGAAATTTATGTGACCTTTCATCAGGTGTGACCCCATATACATGCATGCAGGCATGAATGCTCACACATACACACACACACACACACACACACACACGCACAAGACACCTTATATTTATCACATATTGTACATGGATAGAGTGCTCATAATAGTCAATAAACTAATGGGGTGCATCACCATGAAATACAACCTAGTGGCTTCATTTCTCTATGTAATTGGCCTTTTACCAAAAGAAACTGAAATGTAGCTTGGCTGTAAATTTAGTTTTGCATCTGGGAAGGAAACAAGTTTGCTTTTCCCCCCCTCAGAATATTAGTCATAAACTACCAATTGAAGAGAAATTTATGGCGCGCAAGCATTTGCGAAGATTTGTAATAATCATACAACAGGATATAAATGGCTCCTAAGTGTGGTTTATTAGTTTTAACTCCATATACATGAGGTTCTTCAGCCGTGTTGGTGTGATGAATGACTCCAATGCATGACTGTGGCTTTGCTGAGAACATAAGAGGCGTCCTGGCAGACTGACAGATACTACATTAATCTTGTGCGCCTCCAAAGCTTAGCACAGGCCAGAGTCTCCATGTGCCTGATTACAAGCCCACGCTTCTTCTCCTTCTCTTCAGTTATACATGGCACATATGACTCTATGGTCACTGGGTCCATGTTGGCTAATGGGGAATGGATCTTTGGGAAACTAACTGCTTATCTTACCCTCTATATTTTCTGTTCGTGAAAATGAATATATACTGTAATAAGTTGGGTTAAATACGTTACTCAGGATTTGAACTTGTAAGTGTGCCTAAACTTTTATCCATTAATGGCCAATGTTACACTCTTCTGAAATGTACAGTACGGTCTCAGAAAATGTGTCTATAAGAAGGTATTCATTTTGTCACTGGTCTATCTTATACAGTTGGTAGATAAAATTGCACCCCTAGCCAGCAGTGCACAATTCATTTGTGCCTTTTTTGCTTGTAAAAGGTGCTTATTAGTACTCAAATACAACACCATTGTACTGCCTGTGTACATTTGGCAAAGTTGTTCCCTAAAGAACAGAAAAGTACCTCCACTGTACCTTTATTTTAAAGTGTACATGCTGAAAATAGTCGATACATCACATCAACTACAGAATGCAGGATCTAGATTCCGACCCCTTTGTCCCTTATGGCTGGAAAACCCACTACTTACTGACCAATGATTTAGTAAGCATGTGGTAACACTGATAGATGTAGAGCTAATTAAAAATCTTGTGGCATAAGCTTGTAGTATGTCATTGAGCAACCTCTAGCACAGTCACTGAGGACAGGTATGTCATAAACCTTTAATTATGTTTTTTAATAAAATGATTAAATTTGAATACATTAGTATTTAAATATAGCTCTTATATACAATATAAACTAAGTGATGAGATGAGATTTGATTAATGAAAAAGCCTTTTTATCACATAAAAGGCTAGGAAACAGAAAATGTCAATGGACTATTCTGTAGTATTTAAGGCTTTTTTAAAATGTATATCTGCAATGCAAGCAATAAGATCCTACATTAGGCTTGAACGAGCTGAAAAGAGTTATTCGGCCATCAAAGGCCACGCCACCATTTTAATTCTTCAGAAATTGTAGAAATGCAGGCTTTGAGCGCATCCATTGTCTGAAGGAGCTGAAGTTATTCTCCGACAACAACTACTCATTGCTCTTCACGTCTGGTTCTGCTCACAAAACTCTACTTGCTCAGTTTTTTATTTATTTTTGACTGTGGTGGTTAAGGCCAGTCACGCTCTTTGTATCCTTAAATTTATAGATTTTTGGCATTAATGTGCCATCATTCTAGCTCACAAATGAATTTGTATTGACTGTTCAGAGATACAGGGTGAAGAACTTCTTATCCTGATAATTTTATTTTCATCTCAGTTCTGATAAATGTTACCATTTTTCGAGTAACATGAGAAACTTTCTATGGACGTTAGACAGCATAGTATTTTATTTTTTTTTAAATTACATTAAGTTTATCAAAATTGTGACTATGAAAAATTATGACTGTACAGGCTCGCATAATTTGTTTTTAAATACTATCTGTAAGGCTTTACTATAATAGAAAAGCAATGCAGAAGTGTTTAGTTAATATGAAAAAGGTTCATCAAGAAGACAACATCCACAAAAATGCTGCTTCTAGTAAATATAATTTCTGTACTGTCAAGAAGATGCTAGCATTTAAATCTTCAGCTGTCATCTTTATTGTTTCTTCAGTATAACAGTAAATAATATCTACTAGGTGTACAAATACTTTTTCAAGGAGTGTAAGACTGAAAATAATGGTCTTCATTAAACTCACAGAACACTGTGAGATAAAATAAGAGACCTGCAAAGAAAGGGGCTTCTTATGTCTGTTAGTTTGACGTGTTTCAAGATCGACCTTGCAGCATGTTATGTGTATTCCTAATTACTTAATTTTTACAGGGGTAGTGTGAGTTGTATTAAAGCTGCCAGAATATTCCTCTTGAACAAACGTGCTGAATATCCTAAACACGACAATCGTTAAAGACTCATTGTCATGGTCAGAAATGGAAATAATATGTGATAGCTTTCTTATCCTGATTAACAACGCTGATGGGTTTTCCCATAAAAGTAAGCCATCCGTTTTAATGACACACGCCGCTGAGAGAGGATTTCCTCTCTATGTTTTGGTCGCTCTCCTTAATATTTTTCAGGTCGATAATGCATATTACAATCTGTCAGCATTGACAGTGATCATTAAGATAGGAGGAGTCGGTTGCCATGAGCCCTAGTGATGGCAACTTTGAACATGCTGTCATTTGTAGTGGAAAGGACGGAAGCTCTTGAAAGAGGGCTGTAAACCAGCAGAACACGCGTGTAATGGCTTCCAACTCCAGCCCTGGTGGAGCGGAGTTGACGTGACTTCTCTACCGCTCCTCGAGTGTGCTGCACCCACTGCCTGCCGAAACCCTGTGGCCAGTATAGATTTAATTCCCCGTGCCTTAGCAGCGTTCTCATAAATTTCTGTAGTACAATGATACACGCGTTTAAAATCTCATAGGTCATTCCTGCTCCACGCTTTTAATCAGGTAAAAAAAAAAGCCTGTGTAGGAGGGTTCCATGCCTCATTGCAGTTGCTTCTGACATTTGAATTGTCAAGAAAATTCTCCTGGGAGCACTTCGGATTGGCCATATAAGAAATTTTCATTTTCCGTCTTTTAGGAAACACCCTCTAAAGTGTACTGCGGTCTTTTTTTGTTTGTTTGTTGGTTAACTTTTTTCAGCGTTCAGCTAAAAAAAAAAAAAGAAGTCATGGAGATGATCTCTGAATATTGACAAACTTGGCTCATGAAACGAGAGACGCGTGTCTCCTTCATGAGGGTCTCATGTAATTTAGTGGCGATGCCTGTGAATTCAAGTGAATGCGAGTGTCTGCTTGTTCGCTGTTCTTCACCAATGGATTCAGGGAGATCTGGTCATGAATTAGCCGGGCTGTCACTGAGCAATGCCATGAAATACAGGCCAGTCAAAGGACTACCATGTTAGGCTGTCTAACATGTTCACTATGGCACATGAGGGATTTGTTACATTTGTTTCTGCTTGAATAGGCCGGCACATTTTATGTCAAAGTGGAGTCCAATTTTTCCCCCTCTGAGTGAGACTTCCACACAGGGAAGTGACATATTTACCTCCTCGCTGAAAGCAAAAGAAGACAATAAATAGCCTGTATTTCTCTTTGAGCCGCAATAAATTTGTGCGTTATCAAGGATCTTCAAGAGAGCACTTCTGAAGTTCAGCCTTATATTACTCTGTGTCAAGTCCCAGGTCAATTTATTTTGGAGAGCAGACAAGCTAAAAATAAAATCTCCCGCCCCGTGTGGATTGGAAACATTTTATCCTCCCTAGGTCTTCCTCTGTTAGACTCTGTGAAAGACTAAACCTCAGCACCAAGTCAGGTTAGTTGTACAGAAGATAATGCCACGTTGTCAAGATATGGTATATGGGAAGTAGGGAATAATCAAATCACTTATTTGTGGAATGGCTTTATTTGCTCATTAACTGGATATTTCCCTTTCAGTCAGATCCATACCTTATACTTAGCAGTGGGTCCTGGATTTAGGAACAAGATAATGTGCATTATTGCTGGATGCTGAATATTGGCCTCATAAGTCAGAAATGCAAGCTTTCCAAAACTCCAGTCAGGTGTACGATCATTTTATTCAGCTTGACTCAGTTTCCTGTAAAGGGGAATACTCTACAGTTGTTGCACTTGTCATTTAATGCAATGAATGCAGACAGTTTGCAAAGTAGTGAACTGCCTCAATCTACAGAGTTCTGGAAACTTCTCTCTAGTACACTTAGGTGCCACTTAGGTTTCATCTCAAAGTGTATTCTACTCTTTCTTGATTTAAGAGCTTGGAATTGGTTGTAGTTGGTAGCAAGTTAACTTGAAATGATCAGCCAGCTATTCATTTCAGTGGCTAAAGCAATACCAGCCCTTCTGAGAAACCGAGAATGGAAAAATGCTGGTAAAGAGAAAAGCACCATGCATCACTTTACAGAGTTTAGAGCGCTTATTGTACAGTTTTCCTTTGTAAGTGTGTGCTTTAGAGTGTAAACATAGTTTATAGGCACAAGGCACAGAGAGAAGACACAGCTGGGTCTCTGGTTCTGTGACATCTTCAGCTTACATGGTTCACCAGAGAAAAAATGGCTTTAACATTAAAGCTATTCAGAATAGTCCTTGAAAGTAGTGATTGTAAAGGGTGAGGGTCGCTCTTGCTTAGTCTCTTAGCCCATGTGATGTTCACAGCTTTTATAATCGGATAGACAGTTATTTCTATGCAAAACATTTTCTAAAGCTTAGAGCAACAGCAAAATTTGTAGCACTTGCAGTGCTTTTCCACAGTGGGGATCTAATGTATATTAATTAAAAGTCTCCTTTTACCAATAGCCTGCAGTAACAGAAAAGAAGCACTATTTTCAGTCATATTATACAGATTTACATTATAAAACCTCTGAATAAAGGCATGTTCACTTTCATCACTTTAATTAAGAAGGAATTTAAAGTGTTAAGGAACAGAGCTATATATTACAAATACTAGAAACTAGTATTTTTCTGGAAATCATTGTGTGTCACTGTTTGGTCATGTACAGTATTTTCCCTCAATAGTGAAAGATGCCTTGATATTAAATGAATACATTTACTGTACATTTTTGCTAATAACCTAACTGTTTCATGCCTGTGAATTAATGGCATGGTCAACTTTATCTTCATTAAATTGCTTTTGCTCCATTACCTTAGATAGAGGCGTCATTTTGAAATGTGTGATGCTCGTTTGCTGGAATTAAAGCCACATATTGCTCAATGGATGGGGAACCATTGCAATGGGGTCTCTTCAGCAGTGATGGCATTAAGTGAGGCATTATGAACCCCAAAATGGGCGGAGCCTCTCATAGACTTGAGCAAGCCATAACATTCTGCCATGATGAGAGGCCTTTTTATTCATTAATTTGAGTGGGTTGACTTAACATGTGTAGTGGTGACAATCACTATGGTTGCCGGCTCACAAAGACTCACTGTGAAATCATAAAATTATCAAAGATCCTCTCCTCTGAGGCCCCTATGCCTGCTTTTACTGTACCTGCTTTTAAGTATACCTCCATCTCTGTTTGGTGTGGTAATAGGAGGAACGTATGGCTGACATGACAAGGGCACAACTGTGTTGTTAGCACCTGCAGCGCTCCATAGGCTTCCATCTTGAGAAAATACATAAAATCTCTGGTATTTATTTGTAATGAGAAGTCATTTTGAAGAAGAAATGGAATGTGGAATGAGTGTCCCATTTGAATTAATTGACCTCCCCCCAGTTCCACCACCACTCCAGTTTGCAGTCTTTATCTCTGGCTATTACTGTCACCAGAGAATTAAAGTTACAACTTAAAAACTTTCAAAAGGACACAAATAGAAAATGGCTTTTTGCACTGTATTTCTGGAGTCAAGTGATTAGGCATTGAATAAAGTGGTCGCTCCACTTTCAGTGACAGCCTTCTTTAATATGTTTTCAGATACTAGGGGCCCTAGTTTCGCAGTCAAAACACAATTGTAAAACGTAGCCTCTAATTTAAGGCGGTGGGGATTTGAAGCGTGTCCGACTCAATTTTGGTAATTTTGTGACAAAGGGACAGCAGCACCATTTCAAGGGGTTGATTGCAAAAAGAATGAATTACCTGCGGTTTTGGTAAGAGTGCATTAATGCCATAGATAACTGCCAATGCTGCCATGTATTATATACATGTCTGGAGGCACAAAGTCACCATAAATTCGAACCTCAGAAATAAGAAGCTCAGAATTGCGCACTGATTGGTCAAAAAAGGTATGAAACCTGAATAATTCATAATTATGCCTATTTGACATCAAGCTCTGAGGTAAAAATGTCAGCATTAAAAAGTAATCACACTTTCCATGATAAAAATTATGGAATGCTATAAAAAGTATACAAAGTGGTACAGTATGTCATATTTCTAAAGAATATAATTTTGGGAGATCAGCAGTACATTTACTACAGTATATTTGATATAAAGGTCTCAAATGGTTGGAATGAGTTGCAGATAATACATTTGCTCAAAAAACTAATGTATCCCAATGGAGAAATTACAGTATGTGAGCGCTCTTATTGGAGAATACAGTGCAGAGATAAGTAGAACCCAGTAGTAAGGCGCATAACAAGGTTACAGTTGACTCCCTCGAATGTGTGCAACAGAAAAATGTTCTGATAATTTCACTGCTTGTTTGTTTGTAGGTTATTAAAATAGGAGCAGACCCCACACACTTTTCTTGTGAATACTTAATGATGCATTGACTTAACGCAGTGGTTCCCAAGCTTGGTCCTGGTGCCCCCCTGTGTATACTGGCTTTCGTTCCAACCTGAATTGCAATCCCAGAATTTTAACAAGCTATTCCTTTATTAATTATGTTTAGAGGGATTATTTACCCTCTTAAGCCACATTATGTCAGAAATAGCTGTGCATGCCATGAATAAAAAATTCCCATGTTCATATTGTGCGATATTGCGCAAACAAAAAGAGGTAACAAAATTGAACTGATCGAATTAAAGAATGAATGAATAGGCTCCTAATTAGGTTGCTGAATTTTTCATAATTTTTTCCTTAAACTCATTAACACAATGTAGGTTTGGCTTGTTATAATTTGCTTGGTCTTTGAATTCTTCATTATCTTCCAGATGTTTAGTTTTAGTGGCCAGGTGTCCAGAATGTCACCAGGTGCCTATTGATTCACCACAGTCTTTACTTTGATCAGTTGAACATAATTTATGTAAAAAAGATGTATTTTGACTTTTAAATGGTGCAAGTGATGTTCTGTATTTCCGCTTACTTTTCAAATCCCATACTGGCATTTTTATTTTTATTTTTTTCATTAAAATACTGCAACACAGTGCCAGGAATATCCATTTTGCCACGTGGCAAACAGGTAGGACAGAAAGGAGAAGTCTTCAGAGCATGCATGGAAATTGTGAAGCAGTTTAGTCCAAAGCGCTGCGCCAATGCTCGATTTGCACGATCGGAAGCACGTGAGCCGATGACCATCGAAGGTTTGTTTTGTCACACGATCTCCGCGCTGGTTTGGTTTGATCTCGGATGCGAGGAAAGCTGCAGGTTTGAAGACGTGGTGGGCTGACGAGCACATTTGCTGCTCAGTAACAAAAGCACTTCACTGGCGTTTTGAAACTCACCCGCTGTCATCCATGCGTGTTGCACTCTCAGTAAGCCTACATACATTTTCTGGCAGCATACTTACAGAAAAGAAAATGTTTATATAATTATATTTTAAAATGTTGACTTAACTTTTGAAACAGAAATAAGCAACGATAAAACCTTGACCTTACAATGCTTAATGCTGCATGCTAACCACTCACCTGTACATATAGCTTACTTCTCATAACATTTACTGTATCTAATTTTATAATATTAATGGTGGTCATGACAGTGTGTGTATGTACACACTGTATATGCACACATACATGCTCATATAATGTTAATGTGCAAGGCGCTTCATGTGCACCTTTGACAGATTTCAGCGCTAAATTCTTCTGACCAGCATATTCACCTAGTGTGCACTGTGTTAGTCAAAGCTTTGAATAACAAACCCCTTTTCAGCACAGTGGGCCAGAAAGCTTTGTTGCTTCAGAAAGCTTTGCTTCCCCATCTCTAACACTTTATTTCCTTGAACTTAAACTATCCCACCAAGAAAGAATTAGAAAAAGAAATCAAAACAAGTTTCAGTAATAAACTCGCAAGCCCACACAGCCTCGTGGCAAGCAGGCCTCTCTACCCTGCGTGAGCAAAATGCTGGCGCTGTCTGTGGTCCACAGGACTCCAAGGTAGAGAAACAGTGGCGCTGCTGTCAATGTCACCATTAACTGGGGCAGCCCTTTCTCCTGCACAACCTTCTCTGGCTTCATCATGTGTTCCTTTTCCATTCCAAGAAACATACATAATAAAGCCTTTTTAATACATATCGCATGGAACCCTATAATTCAAAACCATCAATTTACACAGCATATAATGTGACAATGCTTTGCAAAAAATCGATTAAAAACGGTCTTAAAGGAAAAGGAAGGTAGCAATTTTTTATAGAAACGTACTGTAGGCGCTCAATTTCACTTTTCAGTAGAATGAAACTGCAGATGAAATTGAACCTTAAAACCTAGCTGTTGTTGATGTGGACCACTAAGGCTGTCTGCAAATGCAGATGAAAATGTCAGGGATGTGTTCACCCAACGTACATACCATATATCTGGTGTTATTCTGGCCTTTTTCACCATTGGAGGAGGGCTGACCTGAATCAGATGAATGACGAGTAAGCTGCACTGTCGTGTGTGGGAGGATGTTTGCTTAAATTCGAGTTTGATTTTTCCCAAGTTCCGAACACGTTTTTCAAAGGGAGTCGAGCAACGGAGAATTTAAGTAAAATCAATTATTTGGTCATTTAGGATTCTGCAAAGTTAAGGCCCTTCTAGAAGTAGCTGGCATGTATTGTCTATCGCTCCATGACTTGCTCATTTTGCAGGGATTTTTCTACCTGTTTTTCTACCTGTTGTTCGGTGTTAATATTCTTTCCCTAATTGGACCATCACCTTTGCCCTTAGCCCTCGTAAAGTTTTTTCTTTTGTATACCGCCTAACATCATGCCATCTTTACTTTGCATCCTCTACTCTTCATTTTATTATACCCACTGAATTAATTTTGTATGTGATGGCACTCCAAATTTGTGTCCTCTCCATTGGTGTTGTATTTCTGTGCTGTAATATGGCATTGTGAAGCTGTACCTCGTTGACCATTACCTTTTGTTTTTGTTGTGGTTCCCTCGCTGCTTGTGCCTGGTTGCTCCTTATCCATCTCTTAGTGCCTTGTAATCTGGACGTGTGAGCATGACATATTGTTTCTGACCATTTTTATGCGTGCCTCCCACTGCAAAACCGTGAAAGAGGCCTTTTTCGTTTATTGGATTGCGTAAATAGAACCAGGCTTTGTAAATCAGTCGTTAATGTGTCTGTGTCTTTGACCGCAACATAGAGCGGATGTTTTTGCGTTGTGACTATTTCCTAATTAAATCTGGCCCTCAGTGTACATTGAGGAGATACTGTAAGTCAATTAGCCTTTTTGAACATTAAAGGAGGGTTGACCTGAATCAATTTAACTACAAGTAAGTTGTACTGTGGCTGGATGTAAAATTCGAGTGTGATACTTTGCTCGATGAACATAATACAATTCACGTGTTATTATGCTATGTAGGTCCAGGAAACTGAGATCTGTGAATTCTTAACATGGTGTTAGTTACACAACAAAAACCTTAAGTCCAGTGAAATCCTTTCTACTTGTAATATGTAAATGACACTCATGCCACTTTTGTGTGGGGAAGGCAAGTTAAGTTGGAAAAGCCTAAGCATTGCTCCTTCTCTGGATGCAAAGAAAGCAATACGCTACGTGCAAGACCTGTAAGAAATGGGTTTTATTTCAGGTACCTGTGGGTGCTGCAATATTACAGTAACCCGTACAATTAGTATATGCAGTGCCCAGAAATTGTTGCAGAATGAAGTGGATCAGTGGCCACTTCAGTGGCCTACTGTTAGCTGGCAACAATTAAATATATTTCAAGCTTAGGCATGTGGAATCAAAGACTTTCTTTATTTGGCTGTAATGTCTGGAGTTTAAAACTGATTGTCTGATTTTTGTGTTCAGTAGCTCAGTGTAACAATGGTGTTATACATTGAATGATCTTCAGGTTTAACTAAATAATGGTAAAGCCAAGTTTATGTTGCTTTCTTTCATTTTTTATGGTAGTGTAAGGTTACTGCATGGGACAATCTGCTCTAACCGGCTCTAACCTAGCTAGCGATGAGGAATGGTTTACTTGACATATCTTATGGATATGAATGTTAATGAGCGCAGGATACACACCCACCTTGTTCTTGTTATCTGAACAGGTCACAATGATTTAATAGTGTTTATTAACATGTAATGGTTGTAACTGGGTTAAAAACAAAAAAGAAATATTAAGAAGACAGTCAATTGTCACTTCTGGGGAATATAACCACAATTAGAATCCAGTTTCTCAGAGCTTTAAGTGTCATTAATAGGAATCACACATTACATCATCTCTCTCTGTTTGTTGGGTCTTGGCAAGACTGTCAAGGCTGGTTTGTGTTGGTTTAATGCTAGGGCTGTGCTGTGCGAGCATTGGCACCTTAAGCCTCACCCATTTAGAGGATCAGGAAGAGTTGGGAGCACCAGACTCACCCTGAGGAATAACTGTACCTGTCTTCCTCATACCATCTGTCAAGCCTGGTGAGGTTGACATCTGTATCACTCCACAGGATGAGAAGCTTCTGGTCGGGCTGCTGAGGAGATTGATTGACAGATATTCATGTGTGGTCTCACACCACTGACTACCAAACAGTAGAGATTAAATGGCCCAAATCAGGCGCGATGTCTTCTGGGAACTGGAAAAAAAGAGAAAGAAAATGATTTTGCGAGTGAAGGTGAAGCAGTTAAACGTCTTTGCCAAATGTTTTTGCTGCTGTTTAGCACAGCATTATGCATCTTGAAAAAACATTACATCTCAATTTGAATTTCCTGTCAGCTCTTTGTGCATCAGAATTGCATCTGTTTGTGTCAAACATTCTCAAAAGACGTCTGACCTTTTGCCTGTTAATTATGGCATAATCATAATATTTCACAATGTGAACCCGAATGTGAATGTTTAAGATTCAGGCGCAATAGTGGCCCTGTTTACAGCTGGATAGTCCTAATGTTTTAACCATTATGGATAAGCAATTCTGTTTTCTGTGAAGTCTGGATGTCGGATAATGTATTGCCGCTGTGTTTCCATCAGACTGTTTAACAAACAGTTCAGCTCCACCTGAGATTTTGCTGCGCATTAAGATACCATTAGTTTTGTTTGTACTCTTCAGGAGTACATACGCTCCTCACTGCCTGGGCCCAGCGCATGTTTAAAATGTATTGAAAAGAAATTGACTGAGAATTTGAATCGGGTACCGGCTTTTTAAAAACAAAGTGGAACCACTTAAAGCTGCATGCAGCAAGCATGGACAGGACAACTTTAAACAGTAGTAAAGATACAGATTGAACCACATAGCCTCACGTGATTGATAGTTAGCATGATTTTTAAACTTGTTATAAGTGGGACAAAATTGTGGGCATGCAATACTCAGAAATGAATACACCATTAATGTTTCTTGTCTTAAAGGACATCTTAGTGTTGATACGATGATTTGCAAGTGACATACAGAAATTATATGAATTTGTTCTTGTTTTTTCTGTGGCTAAATCATTTATAGATTTACTGGGAACTCTTTAAAGGGCCATGTATTTCATTTAAAAACCAGGAGTCCTCCTCTAAAATATATCTAAATAATTGGAGTGCACCACACTGGATTTATTGTTCTCTAAATTATTTGGTTCAAATAAGGTTTAAATTATTGTTACCCTTGATTTTTTTGTTGGCTCCAACAATGATTCTGGCAATGCTACCGATAAACGTGTCTGAATGCCTGAGACAAGCCAGGATGAAGGCCCGATTTCTGCATACCATACACTGGTCATTTTTTCACCATGACAACGCTTACACTTAGGAGCTGCCCATTAGGAAACCACATATTTTTGAACATGCAGGAACCAGTGTTATGGAATGGACTCTGTATGCTAGGAAACACGGGACAGACGGTTGTCAAAACAGATTTCTCTCCTGGATTAGATGAACGCAATCAACCAAGGGTGTCCCTCTCACGGTTCATTTTCCGCTGATCATAATCGCTGTAGTGTGACAGGAGGCTGCGGTAACCGTCGACTGTGGGTGGAGCTGTCAGGTCTTCTCTGTCACTGGCTAACACAGACCAATCAGAACGCCGCTTTCCTCAGTAAAGCACTCTTATTGGCTCGTCTGTTTCCCTGAGCCTTTATTTGCAGCAAATTTTATAATAATCTTTATTAGTACAGCATCGTATCATACAAAGAGCAGTATAAAAAGTACTTCACGCGAACTTAGAATTAATGTCACAGTATGCTTTAAATAGCATGGAAAAATGTATATAATTTGGTCAGAGCAACAGGTTTTTATTTCTTTCTCAGTTATTACCTATAGAGCAACTACAATTGTTTTTATGGGACTAAAATGGTGTGCATTAATGGAAGCAAGCAGTGATTACAGAGCGGTCCAGGGCATTGTGTAATCCTCTTGTCAGGACGAGCGTAATGGTGCGTTAAGCTGTAGTATTTATACAGAAGATATATTAACCTCTCTGCTGAAAGCATTCATTTCCGCTCAGCCGGACCCCCCGGGCCAGGGTTATTTTTCAAATGTGTTTTCCTCTCGCCGTTTCTTTCGCCTACATATGGCATCCTCATATTACTGTTCTGTCATGAACAGCGGAGCTAGCAGTCGTGATAAAGAAATATTGGGGTTTGAGGTTTGAAGATCCCGTGGAATAAAAATGATGATAAATTCTTCTGAAATACGTGGGCAGACAACACATAGGAACCCACCCCCAAAACGTGCACATAATGTGTATGTGCACACAAACCCACAGAGTTTGACACAGAACAATGGACACACACGGAGACACGCACACACACATGCACACGCACACACAAACGCACACGCACACGCACGCACACACACACTTCTCACTTAAGCTCTTGCTAAATTTGGGAATAAGAGCCATGGCCTGCGGAGAACATATTTTCTTTTTCAGTTGGTCTGTACCAAGGCCACACCTAAAGATGGGTTGGCGGAAGCTGCTGTTGAATCCCTATGGAGCGAAGGCACTTGACCTGACCTACTTCTGAAGTAGGTAGTGTAAAGGGCAACCATTCAAAGTGACATGATTATATTGCGATTCAAATACAATCTAGGTCATCGAAGAACCTTCTCAAACACACCTCCACTCCTTGTCTCATTTAACAAATGGGCATCGCTTAAATTCTGCTGGACTCGACACACCAGTGCTTGGCTCTGTGTTTCTTGGGCTGCATCTGGGATTGCGAGTGTTCATTATTAATTTAGCGTCCCAGCTGCTTTCCCATACTGCGGTTTAGTCAAAGTGGGAACAAGGTCAATTTCAGCAAATTACTTCTGTCATCCTTCCCACCCACCAGATTCTGTAAAAAAAATAAAAAAAATAAAAAACTTCACAGTTTTTGTCAGATTGAATTATTGCGAGCCGCTGAAGTCGCTCTGAACTCTGAAAGACACGCGCAGCGCCCAGTAGCACTTCCGGGATGAAAAGAGATGTCGCATCCCAGCAGAGAGACACAAAAGGTGGAGACAAGGGCTCAGGACGGTGCCTCCGTCTCTCCTCCACCGGAGCTCAGGGCCCGCCCAAACCCACGTCACGTGTTCCCGGCCCGCGGGTTTGAGTTATTGTCTGCTCTTGACCCGGACCACGTGAACGTTCGGCGGGCCCCACTGTTCCGCTCGCGCCGGTAATTAGTTTAATTATGCAATTAACGGCCCTGTAGGACTCTCTGGCCCCCTGTAAGTGCAGGGCGAAGGATCTGGATCTTAAGTGCATGAAAGCACAATGCTGTGACAATGGAGAACGGAGGGCAGAAATCTATTCATCTTCAGCAAAGCAGTGCCTCTCTCGCCTCCATTAGACATAGTTATAGGCTAATGAGGGAACGGCGGTGGCAGTCGTGGAACACAAAGCTCAAGAGTGGTCCGTTTCTGTTTGAAGGTGACTTGGGTATCTTGTGAGGACAGGAGTGTACCGGCAGCATCCAGCATTACTTCAGAGTAAGAACAGCAGGGCTCTATTTAACCCCTTATGCTCAGACCCCTTCCCCCTCCCCCGCTCTGTTCTGAGTAATGCGCATCAGCAGCGAAGGTCAAATGGGATGGGCTTGCAGAGATAATGACTCCAGGGGGCTGTGTGAGGGCACCACCGGATTGAAGCGCCCCCGTCCCTGCCGTAACATGACAGGAGAGGACAGGACAGCTCAGAAGCACTGGATCCTACATAAACCCGATTTTGAGAGAGAAAACGTTTTCCTGCGCATAAGGGTACTGTAACTTAGGTATGCTATTCCAATGACAGATTCAAATAAAGGATAAATAAAGAATCTTTTTTCTCGAAATTGGTGTATTTTCATGTCACTTTGAAGTAGCAAATACCATTAATGGTAGCCATCATTTCTAAACTGCATGTAAAAATGCTTGTCGCTTAGTAGCTAACCTCTATCGATAGGAAGAGCGAGCAGTAGATAGCTAGCGATTTAACTGTAAGCTTGTTAACCAGGCAGCTGCAATGTATTATTTACAAATGCAACAAATTGCAATAGATTTTCCATGAAACTAGATCCATAAATTATTTCCATTTCCAAAGCCTTCTTATCTGGAAGATTCTACAGTTATCATGTGTTATAGTAGCAAACCATGGTGGTGAGCAGTAGCAAAAATGACATGGAATAAATGCAATGTTAGCTAAAACCAAGGCAGATATATATTCTTCAATCAACTGCTTGCAAACTATTTTTGTCGCTAAAATTAATAGATATATAACTTATATAGGTACACAACCCCAAAACGCACATACTGTCCACACAGAAGCACAAGCACACATGCCCTTAGTCGTTTTCTCCTTCAATCATGCAGAAGAATCCCGTGCTTCACGCATAGGACTTTCATCTATATGAGGCATTTACTTGCCAAGTTCAATGATCGGCTGTGGATTTGGCCTTAAAGTGCCACCATCCTGGCTGAATAGGCCTTCCACCGCTGAGCTAATGTTTATTGCATCTGTCAATCTGACATTGAGCGACATTGATGCCTTTCTCCTGCATCGCGTGGCTCCCCATCCCTCCTCTTTGCTCAGGGCTTTAATCTCATCATTTCTTCGGGGCCTCCAGTGAGCGTGTCTGGCCTCCCTCCCTCTCCGCGTTTAGGGGGGCCGGGAGGAGCGGGCGTTCGGGGAGAGAAGCCTTGGCCCCCCGAGGAGGAACGGGGCCAACTCTCCATACCCCCCCCCCGTTCATTAATGCCCCGGCCTAAACACTGAATTTCAGCTCAAATTGCATCCTATTAAAAGTCAATGAGGCATCATGGGGTTATTACAGGCCCAGATCTGACAACTGGAGAAATGATCTATCAGACGCCGTGACTCGCATCCCACCACTCGGAGCAAGACAGAAATAAACACTGGAGCGGGAGCGGGCTCCGGGGTCCGAGTCATTAAGAGCGTGGGGGCAATGCGGTCTCATTACGAGGTGAAATCTTTACTAAGTGAATGGAGAGAGAGGGGGTGAATTCCCTGCGCTATCATTTCCGATCGAAACGTTCAGACCCCCTGTATGTGATGATTTACATTGCAGATGCGTTTGACCAAGGGGAACGATGTATAGAACGATGTATAAACTTGCAGATGGAAAGGCAGAAAGTCTGTGCATTTTAGCCACATTTTTTTTTCCAATAAAAGGCACAAACATGTACATGCAAGTATGCATGGAAGTACACATGCAGGCACACAGATATGCATGTTTGTGCGCAAAGACACACTTGCATTCTCACATACATAAATGTGTATGCAAACATGAATGTGTGCATATGCGCACAGACTCGCACATGCAGACATGCTGATATGCATACACGTACATTCACACACACCCACACACACACACACACACACACATACACACACAAACATATATACACAGACAAGTGCACACACACACACAGGCTGGAGCAGTGAATGAGCAACCGCATGGCTGGTAATGCCGCTTCACTACATATTTCTGGCATTTCCAGCCAACCGTAAAGGGGCATGTGTCTTCATTAGCTCTCACTCTCTGCCCCTCTAAAGGATGCACTTCTGAAAGCTCAATTGCATTGCATTAGCAATGCAATGGGACCTTCTGATACAGGAGCTCATAAAGCAGCAGAAAGGATCAACATTATTATCATCATCATGCGTCTTCTCCTGATAAAGGGAGATCGTGGCCTTGAGCTTGCCTGCTCTTTAACCGATCTTCCGGATTGTGCTCTAGTCACACACTGTATGGGGAGCACTGCTCAGGTGGAACAGAGTGGAGCAGGGGTGCTTTGTGGGAGTTTGTGCTGCAACATTATGGCTGCCTATTTGAATCCTGAACATCGCACTGCTGCACCTTTGAACAAGGTAGTTAATCTTATCTCTTCTCCCCTTTGATACTGCGCATTAACACAAACATCTCACCGAACAGATAATTACTCTGGAAAAAAAACATCTAAGACTATAAGATGTGACAATGAATCTGGGGATTATCGGGGTGTCCGTTGATGACTGTTCAGTCTAATCTGTGTCAAGGGTTGTGCTGGCTTTAGTGATGTGAAACCGCAGGAGACTGGAGGAGGAGGAGGAGGATACGTTGTAGGCCGGCATGCTTCAACGTCCTCCTCTGTCTCCTGGCGTACAGGTGTGTCCCGCACTCTACCTGCGCGCCCCTCCCCCAGGTGTAGCTCGGTGTGAGGACGTGCTCTCCTAGCGGATGTTCACGCCCGATCGCTCCCGTCTCCGTGGCAGCCGCCCGGGGGCCCCCGAGGGATCGCTGACCTTCCGCGGGGTCGCCGCGGACGCTCCCGTTCCTTATTTAGACGCCGCCGTCGATGGGGAACGGCGAGACAAACGAGCACCTGCGCGCCGGTGTTTCGGGGTCGCGGGTCACCCCCGCGGCGTCTCTCCAGCCTTCTCCGTCAGAGCGCTGCCCACTTACAGTGCTGGCAGGTGTGGGGGGTGAAGGCGGTGATGCGTTTCCTGTCTGTGTCTCTTTGGAGATTGAGGTTATGCTGGATTGTGCAAAGAGCCCAAGGAAAAAGTGCTGCTCAGGCATTCTCTCATTCTACCTAAGAACTTTATTGAAAATGGAATCTGAAATGGTGTTTTTTTTTTTTCCTTGTTATGTCTTCATTAATATAAATGCAACCAGATCAGGGAGGTTGCTGGACTCAAAATACCATCCTTTGAAACCTCTCAACTAAGGTTTCCACTTTCACAAAAAAAAAAAAAGACTGGAGAGCATTTCTTTCATATGAAGAATTGAATGGTCCAGATTGGTGCTCATGTTCATGATTGTGTGCACCGTTTCATGGCTAGTTTGTGTGAAGTTTGCGGAGAAGTAGTACAGTGTAATTAGGGGGCACTGTCTGTACTGACAAGTGCAACCCACAGGAATGAAACACAATGACACTGAGCAGAGACAGAGGCTGGTGTCACTGCGACACACTTTTGTAATCTACAAAGTTTAAAGAAACGAGAATCACATTGTAATCCAGGGCAGATTTACTGAAATGTGCTATGTGGACAAACACAAAAGAGACACAATGACAAGTGGCAACTAGTAGCCAACAGTTTAGTGGCTTCTGTCAGGGTGACACAGGTAGCAGTCTTTCACAGCTGAAATGCCTTCATCGCGCCCGATAGACACAATTATTGCTTTCTTGGAGGCGTGAAACAAGCTGTCAAAAATGATATCCTTTTTGACGTTCCTGCGAAGAAAGAATTTTAAGGCACTTTTATTGACAATGTCTGTCCCCTCTCACAAGCATGCAGCAGAATAACAGTGGTGTTTTCTGAGCCATACCGGCACAAACACTTTGTGGCTTTTATCTGGCCATCATGCAATTACTGGAAGTGTGGCGGTTTGGGGCTGAAACGAATAATGATTTAGTCATGGCCTTCAGAGCACTGTTTACTGCCAACACTTTCCAGTCTTACGTCCTTGGAGGTTTTTTTTTTTTTTTTTTGCATGTTCCTCTCTGCATATTTTTTTGTCTGAATTAATTTTTAATTATTTCAATGATTTCAGTATGGGCACTTTCCAGAACTGAATAATTCCATGTTCGTCTTTCCAGATGACCGTTCAAATTCGGTTTTGCCAATTTAAACTATGTAAATTCAGTAAATATACGACGCAATAACATAACAAGATACATATAATTTAATGCATAACAAAATCAAAATAACAAATCGGCTATAGACATTTATAAAGATTAATTATTGCAAGGTACAGATACGGTAAGGCTAGATTTCCTCCAAATAAATGAAATAACAAATAATGTATAACATTAGTGAAGATTTGAAGTAATTCCAATGAAAAGCCCTCCATGTTGGCCTAGTCTCAGATGAGATTCATGATTATTGCTGTGTACCAGTAAAGTGCTTCATAAGTAGTATCTTCAGCTACCTTGCACTGCTCTCATTTCTTCTGTAGTTTTTTTGCCTCATACCACAGCTGTGTTTGAAGCCACTAATTGCGATGAGATCCCAGTGTCCAAGAGATCACGCTTTAATTAGTCTTAATGGTGCTGCACATGTGGTCCGAGGAATGCGCTTGCATGGTTTAGTGAGAAATGCATTAAAGGGAACGCGATCTTAAATCTGTATTTGCGAGGAAATCCTTCTCTCGCTTTACTGGAAAGCTGTTGTAACTTTGAATACCTACATAGCAGAGTAATTATACGTGATGTGATAAAGCAATAATGTTGTGTGTCAGAGCGTTTTGTAGGCATGATTATAGTCCTCTCCCCTGTTTCACGTCACGCACACACACACACACACACACACACCCAAACACTTTTTGTGTCTTTGCTAACACCTCTGGGTTACCCTCCGTAGATTATCCCAAATCTGGACTGCCGGAACCTTCCAGAACGTGAGTCTCCCAGGGACTGTAAACACGCCTGAACACGCCTGGTCACACGCTGATAAGTCTTTAAGGGCCGTCCGTGAGCCCCGGCTCCGGCTAAAGTGCGCGGCTGTGCGCGCGGGCCTGATTAATCATGCTCCTGCAATGTCACCTCGGTGTTGTGCAGATGTTTGGCGCCAGCTGGGGACGATGTCCAAGGCACGTTCAGAATAAACATTGGCTCCCGCTCAGCGCGTGCTGGTGAATTATGGGCCTTCCGTAGAGGAACACGTCAAGGTCCCTCCCCTCACACTGTGTTCAGATATCATGTCAAATAGAATATTCAGCAGGCATAGGAGTCGCAGTGAATATTGAATGCTAAGTACCGGTGTGGCCGAGGGCTCTGTGTGACTGCATTGCTCCAACGCATTCACCACAGGTTGTTTTCATAGCTAATATTCATTTGTCATATACAGTATGGTATAACTACCAATTATTATTACGAGTTTGATGATGATGATGAAGGTAATGATTATTATTAGTAGTATATACTGACAAAATACAATGATAAAGCAAGATACAAAGAAATAGTGTTATCAACCACATGAAAAGAACAGTGTTGAAGAAGCATGCAGTGAGGTCTCTTTCTGAAGAATGTCCATACCTGGTCCCATGACTGTACGGGCCAGGGATGTGTTAAAAATACACATTGCATGTTTATTATTTATTGCTTGAAATATAATTTGTGGGGAACCGCTGTTGAAATGATTAAAACCTGTGCGGTAGATGAGTGTGGCTCAGCAGTGCCCTAGATTACATTATAACATGCAGCTAAGACTGTCAACTCCACAGATGGTTGTGGAAAAAAACGAAAATACATACACATGCACTCTGTGCATCCTTTGATCTCATAAACATGAAAAATGTGATTAATCATCTTGTACTTACCGCTGTTCCTCCCCCCTCCCTCTCTCCTTCAAAAACTAAGTTTGTTCCAGTTAGTAAAGGTGCATTTTAGTGGCTGAGAGTCTGTGCCAGTTTGTATAGGTGCAGTTTAGTGGCTGTGCATTTATGCCAGTTAGTAAAGGTTCATTTAATGGCTGTGCATTTGTGCCAGTTAGTAAAGGTTCGTTTTATTGGATGTGAGTTTGTACCAGTCAGCGAACGTGCATTGCAGAGCCTGTGAGTTTGATGCATGTCAAGGCCGTACAGCAGGCTGGTAAATAAGAGTGGCTGTGAAGAAGCCTGTGTGAATACCAAGCAGTCCGCCGGTTCGGGGATCATCGGTGTGTGGCGATGGGCGGGGCACCGTTCCCTGACTTTGATGAGCAGCTGAGCTCAGCTTCTGCGCACAACCTGGGAGAAACAACAGGGCGTCGCGGCGACGGGAGACAAATAATTGCAGCGGTGGAACAAAAGATTAGGAACTGGAATGGAATGGAACTGACAAAATAAAAAAGGGGCTTCAATTCTGTCCCTGAGTGCTATCAGAAGGGACAATAAATAGAACTGTCAGCCACTAAGTTTCCCCACTACATCTTAATGAAATACACTGTGGGTTGTATGAAGGCATGATGGCAATCGCCCAATGCTTTTGTCGAATAGTTTGCAACCCAAAGAAAATCTGCACACTTTGATCCAGTCTTCCACCCTGGCATCATCATCATCATCATCATCACCATCATCATCATAATATTATTATTATTATTATTATTATTAGAGCTCCCCTGACTGCTTCACACTGCAGTGAAGTTTACAGCGGGTCCAGAAGCATGCTCTCTGAAAGGTTATTGTGATAAATCGGGCGGGTTGACGGTGGAGTCGCCCGTGCGCGGCGGAAGACCAAAGGGTCATGATTAATGCGGGGGCGCGGGCACCCTACACAGAAAAGCTGCGCTGAGACGATAATGCCAGCCCAATCTAATAGGGATGAATCGTCTTCATTCTGGGCCGGGTGACGAAGGGGTTGGTGGCTGGTGATGATGCAGTGAGGATGATGACTGTATATGGTAGGGTTACCATAATGACCGATCTTGCAGAACCAAGGTTCAGTTGCGCCGTGATCTTATTTTCAGTAAACACATATAGGGACATGCATACTCCTGGATCCGGTCAATATTTGCGCTCTATTTTGACTCACAAATAAATTCAATAAATAAATGAAGTGATAATTTTTCATTTATTTTGGTTATAAATCCAGAACTTGCCAATATGGTTTTATGAAGAGGAATGTAGCACTTCCAGTAAGCACTTACAAATGCTCAGAGTTAAGGACAAAGATTTATTGAATTCAGGGAAAGTATCGAGGCTGTACTGCTGACTAATGGTTTCAATTTAGTCACACTCAGAGGTGATTTTATGATGTGTAGATTAGATATTGAACTATGGGAAACGACAGTTTAATTCTGAATGATACACATAAAATGAAACCTTGGTAGTTATATACTGGCTAATGAAAAACAAACAATAAATGTGACAAGGAGATATAGCATGTTGCCTTTGTCGGAATAGATATTTCCCCTGGTTTTGTTTCCGAGGAATAATTCAAAACGTACAAAGCAATTAATTATGTGAAAAATGTTCTCTTCAAAAATTCCTTTTTCTTAAGGTATTGTAGCCATCATTTTTTTTCTCAAAAATTTCTGTATACAAGAAGACCCCATCAATAAAAACAGTCGAAATTACATTGTTTGAACTGTGGTTCAGAAACCATTAATTTATTTCACTTCCTTGCTGTGTCATTGCATATTAATAACAAATATGCAATTTATATTTTTGTCACATGATTGACTTTCTGCTGAAGAGATACATTTTTCGCAGTTCTCAGCAAATAAGAAATAGATTTTTTTTTCTTTTTTTCCGGAACTCACATAGGTTGATTTGATTGTGAATAAAATATTGTAGCAGCAGTTGATGCATGCATACTCAAAATGTTAATGGTCGCATTCGAAAAACGTCAGTTTGCATGTGATGGGTGGGAGGGAAGATTGATTGTAGTTGTACAATAATAAAATTGTACTTGGGAATAAATGTGTATCTGGAATGAGCTATGTAACTGCAATGAGCACCATCACTGTGTTTGCAGTACAGCACAGCCTTTCTCAAGAGATGCATCTGCAAAGAGCGGCTCTGATATAATTTGCAGAACAATGAGGCTTTCAAATGGCAGACCAGAAATAATTAGCATACATATTAATATCCTCTATTAGTGGAGGCAAAAATAAACACTAGAAGAGAACTCAAATCTCAAAATAAAAGAAAATATATCAAGCTGTCTCAGGGAAAATATGTTTATATTGATAAAATATATTGCATTGGTAAGTGGTGATCTTCAGTGTGTGTAGGGCTAGGTTTTTTAGTATTGGCTGTTGATTGATAACCCCTTATGACTTGATTTAACTCTTCCAGGCATAAACCAATTGCAACAAAAATGAAATGCCTAATTAAAGCAATATGTTGGAAAACATTTCAGACATACACTACATATTTGCAATTTGTATAAAATGCATACTCATTCTGAAATCATGTGATTTAATTTTCGGTTCATACAGTACGTGGCACATGAGTTGATGTTCAAGTAGGGTAGTGTTAGCTTAGCGTTTTAAAAACCTCTCTTTATCCTCTTGCTAACCAAAGTGAAAGCTGGGTTATAGCGGAGGACTGGCCAATGACATTCCTATCTTGATATCACCCCTCCCACCTTGTCAAGAGACCAGGAAATGCCAGATAGTGTGCTGCAAGATTGCAGAGCAAAGATGTGTGTGTGTGTGTGTTTGTGCGTGCGTGCGTGTGTGTGTGTGTTAGCTTAGCTGTCTATTTAAAGTCTTCTTATAATCTATACTTTTTAAAGGAGAGATTCTACTGATGGTGTGCAATATATCTGGTGGAGCTGCCTTAGGCCCCTCACAGATGGATGGACTGGAATTGAGATGGGATGATTATGTTACATTACCTGTTTGCTTAGCAATCACTCTTAACTTCAGGAAACTTATGGGTCTGACATGCAGAGCTTAGATTGACGTATTATCCTTTTATATGTCTGTGATATTTACCTGAGAAATTCAAGTTAAGTGCCTTGCACAACAAAGTTGTGCCATGCATGTTTCAAACCTACAGCCCAGTGATTATGACTAAGCTTCCTTAAGTCCTACTCCACAGCACAGATAGATGATGAGGCTGTCTTAAGTGCGGTTGAGCTGTTACATATATTGCCACTGTTCATCTTATGGTGTACGCATGAGCATGGGTATAAATGTGTGTTTGTGTGTATGTGTGTGTGTGTGTGTGTGTGAGTGAGTGAAAGACTGAAAGTTAATTTTCTCCTTCTTGAATATGTGATGAGTAATCATGTCATCTGTGTTTTTGTTTGAAATTTTATATTTAGTGTCATGGAGCATATCATTGTAAATAGATATTTGTTTGTTGCCTGATCCAGTCACCATTGATGTGTGACTAAGTCAAACAAATTGTGACTTGCTTTTAAAAGTTTACCAGCAATCTCAAACATTATTATAAACTTAACAGAATTCTCAGTCATTTCTGAGTTTAATGACTTCTGTCTAACATGATCAGTAAGTAACAATGCTAAATGTCACTATATATTTTATTTTTCTTTCTTTGAAACCAAAGGTGGAGGTCTTGGAATTGCTGTTTATTTTTAAAATGAATCAAATTTAAAGTATGACTAATAACTACTGAGAAATACTCCAAATACGACCTAAAATGAATATTAATCCAAGCACTACAGTAATTATGTGCATAGAATTACATGTACAAAGGAGCAGTAGGTTTAGCTTTCTGGTATATGCTGTATATTTGGGTTCCATATATTGACATATCTGAGGGGTTAATCCCTTCAGGGATGGAAGGAAAGATTTGGTGAGTATGAGCTCCTGGAGGCTTGTACAAAAATCACTACATTTATTTGTCATGATTTAATTTCACGTCATTTATCTCACAACAAATTCCTGAAATCCATACCCCATGCGTGTATCATTTATACAGCTGGAGTAATTGATTTTGTGCAGCGTTTTTAGTTAAAGCTGCTTCAGGGCAATGGTTCTCACACTGTGAACCAGGGCCCACTGGTGGGTCATGGGAAAGGTTGTAGGGGGTTGTGAGAATTATGAAGAAAAAAACATTGCACAGTAAATCATCCATTTTCCATTGCCATTCACATCTGTCAAATTAAGTACTTCTCTAGTTAGTGTATACACAGTATTTCTTTGATTCATGAAGAAGCATTTTAATTCTGTATTTCAGCTTACAGGCAGTGAACTAAACTTATCCACCTTGGTAAATGTGAGGTAAGTATATTCAAAGTAGAGGTGACCACATAGGGGTAGTTCACCCACGATTTAAGCAGATAACATCCCATCATGCATGGGTCATTTATAAAATTCTGGATAGGTCTGGTTGAAGATAATATGTTTAGCATGGCTGAAAGATGAACCCTCGATGACTTTGAAAGAGGGGGTTTGTTAGGGCATGTTTGTCGGAAACTGTCTTGGACAGCTAGCTAGTTGTCCAAGACAGTTCCCGCCAAACATGCCCAAACAAAGCCCCTCTTTCAAAGTAATCGAGGGTTCCTCAAGACAGGACAACTAGCTGTTTCATGAGCAATGCTCATGGGAAACAGTGAGTGTAAGTGTGTATTCCAATACTGAGATTTCTGCACATTTATCTGAAGTGCAAGACAAAGCAGGTGAGCAACTGCAGATTAGCTGAATGCAAATGTCAACCTGGGGAAAGTGCAGCCAGTTTGATCAACATTGGTGGTGACTCATCCTATGTAAGTGCTAAACAACGGTTTAAAAAAAAAAAAAAAATATATATATATATATATATATATTTGCTTCACAGACTGTATGTCAAGCATATGCCAGGCTTGTTAAATTTAATAAGGCAGGGGTCACAGAAGGTGTATTTGCTTATAAATTGTGTCATGGTCTTTAGAAAGCATGGGGACTACAGCTCTGCAGCAGTGTCACTCCCGGGAATCTGTTTGCGTTATGAGTCCAAGCTCTTTGACCTCTGCACTGCACTGCCGTGCTGCTTCTGCTCAAATAATGAGAATCAAAGTTTCGAGCAGAATTACAAACGGAATTGCACAGCACACTCGTTGATAGCCTTGGTTATGATAGTGTCATGCATTGTTTGCAAAGGTCTATGGATAACATTGGAGGACTTTGTGCTACAGTGTTGGGCTCATTGCTTGTCTATATAATGTTAAGTATGGAACCACAACATTCAGACAGCCTGTTCTTAGTGGAGGAGGGTGTATTACTGGCAGTTTTCTGACCTCAGCTTGGGGTTGGATGGGTTGTTACCCTCCATAGTGCGGCTCTGACCGTCCGGGGAGGGGCAGAGAGGCACAGAAAAGGCCCAGGATTCGGGCGCTGGCGTGTCTGCGCCCAGGCTAACAGCCTGTAGAGAAAAGACGGCGTCACTCGGTTCCGCCGTATGCTTCTCCCCTGCATGTATTAGCGAAGGGTTGAGTCATAAATAAATCCTTTCTCTCTCCTTATAGATGTGCTCTGGGCTGACAAAGGAGGGTGATTTATATCAATGAATGAAGGAGCGCGCTCCCGTTCCCGCTCCCTGCTAGCCTCCGCCGCGGCGTCGGAGCGAGGGAGCACATCTTGAGAGACTGAGGGGGCTTAAAAGCACCCGAAACAGAGCGGGTGGCGGCAGGCTGGCGTCGCCGGCAGGAGGCCGGCGGTCTTTTAATCCTCTCCGTGGCGCTGATAGATCGGCGCGCGAGGTTCATTTTTTTCCCGCTCCGCCGTCCGCCTGGCTGCGGAGTAACGAACGCCCGCGGGTCGCCTCTTGGCTCTTTGACGGGAGATCCAGCGCGGGATCACCGCCTCCTGCTGGCGACAGATTTTGAGGAGCAAGGGCGGGCCATCTCCTCCACGCGCACGGGCTTCGGAAGGACCAGGGGCATGTCAAACGTGTGTACAGGGGCGTGGCAACATGGCAGGAGGCTAAGAAGGAAACCTCACTCGTCTCATAGAGAAGAGGCAGTTCCGGTGTCCGCTGTTACAATGTCCCATCTGATGGATGCGGTCGATCTGTCTTCAGTGCAGATGCTGAAATTCGGCAGGTCCTCTCCTGGATGGGTTCTGAAAAACTCACATAGGCAGGGCCATGTATCTTGGAAACCAGGTTTTATGGTTTCTCTTCTATTCCAGGAGCAGCGAGATGCTGACAAAGACCCTTTGTGAAGCCTCCTGTATGCCATTGTCATTATACCATTTATGATATAACTTAGAAATAATTATTATTAATTTAAATGATTAATCAGAGATTTCAGGAAGGTATAAAATCATAATGGTATAGCATGCTTAAAATAAAACAGGAAATAATTATATTGATTATTACAATAGATTTTCATAGTTTTAATAAGATTCAGTATATAAAATGATAAGCAGCTTGAATTGATATTATTCACTGTGGATGACTCAAACATTTTGACATTTATTATATCATGATTGCAACAATCTTAATGTTTGTTTTATTATATTTAAAATGGAAAATACCAGAATCATAAACACTTTATTATTACATTACATTGTTTGTTTGCTTAGCAGGTGGCCTTATCTTGAGCAGCGTATCCACTTTACATTTTTCTTGCGCTCTATCCGTTTATACAGCTTTTTTTTTTGCTGAATTGGTTCAATTTACTCAGTGGCACAGCAGTAGTGCCCCACTTGGGATTCAAACCCGCAACACTCCATTGCCACCCATCACAGATATCTCTGTGTGCTCCATTACTCCTGTTATAGTGCCTCACAAACTAACCCACCGTGTGCCTTACTGGCAGATCCGTGTGTATCACTCAAAAAGTATTACCAGAAGTACACAAGAAAGGACTCTCTACTCTGCTGGTTAAGGGGGAGTGACTGTCACTCTGGGTGTCGATCGAGGCATGGTCCACGTTTCCAACCTTATACCTGGATAGTGAGAGAATTACAGATGATGAAGATAATAATCATAAAATGGTGATGAGATAATAGTGATATTGATGTAATTATAACATTGTTTTGTCTGGATAAATGCAATGACATAAAAGGTATAGTTTACATTTACAACCAAAGGGTTAACAACATAAACTTGACACTGTACAATACAGTAGTTTGGGTTCAGTACAAAAATATCGATGAAAACTGCTATATGAGGGGAAACAAGCACGAAACCGTCCAGACCCATGGCACACCTGTACAAAGTGTCATGAGTAAAACTTGGCTAACTATATAGCTAGCTAGCTATGGCATGTCCTCACCTCTGTAATGTTATTTGTTGTCCTCTGTGTGTCCATACATCTGTATCGGTGGTACGCGCTAACTAGGTTAACTAAAGTAGGCGAAACGCGAACATGTTAGGGTTAGCTAAAGTAACGTTAGGCGATAAAGCTGTGCTTAAAAATCTCATGCCGTTTGAAGTGGTGATTTTGGGAGATGCACTTGCGCATGCGTCCTACTAAACAAAGCACCACCTGTGCATGCGTCCCACCAAACGTCCCTCTCAGGTCGTCTGTGAGTGAGTGAGTGAGTGACCACATTTTGCCATGCATAGCCCACGGCGGCAGTTCCTGCACGCCGTGGGAAAAAAAGACGAGACACCGAAGTACCTTGTTAGATATCGAGGTACAGGATTAGACACAGGATATAGCCTAGAAGTTAAATTCAGCAAAGTGACACCCATCTATTGCACACCACTCACATATTCTCACAGTTACTACACATGTAGTCATGCTAACACTGCTAATATTAAGCACAACACAATGTAGAACAGATGGTATCACAAATAAAGTATTAGTGTAACTCACTGTTTTCAGGTACACATCATCATGACATAGGCCTATATTTTGCACAGGTCTCAACTTTAGCTGGCGTATCCTTGTCTTTGTGTAGCGCTGCACATACAGGCTCCCATATTAGCATGCTGATTAGCTCCTGCAGCTAATAGACTGCCAGTAACGAACCTCTCTGATATGTTGAGAGCTCAGTCATTTTCAGCTTGTGAGAGCTACTTAAGGCATGTCCAGGATATTCCTTCGATTCACCTAGGGCCCCTGAATGAGCATACATTTTATAGATTTTCTACAGGTCCCTCATAATCACTACATAGACATTCATAAATTTTTGTCACTAACCACATATAGGTATACGGTATGTGCCAACTGTTAAATCTATATCCTGGCAATGCCATTGGCTGCATTAGTGGTGATATAAAACACATTATACCAATTTACTGTAATTGAAATAAGCATGTATGAAAGCTTTAGTGCTTATGACAGTGGCATATAATGCTTATGCAACAGTTATTTAGCTCTTATTAACATTCACAGAAAGTGCAGCAGAGTGTTGTAATATATATGCTTCTTCTTCAGGCACAGCGTTTTGGCTTTATTTATGTCCTACTGCCAAACAGTAGAAAAACTTTCCATTTGGTAGACACTGCTTTCATAGCTGTATTTATGAATCAGGATCACAATAATGCCCATGCTAATTAATGTCATTATCTTGTGAAATTATCCCTCTTAATAATAATATGCTCTTGGGAAAGCTTTTAGCTGTAGTATGTTATCCAGTTTTTTATTATTATTATTCATCATTTTGTGTGCCTTCATCATTTTTTCTCCTTTTATTTTTTTTTATTTTTACTTGATGCCCAACATGAGGCTGAATATATCCAAATCACACTGCAATTTGGAATATCTGGTTACCATTTGAAGCCGCATTCGTGCGTGATCCCTCATTGTCGATTTTGTAAAGCGAAGACAGCCACAGGTCTCCTCTGAAACATGTGGTGTTACCAGCATACTTCTTATCACATTGCAGCCCACAGCCAAGCTCACGTATAGTTGAGTTGGTGGAAGACATCTCATGTAGCTTTGGCATGCAGTCCATGGGTGCCCACCCAACCAGTGGGGTTCACAAGAATGCGATGAAACACCGACCCCTAACTGTCTGAACCCTCTCATACCCTGAACGACGCAATCGCCAATTACGCATTGCCTATTGCAGATAGCATTGGCACGGTCCAGATTCAGTCCAAGACCATGGGGCACATTCATGCACCACAGCGTAGTGCTTTAACCAAATGAGCTACCAATCAGCCCTGCTTTCTTCATTTTTAACACACTGTACCATACTCATTGTCTTCCATCTGTTGCTAGCTTTCCATTCTAGGAAGATAAATTAAGTACACAAGATGACATCATATACTTTTAGTTGGAATACTTTATACACTTAGTTTACTACTTTATACACTTCTTTTCTTTGAATTGATAACAGCAACCCCTCTCTGAACTTGCTGCTTGTTCTGGCTTTTTCGATGGAAAATGAATGTGAAGGGGAGAAAGGGAGATGACCACAGTACACTGATGAGCTGAATTTTCACAAGCATTACTTTGCGAAAAGTCAATATTCCACAGACTATTCAAACTTGAACACTACTATACCTGCCCTGTCCAATAAAAAACAAAATATTCCTTGCTGAAAATATGGTCTCAAACCATTTTCATAGATGTTTACTTGGGTGCTTATAACAGTTTGTAAAACTTTTCTTCTCAGTTCTGCTGTCCCCTTGACTCTTGTCTACAACTCAACTGAAGATGATGAGATGTGAGAGAGAAATTTTGTTAATGTATAGAGTATATGTATTTGCTTGTGTTTATTTTCCTCGCAGTTTGAAGGGGAGAACATGAGAAAAGCAGTAGGGTGAATGTAGAAACCCTGAGGGAGAAACAGTGGGGATAAATGTCATTATCGTTGTGAAAGGCCCTTCCAGTAATGACCACTGTATGACTGTGATGGATGAACTTTTCTCTTTAAATTATTTTATTTCACACATTTTTTTTCAGATCTACGGACACGCTTCCCATGAAAGGCTAAGGCACCAAACCACAATGTGTCCCTATCTGGCCTCTCTGTGTTTCCGTGGTGATGTGAGCTTTCCTCAGCTGTGGACACCACAGGCAGTGTGCCAGGCCATATTCACCTCATTAAAGTCGATCGGAGTGTCTGTCTGCTCGGCCCAGTTATGTTCAGTCACTAATAGGTATTCTTGTCCTGCTACCGGTTGGAAGTAGATTAATTTGGCCTGTGTTTAGTCTAGAAGCAAACTCATCAAAAATAGCTGGAGAAACAACTGCATGTCTGACAATCATAGGTCAATGCCGCAGGATGACACAGTTCACTATGGCGTGGGTATTTATATCAGACTTTACTTCTCGTCGTTTTCCTCCCCTCCAGTTCTGCGGGTACTGGCAGGGACAGAGTGAGGAGAAAATGTCTTAGTCATTCCGATCAGTGCTAAAGTGGTATCCCCACGCGGTTATTTCTACTGTATGTTCAAGGCTTTGCCTTTTCAACAGACAGGAGGCTGCTGCGAGGCCAAGCCTGCAGAATCGGAATGCTAATGCTTTCCTTGTGGGGTGTTTGCCTAATATCCCTGCCTCTGCTGGCATGGCAGGCCATGTAGGGTCGAAAATGATGCCGCAATCACGCCCACGATTTGGTGCAATTTCGAGTTTGACACAAATCCAAGCTTAATTGTCACCTCATTCAGGCAAACTGCGAGCTGCCTTTGTGCAGCTTTCCGGAGACAAAAAAGTATCCTGTCATTATCCAGAATCAATCTTCATTTACAGATTCCCCTTAAAGAGTCCCCCACAAATCGGATGCTTGTTTCACTTTCCATTCCTACTGCATTCGCCGCGTGGCACCAAATGGAATTTCAGGGCTGAAAAGGTAGCAGGAGACAAACATTTTTTCCACAGTCCAATGCTCCCAGCGGCACGGTTTTGCTCAAACAAAAGGCGCTTTATATAAACGAGAAGTCTTCCATATTGAACTAACAGTGGGTGTCTTTCTGCTTGAATTAGCTGAGGCAGTGGGCCATTACTTGCCGTGAAGGAAAAGAGTCTGAGGCATGCACATAAGCTGTGCGCCAGAGAACCGCACCACTGAGCGTGTGCGCCGATTGCCTCGTTCTGGTTTGGTTCTGAATGCCCTACAGTTCTGATCTGGTTTTAGTAGAAAAGTTATGTATGACACCCCCTACTGTCAACCCTCTCATTGTACTCACCTTAAGTGCTTACAATCCTTTCTTCTAATGGCTACGACTGCGCTCAGTTACACTTACCTGAGGCAATTTCCCTCACTCGTGATCACACTAGGACACTGAAGGCTACTGTTAATTGTGGGGTAGGCCATAAGGAGTTTACCTAGTGATTATCATGACACTTACATTATCATTTAACCTCCCTGTTGTCCGTGGGTCAAAAAAAGACCCTTTTCTGAAATGAATAGCAGTGAAAACCCCCTAAATAATATTTTTCAGCATGAAATTTGATGACCCTGCCATTTTAAATTGTTAAACATTGCCCTTTTTTATATTTTTATAGAAGCAGTACAAAGTCTTACAGGTCTTTTTTGACTCAGGCGAAATCAATTGCTAACTGAAGTATTAATAAATGATTTATAGTAACTATAAAGCTCAGTAAAGAACCTGAGGACATTTTCACTTGATATCTTAGCATCTCCCTCTCCTCATCTATCTTTTTCTCTCATACAGAAAATGTGCATATGCACAGACGTGCACATGTGCATACACGCATACACATGGCATCAAATGGAGTACTCTCCCTTTCTCTTTCACTCTTACATAAATCCACAAATCTTATAAAGACCTCCCAAGGCAGTCACTCAAACAAACAAAATGAAACAAAAAATAAGTTTCTCAATGTGAATCTTTGCCAAGACACTTTTTCCCTGCGGGCATACACACACACACACAACACTGGCATAAAAAAATCATTAAAAAGGCACAAAAAAAATGCAGTACCTTTAGCCAACATAATAATGAAAATGTGGGGGAAAAAATTAGGCTGTGCACACATACAAATAGAGAAATTCATAATTAAAGTTAAGTGCTACACATCTATTAAGCAAAACCAAACATTAATAATTTGTGCTTTGTAGTAAAAACAAGTGGTGCAGACTACATAAATGCAGTCTCGTTGGACTGCGAAGTAGGAAAGCACAGTTATTCACCGATTTGTTGATGAGTGGCAGGTTTCCACATGCAAAATAGACTCTGGGTTTAAAATTCAACGGCGAGGCTTGATCACAGGCAGGCAATAACGGTGGGACATTTTTCTTTTCTGTGGACACGGGGTGCATATATAATATGGAGATTACACAAGGGTTAACTTAATTACAGCTGGAAATAACTCCTAGTTTTCTGGATAAAGTGAGTAGGTTGAACAAAATGATCCCCAGGGAGGTGTATAGCTGGATGTGCCATATTTACATCTGGACATGGGCCCTAAACTGCTCATTTATTGATGCTTAGGTCCAACCAAAAGCTTTCCCTGAGTTTTATTCTCTTTTATAGCCACCCTGTGTAATCTTGCACCCTGCCAGTGAAGAGTAAGTGGAACCATAGTGTTCTCCAGGTGGGAATAAAGAAAGAGTCTCTCTGGGGAATTCCTGTCCATATGGCGTCCATGGAGAGTGAATAACCTGTTCAGCTTTCAGCAAGGTCCTGGGGGACGTAACCAAAGACCATGGGCTCATTTCAATCGCTTATTTTCTCTCCTCACCATCTCTTCCTCACATATTTTCCTCACTCCATAGCTACCCCCAAAGAGGACACTAGGAAAGGACACGAAGAAAAGATACGATTATGGAGGAATCAAGAAAATGTGTATTAGGCCAGTTACAAATGTGACAAATGTGGAGAGGTGGATCCACAAGTTGGTCATTTATATATCGCATGTTCCTAAAAAAATACTTGTGTATCTGCAAAAAAAGGATGCACTTGTGTATCCTCGCTGACCCATCCTCTGGGAGCCTCCTTGCTCCTCCAAGGAGCATTTATCAGACTGTATTGCCCTTAAAGATGGCAGACCTTGATCGATTTCCAGGTCAGGTGAGGACAGAGGAGACGAGGACGGATAAAATTAGAGATTGGAATGAGCCCCAGAACCTGTAAGTGCATAGTACCCAGGTCCTGGCAGGTGCATAGTGCTCCAGCCTTGTTATATGCATTATTCCCAGGTCATGGCAAGCACATAGTGCTCAGGTCTTGTTATATGCATTATTACCAAGTTGTGGCAGGTGCATTGTGCTACAGCCTTGTTATATGCATTATTACCAGGTCTGACAGGTGCATAGTGCTCAAGTCTTTCCATATGCATTATTACCTGGTTGATCCTGGTAGGTGTACAGATCCCAGTCCCTGGAAGTTAAATAACTCCCTTAAGAACCCCGTAAGGACATCAATAAGGACAGTAAACCCAGTATTCATACAGAATTATCATGATATTAAAAACCTTGCCATTTAATGTGTCCAACGATCTTGGACTGAAGTATCAGGTTGAATTTTCATGTTATATCAGGTCATTTTTATTCATATGAAAACTTAGATCTGTAAGGCAGTTTGTATGTATTCACTCAACATTAGTATGTGTAAAGTGGCTCTCACCGTGATTGCATCCATTGTGCTCATAGTCATAATTGGCTATCAGCAATGGAATGTGCTTTTAAGTGGAACAATAAACAGAGATTGCGTGGGCAAGAGATTCTCTCGGGAAGGCTCTGTGCCACTCACGGTGTCATGCCGTCATCTGACATGCTCGTTCTGGCACGTTAGATATGAAACCATTCAGCATTCGCCTTAAGCACAGATATCGACTGCTCACAGACGAAGAATTGTTATTCTAGTCTGAGAACGTATGTCTATTTGTGTGCACTCAATGACTGTAATGAACCAAAGTAGATTAAAAGAATAATAATAATAATAATAGTGCATAACTATTATTATACACTATAGTGTATAACTATTATTATTGTTATATTATTACTGAGTGTATAACTACATGAAAATAGCATGGTTATGCTGTACTACAAATGCCACCTAATTAGGCAAAATGTGAATGTACACATGTTAGGAACTAATGGTGGACATTGTGTGCATGAATTTCCTGTAGCTTTCATATGTGCCCTATCTATCTTTCTTCATATTCATGCTGAAAAGTACATGAGCATAACGATTGTGAGAATCTGAGATCGCTTTCATCTATAGAGCCTCCTTCAGTTTGCAGAGAGCTTTGGAACAAGACACAATCAGGAGGAATTTACCCACTGCTCCTGAGCTGAAGGGCTTTAATTGCAGTAATGAGAGGAATTCTCTTGTGTCCCCGAGACAGGGAGAGGCACTCAGCAAGGACAGCTTGTGACCATGTTGTTCATGTTATATTTATAGAGAACTACCATGAGGTTTCAGGGAACTAAAACAAACATCCTTACTGCTAGCTAAGTAACTGAGTTGTAGACTAACAGGGACTAGACTATTGTGAATATATTTCTTCGACACGTTTTTAATAGCGTGCTGCAAGGCCTACATGATAGTTGTCACTGTACACCCTGTTGGGCTTAGGTTAGGCAAGCACACACACATATGTGCAAATGCGCAAACACGTGCAATAATTTAAGACCTATAAATAATTAAGGGAAGTAGTTTGCATTGAGTGGGTCTGGTATTTGTATTTCCCTGACACAACTGAGGTTCATGCACTTCTTCGATTCTGTTACCTGGGAGTCATTAAATATTTTAAACTTGAAAGGCCACACAGTACTACAGGAGAGCCAATGCTGATCAGAGGAAAGGCGCATCTCTGCAGGATCACAGCTGGTACCCTGTGAGCACCTGGGAACTTCTGTCCAGCTAAAACTCCCTTTACCCTAGGCAGGGTGATGTCACTCTTGACTCCCAGGCATATTAAATAGCCAAGGCACAAACATGAAACAGCACAGCCAGTTTTGTGTGGTTAGCACGTTTACCAGCGGAGTGCATTTTGCAAGGGTGAGTAAAGTATGATAAATGAATCGGAGGAACCAGTGATTGACCGCAGATTTTAACCAGTGGTTGATAGCAGATTTCAGAATTGTTCATTTTAGGTTTCATGAAGCCCCACTTTCCCAGCATACATGGGCCTGGATTTAGTCCTTAACTTTGACTTACAAATTACTTTCTTTCATAAACATAGTTTGATGAGTAGCGTAGGTTATTTTGTAACTTTCATAACTGCTATAGGGAAAAAAAAAATCCATTAAGGGGCGAAAAAAAAACTGCTGAAGAACACTATTATCAGAAATCTTGCTGAAGAATTACAGAAGCAACACCAGGTAGGTCTATCTTGAGATGTGCATTGTTAGGTCATAACAGTTACAGTAGGCAAATTGCTGTTAATGGAGGAAAGCTTGTTTTGCTACCCTCGTAGGTGTCATTTTAATGGTTGTGGTGATAGATTAAGGAAAGCCAGAGGCATCTTATGATCCTACTATCAGCTAATAGATGTTAATTAGAGTAGTCCCACAACTTTGGTTTGGTAAACTTCTGAGGCTTTTCAGCATTAGCAAGCACTGCTTTATGATTTTTCTAGCTTGCACAATCCCCTGTGATGCCTAGTGGTGAACAAATCAGGGTCTGATTTGTGGAAGCAAAGGAGGCCTATTGGTTACTGTATCTGAGGAGCCTGAGAGAGCGGCCGGGGGGAGGGGCCAGGGAGAGTGGCTGCTGCCCAGCCGACGTTCTTTTCCATCCTTCCGGAACCTCTGCCCGTTTGCCCGCCTGGTGAGGGCGGTTACGGAGCGGGCTGCGCCTGGCGCTGCGCAGATGTGCGCCTCCCCTCGGCTCGCTCGCGCAGGAGCAGCTGGCTCGGTCCGCGGGAGGGATCAATACTCCGCTGTGGAGGCATTAGAGCAGGGAGGCAGGAGTTTAAGCCCTGCTGTTGAGCCTAAGCCTCAGTAAACCCAGAACGTCCTCGCAACACAACACGCCTTATCATCGGGGCTTACAGGAAATTTCCGAATGGAGCTTCCACTAGAGTGGACCACTACCAAAAAGAAAGGATCTTATCGTGCCCTGACTCTCCCTGCCTGATAATAATGTCATCGGACACCTCAGAGATATGTTTCCGTCTTAAGAGGTGGCCTGGGGATGACTGAATGTTTAACTACACTCATAAACATTTAGTGTACAATAAATTTGTGAAGCTTTAATGGAATATCTCTCATTCTATGAGCCATGGACCGTAGTTTCTATTACATCTCTTCAGGTCCACCTGGCTAAGTGAAGCTAATGTTTTAATTTATGAATCACCCTCTTCCCCCCCAACATACCTGAATCCTGAAAGCATACACACATACACAACACACACACATGCACACACACACACAAACACATATACTATAAAGTAACTGAGTAATTGAGTTAATCATCTTATACATATCTCTAGGAGGAGAAAAACCCACACAAGGACAGGTTTTATGCATGCTTTGAAAATTTGCCAACTCCATTTGTCTCCAAACTCATCTAGTCTAAATGCAACATTCTTTATTCATTAATTTGTAAATTAATTCCACAACCATACAACATAGATGGAAGTGGCTTTTCATCTAGAATCAGTCCAAAAAGAAGCAGCTGTCTGGCTTGTGCTGGAGCTCTGGGTAAGCTCATGAAACTAAAGCGAGCAAATTCACTGGTGAGTTTTATGACCAGCTTTAAAGCATGAGGGGTTTGAGTAGTGAAAATTAGGTCCTCAACATTCAGGCATACTCACTTATTCAGTCATTCTGCAGAGTGGTCTTAGTGGATGGGTTTAGTGGTGTCAGACACCACTGTTCCCGAACACTTATTACCGACCCGGCTATCCGTCCATATGCATTATTTAAATCGGGCAGGCTGGTGGACTTGCCTAATACTTAATTGTAAGTTTGGCAGTGATACTAGTTTACCCCCTTCATGCATTTACCTCATATCATGAGATAAAATCTGAATTAGCAGTTCAGAGATGTGTAAGTAATCAGAGTCAGTTGTTGCATATTACCTGATAGTGTATCAAAACTATTGTCAACATACAGTATGTTACACATGATACAATTTGAGGTTTGCTTGAAAAGTTATCTGTCCTACTCTAATAATAATAATAATGTTTTCTGCAATATTTTATTAAAAATAAAATTGCCATGTCATAGCATAAACCACAATACATGTAGCAGTACTTTCAAGTTATTCCTTTGGGAAAATATACAAACATTCCCTTGGTTTTGGACTCTTAGACTTTTGACTCATAGACAGCAGAGCATAGTGAGATCCTGTCCTACAATGCAGCAGTGCATTAAGTTATCAGCAGCGCTTTCACAGCTGTACCCACTGGTGATAGGGGTTAAATGATGCATTTTCCAAAGACAGGTGAACCTCTTTATCTTCGATGAAGACACAAGCATGGGTTGCCTAGAGTAAGCCAGAGGTTTAAAATAACCAGGACATGCATTTCCCTGCTGGGTAGATTGATAGATAAGATTTCTCTAAATCAATCTTATTTTTACAAACATCCCATTGCAGTACTTACTGGAAACTATGCATAAATGTGCTAAAAGCTTTTTCCAGCAAAAACAATCCTCATTATAAGCAACCTGTATAGTACTCGTACCCGGCAATGTCAGGAAATAACATGAATCATGGACTTGAAGTCCATTACCTGTCCTTTAATGCTGTTTGAATGAAACATAAAACAGGACTCAAATGGCCGGTCTTGTGTAATGTGATTTTGGCTTATGGGTTATGGCTTTGAGAATGCAGAGCTCCATTTCTTTTTCTCTTGCCCATAACTTGTGACTTCACTATTAAAAAAAAATATATATATATATATATATATATGTGTGTGTGTGTGTGTGTATATGCAGTGAGCTCCATAATTTGCCATTATGTTTGGGTCATATTAATGTTATGTAAATTAGAGTGGTCATGTTTAGTAATGCCTGCTTGTCTGTGACCCATAGAAATCACCAGGTGCTGAGTTATCTTTTCTTGTGATGCTCTGCCAGGCCTGTAATGCAGCCACCCTCAGCTCCTCTTTGTTTTGGTGGCTAGTTGGCCTAAGTATGTTTTTCAGCATATGAAACACATGTTCACTTAGATTAAGATCACCATTTGTACCAAACATTATGATGTCCTGAAATGGGGGGCTATGTATAAAAAGTACTGTAATTTCTACACGTGAAACCAAAATGTATTAAAAAAATACCCTTTAATAAATCTGAGAATATTTTTAACCACATGCGAATTGTTTGATTTGATTTCTTTCAGGGAATATACTTTATTTCCCCAGAGTTCCTACTCTTCACCACTAGCTGCCCCGTGGATGAATATAAAGATTTAGTGAGTAAAGTCCTATAGAGACCGTGTGAGACAGAGTCTGCGCTGAGATAATTAACAGCCTATGGGATTGATCATTTGCTTTCAGAAGAAGAGTACCCAGACCTGAGCTTAACTGAACGCAAATAGCCTAACTGAACACAACTGACCATCAACACTGCCCTTGTCTGCTTCAGACAATCAGAATTCGAGCAGTGGGACTTTCTGATGGCTAATATGGCTGTCTGTTTTAACACACATTCCCTTCCTTACCCCTGCCAGCATCATTCAGCATTGATGGAGGGATAGTGTCTCCTGTCCCTCCCACAGCCCGCCCCAACCCCTGCACAGACATAGTTTGCTGCCAGTCAGCCATGTTGGAAATCCATTTCCACGTGTCCAAAAAAAAAAAAAAACATTACTAAAAGACCTCCTTCCCCAAACTTGTGTAATTTATTTCTACATTGTATAATGGACTGCATGAACTAAATCAATAAAGTAGGTAGTCTCAAACAGGATGGAATTAGTCACTCAATAAATCAAAACTGCTTGTGGTAACGAAAGTAAAAAAAGACAAGTTAGGGTGTATTAATAATTGTTGTTATTTGACTAGATGACTGTTTTTCACTGCCTCAGTCTTTTTTTTTCTTCGCGTGTGAAGAGGGAACGGGTGAACAGGGGTGGGGTGGGGGGTGGGGGGGGGGCATAAAGGTACAGGAGCTGCCATGATGGGTAAGGCCGATGATAAATAATACCTGATCTCGGTTTTCATGATTTACGGACAAGCAGTGTTTTAAAGAAAGCATGTTGCCCAGCTGAAGTCTTTGAGTTGTCTCCATGGAGCACATGGTCAGTACTGCTCACTGCCATCATAGAAGACACACACCAGAGCTGTAGTGGTTTACATTCAGTGGACAAACTGAGGTCAGAAGCCGTGTCAGCAGGTTGGCTAAGTCGCACTCTTTCTGTCTGAGTCTCAGAGTTTTAATGTCAGCATATCTCGGATGTCTTTCGCCAGCCCCTCTCGAACAAACACACTCCTTCAGCTTTCTCAGCTCAAATATTTAGCAGTGTAGAGTAAAAGCATTATCCCTGCCAGGTAGTCCTAGGAATTTAAATAAATATATACAGAGAACACACAAACACACACACAGACACAAATGTACATATACATTCACACAAACTTGCACACTCACAAACCAAAACGGGACACCAGATGGTGCTGGAAATTGTACAGAGTAACTCTGGATCCAGAAGGATAGCCCTGCCTCATTCCTCACTAGGGATGCTCCAAGACAGTAGGGCACCTCTTAGCTTCGCATTTTGGAGGACCTTTCACACTGGCACTTTCAAAGTGATGGAAGATGTTGCGACAAATGCCCAGCGGAACAGAAAGTCCAATTTCCTCTCTCTGTCCCTGTCCCACAGGATACCTGACCGTGACCATCGAGCCCATTCCCCCTGTTGTTGTGGGAGAGACCGTGACGCTAAAGTGCAACTTCAAAACCGACGGCAGGCTGCGAGAGATCGTCTGGTTCCGGGTGAGTAGCACTACCCGCTCCTGGAAACGTCAGGGTCTGTGTGGCTCTGTCGGAATGGTGATTGCCAGCATCACAACCATGATTTCCAAATTGAATTTTCTACATGTTTAAGATGTAGAAAAACATCTTAAACATGATGTCAGTCATTTTGTGGCACTAGAAGGATTGGTGAAAGTGACACATGAACATCCAGCTAATGCATTGCCTACCATAGGACCATTTGGACTGCCTAGGTACAGTGTACAGGAATTCAGTAATGGCTCCCAACTAGATTCTCTAAAGTCATTATAATCCTCCTTTGGTCAGAGACAGGGTTTACGTTGAGGCATTTTGCATTTAGCTTTGGCTCAGTGCTTGATGCCTCCATACAAGGGCTTCATTATGTCTCTATGTCATATTCAGTGGATAATGAAAATGGAAATGCTCGCTTTAATTGCTGAAAACCACAGAATTGGAGAGATGGCCTGTGTGACATTATCAGCCAAATAATTACAGCACAGAGCCGTTGTTTTGAATAAAAAATGTATTCTAGAGAGGTCACATGCAGGCCCTTATCTAGTCAAATGTCAATGAACCATCTGCAAATCTGTAGCCTGCGCCATTTGTTTAGCAGTGACTGTCTGTGCTGATTGCAAATGCTATTATGTCAGATCCCCTTGTTTTGCTTGCAAAATATGTAATCTTGAAATATGACCTGTCTATTATTTAAAGTTGATGATATAATATTGTGATCTTTGTACTTACGCAGTACTGTGTACATATTTACACTAAAATATAAGTTCTAACACCATTTCTGAACATTTAAGAGTCATAGTTGAGGCTGGGCGCCTCGAAAGTCACGGATGTCATGGGTTCTGTGATTTTTTCAATTTTTTTGTCAGTTCTGTGACATTGTGTCCTCTTGTGCAGCTACACATTTTTGAAGAGAAATAACGTCATTATCTGTCAAAAGCCACCTTCAGACAGAGCACAAATACCAGGTAATTGGTGGAGTTTAGTTCCGTGTCAAGTAAAACCAGAGAAATGCTGGGCCGTTGCCATGGTAACAAGCCATGTAAACATTCCATCAGCTGTCAGCTGTGTAAACCGGTCATTGTTTCCCGGCTCTGATCTGGCATTCTTATCCGGTGTAGAAGTATAAAGACGGCTAAAGACATATATCTGCCATATAGCCGGTCCTTTAGTTTCTATAGTTATGTCATTACAGTGATAATTATTATTTGTAACTGCCACCTTGCTAGCTACAGTAGCTAGTGATCTGTATTTATATGGACTGCATTTATATAGCACTTTTATCTATATATTTATATATCCAAAGCCCTTTACAATTGGTGCCTCTCACTCACCCAATCACACACACACAATTGGTGCCTCTCACTCACCCAATCACACACACACTCACAGGCCAACGGTGAAAGGCTGCCATGCAAGGCACCAGTCAGATCGTTGGGAGCAATTAGGGGTTAGGTGTCTTGCTCAGGGACACTTGAACACTCCCCTTTATATATCTCTGTCACTAGTAAGCTACCTAGCTAGCAATCTCAATCTTAATAGCTAACGTTATCTAGCTTGTGACATAGTTAGATAGATTGTTAGAAATAGCCAGCTGTCTAGTGGTTTAGAAGACTCAATGTGTTTTGGTGTCAATGTAACTGATTTTTGTAGAAGCCACATATTGGCCATGTAGTCTGCTGTCTAGCCTTTAAGATTTTAGTGTCTCCTCCAGTGCAATGAGTGAAGCCTAGCGGAGCAATTATTCACAAAATGGTATTATATTTGCTGGAGAAACATGAAGCCAGAAACCCTGATTTGCTTTTGATGGGCGAAGCCTGCAAAAAGATAAACTGTGGACAATATTTCTTGAGCAACTTTTGTTGCTCAGTTGCCCAGTTGCTCAGGTCACTCAGCTTTATAGAAAATGAATGGACTTCCGGCAACAGGTTGATCAAATTGCTTTCTGTGTGAATGCGGGTCAGAGAGAGACAAGATGAACAGACCTGCAATGGAGGAGACTATCGAATAAGATAGCCACTCCCACAGGGTTTGTCTATCTTGGATTTCTGTTCCAACTGTCTTTAAAAATCAATTGTCTGCTGAGCTCACCTTTACAAATCCTGATATTTCTAGACAGGACAAAGAAATATTTATGGAACTTTACTGAATAACCTTGGTATCATCAATTATTTGAAAGAGTTGAATAGTTCTATTGAATATGGATACAGAGGTTTTGTTTGTTTTGTATCTTTTTATTTTAGATAAAAATATCTACAGTATAGTGTTAATATCTATATATAGCTAATCAATTACAATCAACAGGCTCAAACTTGCTAAAAACACTGTAAACCAAGTTTCTGGAATTTTTTTAAGATCAAGAGGAACAGTGAGTCTTAATCATCAAGTACAACTGTATAAGTACTGCATTTTTCTGCTGCTACAATGAAAAACAGATCTTATTCCCACATATACTGTTATGTATAGATTATGTATACTGCGATTTTTAAAAGTGGAATCCTTGACTAACAAAAATAAATGAGGTAGTTTCCTTCTCTTGGTGTTACTAGCGACACTGTGATTGTCTCTGCCTCATTTCACTAATGGCAGTGCCAGAGATTCATTTATTTACAGGGACACAGTCGGGGTAGTGTCTGCATACTTACAAAATTTACAAAGCTACAAAAGGTAGCTTGGAAAGAAGTGTACAATTACGATTTAGAGTTACAGTTAAAGTTAAGGATTGGTTTAATAATCTGACTTGTGTTTAAAGGGCATCAATGGCCTATAAAAATATTCAATATATTATTATAAATGTGATAAAAAAATATGTAATATAAATTATTATATATAACTGTGCCAAGGCTGTGTGTGTGTGCCCACGCACACATGCATACATATGCCATATATCTGTTGCATGTAAATATGTAAATAACTCATGCTCAAAATTATTTTATCAATCTCTGGTTTTCTGGAAATGAACCCCAAGTAAAAGCCAATTTTATAAAATAAAAAATAAAACATTTTATACTCTTGGTCCAACAAAACCCTTTAAATACCTGAGCTCTTATTTCTTGGCAGTGTGACCCTGAATGCCTTTTAAGTCCAAGGCTGTTTAAGAGGAAAAGCCATGAATAATGAAACAGAGCAGGGGCCGAAGTAAGCCTTACATTGCAGTTTACCGGAGAGGAAGAGAAGCGGTGTTTGTATTGACAGCTGTAGCGTTAAAAGAGGCCTTGGGAGACCGGAGCTGTCATCATCAAACGGCGGCTGCGGAAGAGAGGCAGAGGTGAGCCCGGCAGAAGCAGCCGCGCGTCCCCGGCGACTCCTGCTTTCTGCAACCGCTAATACATTATAAATCAATTATCCACGCTCGGCTGCCAGTGCCTCTTTAATCTCGACCTTTTATTCGACTAAACTGCCGTCTTCTCCGCGCTTTATTTTTCTCTCTCCTTCCCTTCAAGATGCATTTGAGGCTGATGCCCGCCGTGGGAATTGCGGTATCTTAATCGAAGCCAGCGGGAAGAGTCGGAAGCGTGAATTAAAGATCCGGTGGTTTCCCTCGTTCATTACCGCGCTCTTAAAAAATTCTGTTTGAGAAATTCGTAACGTCTACCTTGGCAGGGCTGCTCTCTCAACTCGCACCTCACGGCAACAGCAAACAGCTCAGATACTGGTACTGATACTGGAAGCTGTCGAGTAGAGGAAGCTGAAATAATAGATTCAGTATTCTACATTCAATAGAAATCACTGAATATAGACTGAATTTATTAATATGAAATTAATGTAATTATTGGTTTACATCCTGTATGAATGTGTGTGAGCACAGTGAACAGTACTTTTTTTTGGTTCATGTGTTGCCTATCCATGAAGCTGAAATGATCTTTTTCTCTTGACCTCCCTGGTTAACTAAAAAAAAAGCTTTTTTTCTCTCTTGCTTTTATAAATTGGTCTGTTTACTCAGATTTGATAAGTTTGAGTGGGCACAGGATTTTATTGTGGTAGTTCTTTATTTATTTGACTTTCTTTATTTATTTTTTCATAGCTTTGGTACCCAGCGTGGGGGTGAGCATATTTAATTCCCACCCCAATCTGGAGTGGCCAGTAATCTGCATCCACAGCCCCATTCATATGCGGACCCCACTGCTGATTCAGGAAAGTGCAAACATCCATGGTTCTCCTCCAAAACACGCGGTCTTGCTAGCTGCAGACTGCAGCTAAGCTCACACAGAGCAGAGTCGGAGGAAGACCTTTCATATGCGGCTCTAGCGAGCAGTCCATGGGCGCTCCGTGGACCAGCAGGGATCACTAGATACCAATGAACTCGGACCCCTAACCAAGTGAACCCTCCCATACCCTGGGTGTTACAATTGGAAATTGCACGCTGCCCTGTTGAGCAACTGGCCAATCAGCAAAGGCACAGTCCGGATTTGATTCCGGGCCATGAGGCTCATCCTTGGTGCCTTTTTTGGATGAGCCAACCAGCCGTGGATTTGTGGTTTTGATGTTGTTTCATTCATTGTACATTTAAATAAATAAATGAGAAAGGAGATCTTTTCCTCTTATAGGCATCATATATAATTTGGGACAGAGGCAGAATTTTTTTTTTTTTTTTGTCTTTGTTCTCCAGCACATTGTATCGGAAATAAAACAATGAATATAATGTTGATGTGCAGTGTGTAAGCTTTAATTTGATTTGAGGGCATTTGCATCCACGTTGAGTGTGATCTTTGTAGGAATTACAGTCCTTTTTATACATTGTCCTCGATTTTAGGGGGAGCAAATATAATTGGGCAGTTGTATTCTCTGAGCAGTTTCTTGGCCAGCTATGTGTCTTTGCATCATTAGTTCATGCACAAGAAAGCTAACTAAAGGTCTAGCATTGATTCTCGTTGTGGAATGTGCATTTGGAGTCTGCCACTGATGTCTCTGAACATGAGAACTAAAGTGTCAATGCCAAGAAATCAGGCCATCATGAGGCTGAAAAATCAGAATAAATCAGTCAGTGACATGGTTATATTGTTTTATTTCAAATCCAGTGTGCTGGAGTATACAGCCAAAACAACAAAAATGGTGTCACTATCCCGATACTGTTGCATTTATCTGTAATAATATGTTTGTATATCTTACATTACAAAATATTCCTGAAATAGTTACAATTTCTGATAAAAAAACATTAAAAATAAATCCTCTGGAGTATACAATACTTCATCCGAGGCCTTGTGAACAGTGATACTGCCTTTCAATCGCTAGCAAGCCAAATATTTCAGCCTGAATGACAGATGCATAGTAACATCAAGCTGTCTTTGATATTATGATAATGTGTCATATTGGAAGTATGCAGATGGAAATGAGAATCTGTCACATCATTTTCAAGCCATCACATGCGGTCTTCAGAGTTGAAGGCAAGAGAGGACCGTGGAGAGTCATCCTTGCCAAAAAGCTCTCCTTTTCACCTCATGCTGTGTTTGTATTTATTATGTGAACCTCTCCTCTCACTTCGGGGGAAAGGGGGGGCTACAGCAATGCCTGTGAACACTGCACTTCTACCTGCCTGCGTGCAGAGGTGTCGTTCTGCATTACCTGCCACCAACATGTCTTCAGGGTCCAGCCTTACGCAAGATCTAGCACTGTTATTTGTTGGCTGCCCTGTACTTTTCTGCAAAAGCTTTTTGTGGGAAAATTTAACTCTCCACTCTTTTCTGCAGTGTTTTTAAAGTGCTCCGGGGAGCACAAGCCTGTGTGAATTGAAAGAGAAAGGAATAGCTTGAGGATGTTTTTGCTCAGAGCACACGTAAATCATTGCTCCCCTTCGCCTATGTTAATGGCATTTTGGAGTTTCAGAGTGCTGCATATTTAGTACCACAATGTTGTGTTTTAAAGGAGACATTAAACATTGTTTACAATGTGGGAATAATGACGATACACATAATTTATGGATTCATTTTATTTACATTAGATACAGGTATACCCATAGTGATGGGCGTATTTATTATAACAAAGGGGTTTAAATTTGTGCTGCGCCTGCATTTAACAAAATGTTCTTAATAAAGACTATGAATGCTTTGACTGCAAATCACCCCTGGCGTAGATGCAGTTCTGCTTTCTGTGTTCCGTGTTGACTGACATACTTTATATTGCATGACAGCCTTGATGATATGAACCCTGGCTTCTGCTTTGGTGCTTTCTTTACAGTATGATTACATAATGTAAAGACAGCACATTATGACGTTATTTCTTTACATTTATACGTACCGTGCTCATACTGCGAACCTCACTGCCAGTTCAGGAGAGTGTAGACACCCACAATCCTCCATGCCAGCTGCTTCTTTTCACCGCGCCAACTACAGCTAAGCTCACATTGAGCGGAATCGGAGGAAGACCTTTCATATGTGGCTTTTTCCAAGCAGTCCACGGGCACCTGTTCAACCAGACGGTCACTAGATAGCAGTGAACACAGACCCCTAGCCGACTGAACCCTCCCATGCTCCGGGCGACGCAAATCAATTTTGTGTCACCCTATGGAGCTACCGGCCACAGTTGACGGTCCCCCCTCTTGCTTATATTCTATACAGTATGTGTAGCCAATCACACAGAAGCTAAGGCATGTGTCAGTGAGAAGAACTGAGAAACCATGAACATGTTGATCACATACATATTGTATGGTAAATAAAGTATCGCTTGCCATGTACACTCATCATACGTCAAATTTCACACCATGATGTTTTATATGTGGGACGTGTCTGAAGTGTGGTTTGGATTGCAGTGGTGCGATTTGCACTGTATTCATAAGTCTATGGACGGGAGTCCATAGAGATCCCCACTGAGAACCTGAACTTATTAAACAGATGAGTACAGGTGGAGCATGAATACTCAAATAAGGCAAATTCACACATTAAAGAGGAAGCAACTGGACACATTTGATGAAGATGCTAGGCGTTCTATTATTAACCACTGAAGTACTGTATTAGTGCAATATAATGGCTTGCATTTACAGTATATAACACTTTTCTCAAACTCCAAGTACTTTACAGTGATCAGGGGGAAACTCTCCTCAACCACCACCAATGTGTAGCACCCACCTGGGTGCAATTTTGCACCAGTCACCGTACTTCAGCTGAGGTGGAGAGGAAGAGAACGATTTTTAGCCAATTAAAAGCAGGTTGAGAATTTAGCCAGGACACCTGGGATCCCCCTATTCTTTTGATAACTGTTGTGGGATCATTGATCACCTCAGTGAGTCAAAACCTCGATTAAACTGTTTCCTACAACACAGTGTCTCTATCACTGCACTGGGGTATGGGCGTTTATTTAACCAGAGGGAAGATTGCCCCCTACTGGCCCACCAGCAACATTTCCAGCAGCAACTTGGTTTTCCCTGGAGTTTCATCCCAATATTAACCAATCTCTCACCTGCTTAGCTTCAGCCAATTGGTAAAAGCAGGGTACATGTTCTATGGCTGCCGACAGCCATTTAACAAACACACAAACATTTAACAGCATTTAACAATATGCAGTGATTTCATCATAGTTCATCATCACTGTAGTTCTCAGTCCACTTCACCTTGCAGGGCAATTGTGATATTTGAAAGAATATTCAAGTTAGGGTATGGACTGTATAAGGCAGGACCCAGTGTACAGCATGGCCAACGTATGTCAAATACACCCCTCGCATTTCAGTTCACAGTGGTTCATTGTGTTTCTGACTAACAGGGAACCAGCACTTAGACCCGTGAAATTGTTCAGATTGACACGCTTGCCATGTCCACTTGAAGTGTCTGAATTAGTTCGCAAGCTGGAGCTCACTCTCTCCCTCGTTTTCCCTGTCTGGCTTTTTTTCCTCACCCACCCTCCTTCGCTTCCCCTTCTTTTTTTCTGTCTATCCCTCTCCTTCTGTCTCTTTTGACAAGTGCACTGCAGAGGGCCCCTGGGGTATCAAAATAAAATCTGAACAGATGCAACATGGCTGCATTCTCTCCATTCACCTTGCAATCGGGAGGATCGCGTTTTCTCAAGGTTTTGAGGAGAAAAATCCATCTTCCTCGTGGCACTTTTATATCCTCCAACACATAGCCTGTTCACGGTGTCTGAAAAGCCTTACGCCTGGGATGGAAAAGCTATGAAATGCTTGCTGGCTGTACAGGAACAATAGGCTATCAGACTGCCCGTACGTTATGCCTCTCCATGTGATGCTTAGCAATCCATGCTTTCCTACTATTATTGTTGTTTCTGAGCCTTGGAGCAGCAAGACTTCCACAGAGCAGCCTACAGAATGAGTAAAACTGGCGGCTCCAATGACAAATATGACCAACAACACACAAAGCATATGTCACTGCCGGAGTTGCCTGCTTTCCAGTCCTGATGTTTTTCATGCCTCCTAATTCTTCCCCTGCGGTTCTGCAGTCCAGCAAGGCTTTCATCTCTCTCTGAACTGTCGACTCTAGGAATCTGGGAGGGAGGTCAGATTAATACAATAAAACACGGCATTTGTTCTTTTTTTTTATGGGCTTCCATTTATTTATAGGCCAGATGCAGTGCAGATACTGTGAGGTTCATAGCATGCTGATCAGCTAGTTATATTAGCCGGTGTATTTACGTGGAAAAGCTTGTTCCTTAGCCACTCCCTGAAACGCTGCCACCCAGAATACATAAGCGCTGGGTCATTCGGAGAGCGCCATGCGACCTAATTACTTGTTGCCACAGACAATGGTTGTGCTTGCACACATTACAGGAGTCTTTGCTCCTCCTGTTTCTGGCTCTGCACTGATACCACAGCATCTCAGCAGCACCAAGGGTGGAGCTGCGTGGCCCACGTTTAAATAAATCCTATTATATCGGGACTGACACCAACGCACATGATCGCGGTATGCAAATGCCCGGCTCCCGGCGAGATAACACAACAAGAATCAGCAGGCCTGTCCACAGCTTTTCCCACAGCAACCTCCTCACCAGGTCACAGCATCCAGTTACCCCCTTATGAGCGTCCACCCTGCAGGAGTGCCAGTTAGTCCTCAGCCATGGTTAGGCTGGAAAGCTGTCGGTTTCAGCAGACAGTGACCTGTTTCCACAACCAGGAAAGAAAAGGTGAAATCAGATTCACAATCTTAGTCGGTGAAAGAGGGGACTTTGTTGCCATGGCAACCGGAGCCTTGGCGCGCGGTGTTGGTTTGTGCAAGGCATACATACACCGTGATCCTGCAGGCTTTTAACGTGTGTAAACCCCGCTGTTCCTCTCCTCAGGAGTCATTTTGTCATTTGCAATTTCTCTCTTCAATCAAGTTAGTCTTGTTTCTTCTTCAGAATATGCCTGGGACTAAAAAAAAATAAATAAAAACAATATTTTTATTTCCCAAATTCTGTATATAAAGAGCTGTAAGGCTACACTTGCGATACAGTATATGTATTTAAACATGTGCCTTAATTCAAAGCAAGGAAGTTTAGGCTATGGAAGGAAAAAGAGGATGGAAGCTGAATTTATATCAGGCAATTTGTCTGTGCATGTGCCTAACTGATTCTATTGTAGTTTAATGTTTCAGGCCTATTCTTGTGGGAAATCAGAAAGACTGCAGAATGTGTTGGGTGCTGAGGAGTGTCCTTTGTACATGACTCTTTCTTCCTCTCTCTCTCATGAAATTATCATTCAAACTAAAAAAGTTACTCATTTTAAGAACCAATGACAAGCAATGGCTTGAAAATGAAATGCAAGAATCCAGTGCTCCATGCAGAGCCCAAAAAAATCAAAACAAAAACGGCGATGAAACTGCAATTAATGATCTTGCCGATTGTGTGATATCCGCTGATATTTCCCAGTGAGTAAACAACTGCTTGCAGACATGAATCCCTCGAACCCATTACCGCCATAATAGGGTCTAACTCCTCTCTGAGATCTGACAATGTCGGTAGCCACATCCAATTTCATTCACACCGCATCGCTGTTGCGCACACTGTTGCCTGTCTGTG